>NW_027142417.1:0-472500 GCF_026170545.1 Melanerpes formicivorus
TAATGGCCAGCTGCTACTTAGCTTTATTGTCCCTTCTTAGCAGGGACTCACATGAATGGTATCACAAGTGTTGAATGCTGAAATTGCCACAGAGAAACACCAACATAGAATCACAGAATCAATAAGGTTGGAAAAGCCCTCAGAGATCATCAAGTCCAACCTGTCACCTAACACCTCATGACTAACTAAACCATGGCTCCAAGTGCCACATCCAATCCCCTCTTGAACACCTCCAGGGATGGGGACTCCACCACCTCCCTGGGCAGCCCATCCCAATGGCCAATCTCTCCTTCTGGGAAGGACTTTCTCCTCACCTCCAGCCTAAACCTCCCCTGGTGCAGCTTGAGACTGTGTCCTCTTGTTCTGGTGCTGGTTGCCTGGGAGAAGAGTTGGTATATTGCTCTCTACAACTACCTCAAGGGGGGGTTGTAGACAGGTGGAGGGTGGTCTCTGCTCCCAGGCAGCCAGCGCCAGAACAAGAGGACACAGTCTCAGGCTGCACCAGGGGAGGTTCAGGCTGGAGGTCAGGAGGAAGTTTTACACAGAGAGAGTGATTGCCCATTGGAATGGGCTGCCTGGGGAGGTGGTGGAGTCACCATCACTGGAGGTGATTAGGTGGTGTTGGGTGATAGGTTGGACACAATGGTCTTGAGGGTCTCTTCTAACCTGGTTTATTCTATTCTATTCTAAGAGACCAACCCCCTGCTGGCTACAACCTCCCTTCAGGTAGTTGTAGACAGCAAGAAGGTCTCCCCTGAGCCTCCTCCTCTCCAGGCTAAACAACCCCAGCTCCCTCAGCCTCTCCTCACAGGGCTGTGCTCCAGACCTCTCCCCACCCTCACTGCCCTTCTCTGGACACATTCAAGAGTCTCAATGTCCTTCTTAAACTGAGGAGCCCAGAACTGGACACAGGACTCAAGATGTGGTCCAACCAGTGCTGAGTACATGAACACTAGCTCTAACACCCCCCTTTCAAAAGCATCCCAGTTGCTATCAAATGGCAGGGGGGTTGGACCTAGGCAATATCTAATGTCCCTTCCAATCCAAACTATTCTATGAATCCATGAGAGGGCCACTGCTCAGGGCTGATCAGAAGCCAAACCAAACAGGTAGGATGCCAGTAGGCTACCAGAACACTTAAGCCATCTGCAGAAGGAGAAGATGGAGATGGCAGCTAGGCAAGGGTTGGCACAGGAAGAGCACCAGGGAAATGGTCACCTACTCCTCCAGCAGATAGGCATTTGCTTAAGAAAGTGACATTGAACTGACTGAGACACGATGATGAGTGTTTGTGTTGGGTAGTTGGATTAAAAGATGTCTCAGAAGGTAGAGGGTTAGGGTTAGGGTTAGGGTGTTAGTGGTAGGGGTAGGGATTAGGGTTAGGATTAGGGTAGTTTATGTCTTATAATGAATAGATCATGCTTACTCTGAAATGCCAGAGGGCTGACAGCTCAGCTGGGAACTAAACTTGCTAAGTGTGTGCAAGTTTACATCTAGTTCTAAAAATACTTAGGTTTTTAACTCCCAGCAAAATTAAATCACAGTGTGTGTAGCCAATAATAAATGAATGCCATAAACTGATACCAGGAACCAGCTGGAAGTGGGAGCTAACAGACATTGCACTGGCTGAGAGAAAAATGGGGAAGTGATACCTCATGATGAGCCTTCAGGGAACAGACAGAGTTAATGTCTGATGCAGAGCAGAACTCACCAACAGGATGAACAGAGCTGCAGCTAATGAGGAATTGGTGCTACCATGGTGCTCAGCTAAGATTTTAAAGGAGAGGTCTTGGGCAGGGAAAGAGATTTGCAGGTCATCTGTATTGAGAGGATAATTGTGTTTGTGCTCTGTTGATGAGATTAATCATAGGCAAGATATAAAGATGAGTAAGAATGGAAGCAAGGGCAGACATGCTGGAGATCCTCCCTGAGAGCTAAGGGAAGACAAGGACATGCTTCTGATGGATATGCTGGAGAGACTAAGAGTGGGGGACACCAGAGTCACAGGGGATGGGAGGCAGTGAAGCTTTTGAGAAGAAAACCAGGCTTGCCTCTCACAAAAATAACTGGCACACCTGAGGATGCAGTGCTTGTCTCTGGAAGTTTGATTAGAAGACACCACAAAGACTTTGTGAAGTGTGGCTGCAGCTGAATGCAAGGGGAAGAGGTCGGCTTGGAGACGGACGGAACTGAAATGTGTGACCTGAGGTTATTCAGTGAGCTCAGAGATGAAAGCAAGAAGAAGATACAACAGTAGCTGAAGGAGAAGAGGGAAGTCAAAAGTGATTCTAACACAGGAAAGATGAAAGACCTTGCAGGAGGAGGGGGGAGAGCAGGAGGAAAGTGTCAATACCACGATAAAAAGTTCTTTAAAAACAAAGGTTTTTCAAGGGCAGGTTGGAATGGGGCTCTGAGCAACCTGACCTAGATGAAGATGTCCCTGCTGACTGCATGGGGGTTGGACTAGATGATCTTTGAAGGTCTCTTCCAACCCAAACAATTCTATGATTCCATCACAGAGAGTCTGAGACATGACAGCATGAATCTGAGCTCCTATGAGGAGAAAGGAGCAGGAGAGAAACTTGGAACTGGAGGGAGGAAAGAGTTGTGAGGGGATATGGAAATAAGATGGGGAACTTCATGTTGTATTGTTACCTTTTCTCCTGCATGTGTTGGGATCCTTTGTGAAAAGAAGAACAGTAGTTTTGAGAAGGAAATCAAAGATGAGAAAGAAGGAAGGGGACTAAGATAAGTGTCACTAAATAGGAAAGGAAGCTTGTCAAGAGTTAGGGCTAGCCACTAAACAAAGCAGAGAGACAGACTGGATCTGGCAAAGAGATTCATCCAAATGGAAGGAAAGAGAGATGAGGATGGCAAGAACTGAAGAGCTAGTGGAGCTGGAGGCAATGGCGCAAGAGGGCAGGAGGAAAGAGTGAAAAAGGAGGAAGACAACCACTGAAGTCAAAGGGGGTGAAAACCACTGGCAGTGGACAAGAAGAGAACCCCCCCAGCCTAAGCTATGAGCATATTGTGTTGTGTCCACCATGACCCAGAAACCAAACGTGCCTCTGTGCACATTTGTGCCAGATAATTGTGATGAAGGTTTTGTGTTTGCACATGGAGGCTACTGCCTTGTCCTGAGGCTGTCATCCAGACCCTTAAGAAATGTGCTGACACCATTTGTTCTTTTGGCACGGGCTCAGTCCAGCCCTTCTGGCACCACTGGTGAGGACCACTTTCCATCAATGGGAAGGAGGTAGCAGTTTGTTTGTATAGGATGGTTGTCCAGGAGATAAAGCAAAAGAGGCAGGACCTTTTCTCCTGCGCTAGGATTAGCTCCACAGCAACAGGGCGGCAGAGACGGCAGCTAGGACTGCTGAATTCCTGCCACATAAGGCTCTTTGTTACTGGTACACTAGGTGTTTATGGGGATGAAAAATGTTCTGCTGGATGTAATCCTCCCATAGAGGGAGAAGTCACAGCCCCAGATTCTGCCAGATGCACTTATTGCCTGCAGCTTGGACTGACAACGTGAACTGGAGAATGAAACTGCTGTAGGCTGCAGGCAGCAGGCTCTGCTGTTTATGCAGAGATCACTGTTTCAGCAGGGCTCCCCCCTGCCAGGGGTCCACTGCTGTGCCTGCTCACACGGCCCTGTGACTCTTTTGTGTGCTTTCAGTCACCTTTATCACATGTCCCTTTTCCCCTGAAGTTCCTCAGCTGGGACATCAATGACCACAAAGCACGAGGGGATTGTTCAGGCTGTCCTGAGGTGAACTCAATCCCACAGACATTCACCCCTTGCCCAAAGGAGGTTATTTGTGTCGATACTTTGATTCAAGGGAGTTAATGCTGGGGACCCAAACAAAAAAATGGGCTTGAGGGTGTCATGGAAGGTCACTTAGATATGGGATACAGGCAAGAAAGCTTATGGCATCATATTTACAGGGTGCTTTGGGTGACAGCAGGTGGCCTCTGTACTTACTGATGAGCAGCCAAGGTGTTTTGAGTGGCAAGAAATTCCCAGGAACGTGGTTCTGGAAAAGTATTGTGGGTGTTGTTAATGGTTGAACCCAATGACCTTGGAGATCTTTCCCAGCCTAAATGTTTCTATGATTCTGTTTTAATGAATATCTGGAGAATATAACAGCTGAATCCTTTCTAGTGCCAGCATCTGAGTTGAGTTAACACAGACTGAGGAGGTTGGTCTTTATCTCTTTGCTTTACTTCTCCTGGCTTGGAAAAGAGCATACCAATTCCCAGCCCCTTTCTACAGGTGAGCCAAGTGTTGATTCACTCTCAGCTCTGCACCTCCTTCTGGTGCTACTGCAGACTGCTGTTAAGAGGAATAACTACTCTAGACAATTCCTTGTTTTGAAAGTTAGGTCTCTGTTTCCCTGTCGCTGCATGATGCAGTGTCACTGCTAACATCTGCCCCAGGCAAGTTCAGTGAAGTGGCAGCAATTGCTCAACAGCATCAGCAGCTCTGGACCTTTTCCTCATGACGACCTAATGCAGGTGGTGGTCTGAACAGTGCTATCACCAGCATGCTGTGGACTGTTAGGTGTCATGTCAGCTCTACCACATCCTTCTAACCACTCACATTTTGCTGTCATTGCTTTAGAGAACACAAAGCCCATCCTGGCCTCTGTGTCCACACATAACAGCACAGTGCAATGTGGATATCCTCTCCCAGGGCTTGACAGCTCCCTTGGTGAAGAGATTTTTTGTAATGAAAAGTGAAGCCATTTTTCCTAATCTCCAACCTAAATCTCCCCTGGTGCAACTTGAGGCTATTTCTTCTTGTCCTGTCACTACTTGGGAGAACAGACTGACTCCCACCTTGCTACAACCTCATTTTAAGTAGCTGTAGAGGGTGAGAAGCCTCTTCTCCCCAGGCTAAACCATCTCCAGTTCCCTTGGCCACTTCTCACAGGACATGCTCTGTACACCATTCACCCGCTTTGCTGCTCTTCTTTGTACATTTTTATGCTGTCAGTGAGATGGCTTCAGGTGGTCATCCAGAAGGCAGGTAGCACAGCAGCCAGACCTCATTCTTGCCTTGAACAGAATACCACCCTGGCTTTACATCCTGATGAATGGCTCTGGGGCCGGTGTGTTCAGCTCCAGAACACAGCTGTTCCTGGCCTATAAACATCCCCTTTCCCTTGCCTGCAACCACAGCTCAGACAGTTGTTTGATTCTCTGTCACCCCACACTGTCTCCCCACTGGGCAGCTTTCCTCAGATCAAAGCCTCATTAAATCAATGCTTTCTTGCCCCTTGCTTCTGCACTCCCTGTCACATCTCAGAGCAAGTGTTGCTCCTGTCTGCAGCCTGACAACAAGGGTAGGTCACTTAGGGCCTCATTTTAAATCACAGCAGGTCTTGCCCTGCTGAAGTTCTCCCATTCTCAGCAGCAGTATGAACAGCTGCAGCAAGGAAATGAGAAGGACTTCCTTCAGCCAAGGAGCACAGAGGGAGAGCACAGGTGTGGCTCACACCAGGCTGTTTGGTTCAGAGTCACTCAGGAAGGGGGGACGTTTTTTTTCCAAGGCACTTGCCCAGGACCACCAAGGTCCTTTATTAGCAAGTATGAAGACAAACGACCTCACATTTGTGCCTCATTCGGTGTCCTGTGGCTTCCAGATTAAAAGATGTGGATGAACATTTGGCCTGAGCCTATGCTGAAGCCAGCATCAGTGGTTCCAAATAGCTGCATGGGCTCGTGGCAGCTTGACAGCAAAGCAGAACAGCCTGAGGGCAGCCCTAGTTGACAGCAGTCCAGCCGAGCAGTGGGAAGGTGGAAAGAAAAATCCAAAGAAAGTGCTGGTGGTAATGCCAGGGACTGAAAGATCTGAGTCAAACCCCAAACTGGGCAGAATTTGGTTCCCTTTGGTTGGTAAGACAGTCTCTATCTCCTCCTTCTTGTGTTTTTTCTGGTAAACTAGGATTGGAGATGCAAGGTTAGAACAGGGACCAGTGACGAGCCCTTGAAAGTCACAAGGGACGAATAAGGCTGGAGAGGACTCTGAGAGGTAAGACCACAGAACCATTAAGGTTGGAAAAGACCTCTAAGGCAGATAAATTAAGATGGGAGGTGGGGAAGGAGTCTCTTGTGAAAGTCAAAAGGGAAAAAATGAAAATGGTGAGGTAAGAGGAAGTCAGGAAGAATGGAGCCTTGAAATAGCAGCTTTCAGAGGGGGTATGGATTGCTGTGAGTAATGCAGCAGCAGTCACGCTGACGTAAGTGCAGCCATGCATCTCATCTCGGGGATGTCAACTGGAATTTAAAGGGGAATCAGAAATCTGATGTCTATTTCTATCAGAAACCACCTGCTTTGCCTCTCTGTCCAGAGTTTTCTTTCCTACAGGTCAGTTTCCTTCTCCTTAGGTAGCACTGAAGATGGCTGTGGCTGTGAACTGGCAATCTGCCCCCCATGGAAATGAATGGGATGGCCCAAAGCTACCACTGTGACTGCATTTGAACACCTAGGACAAGAAGAGAGGCAGCAAAGGAGGGACCTCAGGTGACTCCAGGCTTTTCTGACTGCCCACTGCAAATCTCATCTGTCTGGACAGACAGTGGGGAGAAGGAAGAGGGTTGAACTGGGTGTAGTCATCCTTGGGTTTGCTTGGGTGAGAGGTAAAGATTGTGATGATGACTGTTCCTTGTGGGGTGCCTCATCTTGTGAGAGAAAAGCAACTGCCTTCCTCTTGCCTGTGTCTTAGCTGGGTGGTGGCTCCCATTTGAGGCAAGAGCTTTGCATTGCAAGGTACTAGAAAAAACTGAGTGAACAAATTAATTGTGGCAAGGGAATGAAGGAGCTGAAGGGAAGAATGATTTCTTTTGTATGACACTGGGATAACTTTATTACTTTATCTCTATGTACACCAGTCTCTCAAGCTGTAAATCATGACGGGAAAGATTATCCCATTTCATGCTATCAACCAGAGCAGAGGGCTGAGTCTTCCTTTGAAAAGCAGTGAGGAAGTGGTTTACCAACAAATGAGGTGCTTCACAGGTCACTTCTGTTCTGTTTTACCTTCTCTGGCTTCTTATTAGGCCACCTCTGACCTGGAGCTTACATTTGAAGATGAAATGCCACAGCTCCTCTACTCCTCCAGCTTCAGCGTCCTGCTTATCAGGAGTGTTTACACAGCACATTGGGCCACGTTTGCCCTGCTTCTCCTTTTGGAAGTCAGAGGGAAGGGCTGCTCGATCACTAAAGGGGGATAGGATAGGATAGGATAGGATAGGATAGGATAGGATAGGATAGGATAGGATAGGATAGGATAGGATAGGATAGGATAGGATAGGATAGGATAGACCAGGTTGGAAGTGGAAGAGACTTTTGAGATCATCGAGTCCAACCTATTATCCAACACCATCTAATCAACTAAACCATGGCACCAACCATGGCATCAAGTGTCCTCCTAAACACCTCCAGTGATGGTGACTCCACCACCTCCCCAGGCAGCCCATTCCAATGGGCAATCACTCTCTCTGTGTAGAATTTCTTCCTAACCTCCAGCCTAAACCTCCCCTGGCACAACTTGAGACTGTGTCCTCTTGTTCTGCTGCTGGTTGCCTGGGAGAAGAGACCAACCCCCTCCTGGCTACAACCTCCCTTCAGGTAGTTGTAGAGAGCAAGAAGGTCTCCCCTGAGCCTCCTCTTCTCCAGGCTAAGCAGCCCCAGCTCCCTCAGCCTCTCCTCACAGGGCTGTGCTCCAAACCCCTCAGCAACTTTGCTGCCCTTCTCCGGACACCTTCCAGCTTTCTTAAACCCCAGGAACAGTTATTTTGAGAAACTCTTCCCTTTGAAGTCTGACAGTTATTTTCTCTATTTTGGTTTGGTTTGGGTTGGGTTTTTTTTGTTTAGCTCTCTGAATCCCCAGGCATTTTCCTGTCCTGGCATTGTCTTTTAGCAGCCGTTAAGTGTTTGCTGAGAGGTGGCTTATCACAGCCCATTCTTCCTATTTTGCTGGCTTTCTTTTCTCTCTCTCCACATTTCCAGGCATACTAAGGCAGTGCAGTGCTCAGTCAGCACGGCCAGAATTAGGTCAGCACTCAGTATTTGTAAACCATTACAGAAGGCTTCTAATTTTGTCACAGACATAGGAAAGGTTTGATGTTTACCTCCTTCCTCTGCAACTTGTTAAAAGGCCAGCTGGAATATTAGGCTGTGACACTGCAAAGGAGGTCTTTTGAACGCTGTCCTGGACTAGGTGGGCCAGGCAGCATTTTGCTGACCTACCTAACCACAGCCCAGGCTTAATGGATAAGGATAAAACCCTGACCTCTTCTGCGATGATCTTTTTCCTCAGCTCTTTGAAAGTAACAAGATCTTTAAAAAAGAAAAAGGTAGCTGAGGATCTTGTCCCTTGGCATGGGGAAGCAGCTTTTTGGTATCTTATTTCTGTGATTAAAAGAAACCATGAAGCTGCTCAGCTGTTTGGCTTTGGCAGTGTGGTGCTGTACGGTGCAAATGCTTTGAAGTGCAAGGCAGCAGGTATCAGATGCCAGAGGTGCCCATGTTTACCTGCACAGAAATCTAGTTGCTCTCTGACAAGCATGCATTAAAACTTCCTGACCTTCTTGATGAGAATTACACTTACTGGGGACATGCTGGCTGTCCAGAGTGGGAGGAGACCTTAGAACATCAATTATCTTCAGTGAACAGGCATTACAATGCCTGGGGCTGTTGGGGCTGTTCAGTCTGGACAAGAGAAGGCTCCAAGGTGACCTAATTGTGGCCTTCCAGTATCTGAAGGGGGCTACAAGAAGGCTAGGGAGGGACTGCTCAGGATGTCACGTAGTGATAGGACTAGGGGGAATGGAATGAAGCTAGAGGTGGGGAGGTTCAGGCTGGACGTGAGGAAGAAGTTCTTCACCATGAGAGTGGCGAAGCCCTGGAATGGGTTGTCCAGGGAGGTGGTTGGGGCGCCATCCCTGGAGGTGTTTAAGCCCAGGCTGGATGAGGCTCTGGGCAGCCTGATCTAGTGTGGGGTGTCCCTGCCCATGGCAGGAGGGTTGGAACTAGATGATCTTCGTGGTCCCTTCCAACCCTGACTGATACTATGATACAATACTATCACTTGCTAGAAATGAACTAATGATTGGGAAAAGATCTCTGTCTTTTCCTCTGGCTGTCTGGAGCATGGGTTTGCTTGACCCAGTGACAATTAATTCCATGCTGATTGGCTCAAGAGTAAGGTTTTTCTGCCTCTCTATAACCTTTTCAAATGTGCACAGAAGGCTAGCAAAAAGCAACAGTGAAACTAGCAAGATGTCCTCAACAGAAATGGGTATTTCAGACTCCCAGGTACTTACTTACATCCACGGTGAGGCATTCATTAATTTACAAATAAAGAAGTAACTGAAGAGATCACAAACATTACTGAGGAGGCACAAGAACCTCAGGAAAACCTTTGAAGAAGCCCTTAAGGAGTAGCTTGAGATAGAAAATTGAATTCTGGTGTATTACTGCTATCCATTTAATCCCAGCATGCCAGTATAGATCAGAAGGTGCCCTTCCCTTCTGGCACCCTGAGAGTTTGAAGCTCCTGTGTCTCTAAAAGCCTGTATCACTTCTAATAGCGGGCTCATCTATACCCTAGGCCTTCAAAAGGACCTGGATGGATGCAGACCATTAGGCATAAGTGCAGCTCTACTCCCTGAACATCCATTTGGTCAACAAATCGAAGGCAAAGGCAGCGCCCAAGCACTCCTATTTTTATGCATGCGCTGCACACAGCAGCCTCTCAGGCTTCCCCATCACTGAATCCTACCTCTGCCTCTTTTTGGACTGACTCTCAAGTTTGTCTGCAGGCCCTGTGTGCTTTCTTTTGAGCTACTTTGCTACTTCTTGACAGAGGAAAATGGCTGCTGTCACACTGCATTTGTGATCGAAACCCCTGGCTTGAAAACTGAGGAGCTGCTTTCCTTGCATAATTTCCCTCCTATGGTCTCTGGGCTGTAACTAAAAGCTAAACATAGCAATCCATGCCCCATGGTCATGAGAGACATTATTTTCCTTCCTTCCTTCCTTCCTTCCTTCCTTCCTTCCTTCCTTCCTTCCTTCCTTCCTTCCTTCCTTCCTTCCTTCCTTCCTTCCTTCCTTCCTTCCTTCCTTCCTTCCTTCCTTCCTTCCTTCCTTCCTTCCTTCCTTCCTTCCTTCCTTCCTTCCTTCCTTCCTTCCTTCCTTCCTTCCTTCCTTCCTTCCTTCCTTCCTTCCTTCCTTCCTTCCTTCCTTCCTTCCTTCCTTCCTTCCTTCCTTCCTTCCTTCCTTCCTTCCTTCCTTCCTTCCTTCCTTCCTTCCTTCCTTCCTTCCTTCCTTCCTTCCTTCCTTCCTTCCTTCCCTCCTTCCTTCCTTCCCTCCTTCCTTCCTTCCCTCCTTCCTTCCTTCCCTCCTTCCTTCCTTCCCTCCTTCCTTCCTTCCCTCCTTCCTTCCTTCCCTTCCTTTCCTTCCTTCCCTTCCTTTCCTTCCTTTCCTTCTTTCCTTCTTTCCTTCTTTCCTTCTTTCCTTCTTTCTTTTTTTTTTCCTTTTCTTCCCCCTCCCCCTTCTTTTTCTCCTCCCCCTTTTCAGAATATCTGCAGATAAACAGCAGGAAATCTTTTACCATGTAATCATTTAAAATGACATCAATTTAAATATGTCAGCCTGGCAATGTTTTGTTTAACTGCCAGCTGCAATTAAACACTGTGTCTCTTTTCTGGGGCTGCAACAACGCATGGAATCTGTCCAAATTTAGAGGGTACTCCATCTTACCAGGCAGTTACAAATCATCTTACCCTGCTTGGGATCAGTTTTAAATCCGAGTCCACCCCACAGTGAATTTTAATGCTGGCATAAGTCTTGCAACAGCCTGACTGCCATTTGTTCTCTAAACTGCTTCTTTCTCTTTGGTTTTTTCATTCTCTTCAGTCTGTGGAAGCATCTTTTAGTCCTCAAGCTAGTGTTTAACTGCTGGGTTGATGTCTTGCTGGAAAGTGTCCAGAGAAGGGCAACAAAGTTGGTGAGGGGCTTGGAACACAAGCCCTATGAGGAGAGACTGATGGAGCTGGGGTTGCTTAGCCTGGAGAAGAGGAGGCTCAGGGGTGACCTTATTGCTCTCTACAACTACCTGAAGGGAGGTTGTAGACAGGCAGAGATTGGTCTCTTCTCCCAGGCAACCAGCAGCAGAACAAGAGGACACAGTCTCAAGCTGTGCCAGGGGAGGTTTAAGGCTGGAAGTTAGGAGGAAGTTTTACACAGAGATAGTGATTACCCATTGGAATGGGCTGCCTGGGGAGGTGGTGGAGTCACCATCACTGGAGGTGTTTAGGAGGAGACTTGATAGGATGCTTGGTGCCATGGGTTAGTTGATTGTGTGGTGTTGGATGATAGGTTGGAGGCGATGATCTTGAAGGTCTCTTCCAACCTGGTCTGGTCTGGTCTGGTCTATTCTATTCTACTCTACTCTACTCTACTCTACTCTACTCTACTCTACTCTACTCTACTCTATTCTATTCTGTACAGCCTAGGAGTACCCTACCCAAACTCCAGCCTTCATTTCCATAAGCCAAACCTATGTGGCGGCTGAGACCTGAAGCTTGTTTTGCACGTGAGAAAGGGTTTGAGGACTCAGCAAAGAGCTACAAAACCAGCACAAGATGTGAAAGGATAAACTAGAAAGATTATTACCATGTCAATACATTGTTAAAACTCTACTTCTAAACTAAGTTCAAATTAGAAAAGGAGATTCTGGACCAAGTTTTGTCTTGTTACTTAAAAGAAAGACAATGTCCTTAGCAATAATTTATTAGGTAGATTATTCTACCCTCCACAGATGTCTCTACTTGATGGGGTGATGGCAGAATAGAATAGAATAGAATAGAATAGAATAGAATTGAATTGAATTAACCAGGTTGGAAAAGACATTTGAGATCATCAAGTCCAACCTATCACCCAACACCATCTGATCAACCAAACCATGGCACCAAGCATCTCATCCAGTCTCTTCCTAAACACCTCCAATGATGGTGACTCCACCACCTGCCCAGGCAGCACATTCCAATGGCCAATCTCTCTTTCTATGAAGAACTTCTTCCTACCATCCAGCCTAAACCTCCCCTGGCACAGCTTGAGACTGTGTCCTCTTGTTTTGGTGCTGGTTGCCTGTGAAAATAGACCAACCTCCACCTGGCTACAACCTCCCTTCAGGTAGTTGTAGACAGCAAGAAGGTCTCCCCTGAGCCTCCTCTTCTCCAGGCTAAGCAACCCCAGCTCCCTCAGCCTCTCCTCACAGGGCTGTGCTCCAAACTCCTCCTCACCTTTGTTGCCCTTCTCTGGACACCTTCTAGAAACTCAACATCCTTCCTAAACTGAGAAGCCCAGAACTGGACACAGGACTCGAGTTGTGGCCTAACCAGTGCTGAGCATAGGGCAGAATGACCTCCCTGCTCCTGCTGGCCACACTGTTCCTGATACAGCCCAGGATGCCATTGGCCTTCTTGGATGCCTGGGCACACTGGTGGCTCATGTTCAGTTTACTATGTATGCAAACTGTCATTTTCCCACTGAGACTAGAGTTAGATCTCTGGGCAACAGGAGGACTTTGAAGAGGCCACCCATCATCTAATTGAGAAAGTGACTACACAATTACATAGGATTAAAAAAGACAACAATCAAATTAAATTGAAGGAGAAGGGCATCATCAGAGTGAGGTCAGGGTGGGCACATGACTGGAACACAAAAGCCAAGGAGCTCTCCCCTATTGATGACCTTCCAATGCAGCGGAAAGAGAGTGAGTCAGAGTAGCCTCATGATTTCTGAGCTCTAAATGCCTCTTTGGAGGAACCAGAAATAGATATCTCCACTAAATTAGGTGCCAAATAGTCCTACTCCCCAGAGAGACTTAAATTGTGTTTGTGGAGCCCAGCCTGTGTTCGCTTGGCAGCGCTTCACCAGTGAAAGATACACATCTCTCCACAATCTGAGAAAGACAACTTCTCAGCTTTTCTATTTAAATAATCCTACAGAACTGTCAGGCTGACTCTCCTGGAAGTTTTAAATTAATAAGAGCCTGAGACACCAAAGAAAACTTCTGAGTTATTTATTCAAACCTTAAACAAAGAAAGAAGAGTCAACAGCCAGGAGATTCCCAAACTGTTGCTGTTGCCACATATGCAACCACAGCAGATCCTGGCTGCCTGCAGACTTGAATGATGAAAGGTTTGTTTCCTCTCCTTCTCTTTCTTTCTTGTTTCTTTCTTGGTGTTTTTGGTGTGGGTTTTTTTCCCTTGTTTACCCCCCCCCCCGAGTTCTGCTGCACAGGAAGTTCTTGGAGGCACTGAGCAGCCTGTGTCAATAGGAGTCACCAGCTGTGGGAACAGTTTGAGGCTGAAACTCAGGCCATCAGGAGTTTCTTCTCCTTCCTTATTTTTCTCCTTCCTTATTTTTCAGTATTTAATTCTGTGTTCAGCACACTGTGCAGCAGATTTTTCCCTACCTTGGGCAATGGGTGACTGGCTGCAAAGCAGAAAACTTCTACACTACAAAGGGAAAAAGTTCAGATCTGACTCCATGTTAATAAATGACCTTAAATCTGCATGCTGGGTGAAGAGCTCAGCAGCTCTCTCCTGCTCTGTGATTCAAAAATCTGATCCCCCAAAGCAGCCAGGATGACTGTGCTCTTGTTGCTGATGATTAAGTGGTGCTGTTAGAAAGTAATCTCACTTCGACTTGAATGTGTTAGAATCAGACTGCAGTGACAGCAGAATACCTTCCAGGGGAACTGCAGAGCCTTTCTTTATTGATCTAGAAGCAGAAATAATCTAGCAAGTCGTTTCCTGCTAGTGTTGCTTTCTTCTTCACAGCTAGGGGTAGCAGACAGGAGAGAGTCTCTTCCCAAGATCATTTCCCCTGATTATCGCTGGCTCCTCTGCTGGCATCACTTGCATCCCTCTCCCCATCCTTCTCCTTTTCAAACACATGCCACTGGATGCCTCTTTAAATACCAAAAGCATGAAGAAGAAAGGCAATAATTGCTTCTATCATTTCTGGGGTTGGTAGACTATATAAGAGGAATAGGCCAAAGAGTAGATTTTACGATCCAATAGCCACACTACCAGAGCTCTTCAGTCTGTGCCTAGCCAAGAGTTTTTTGATGCTGATAGGAAAGCATAAGAGCCCCACTGGCTTTTTGGAGCAGTTCCTATGTTTCCATACCTCCTTCTCCATACTCTCAGTAGTGGGAGATTAGGTTTCTGTGAGCCCTCCTGATTGCATTAAAGACTGGTGGGGTGTAGTGAGTGGAACAGCGCCAGCAGACCCAGCAGCAATTAGAAGTGTAAACGAAGCTCCTGACTGTAGCTGAAGGCACTGAAATCAATGCAACCTAAGGGACCCAGAGAGGCCTAACCACCACAACTTGAAAATCTGTCTAGTTTCAGGTATTCATGTGTGCAGTTATGTCTTTAGACCTTGTTATGCTGAAAAAAGGAGTAAAAAGCTGCAGATACTGCCAATCCCAGAGAGCTGTAACTGTGAGGCAAACACCTCACCTGACTTTCTCACTTCCTTTCCAGTTTTATAACTTTAATAATTCAAGCACTGGTGGGCTTTGAATTTCTCTTTAGGAGGCCAGACTAGAAATCTTTGCTTTTCAAAGAAAGCTGGGGGCTTTTTGAATACATGACTGAGCAAGCTGGGATTTGATTGACAGGATTTGCTATGGAAAGCCTTGCCGTGAACCCATGGGGGCCACCAGAGGTCACAGGAAGAGGCCAGCTCGGCTGCCCAGGTCACACTTCCCTTTCCCTTCTGTAAAAAGGGAACATCATTGACAAGGGCTACAGTTTTTAAAGGCAGGTTTCCCCCCAAATGACATTTGTGAGGACCAAATGCTCCGACAAAGCCACTGCAAAAGGAGGTAAAGCCTGAAGTCATCATTCCAGCACTCGGATCTGCAGAGAGATGGTGGCCTGCTTGCCTTGCTGAGATGCTCAGGGAGAAGATATCTGTTGGGAAGACTTAATTTTGAACTTCAGAAGTTCAGTCCACACTGTGAACATTTTGTCTGCTCTGGCTCATGGCTGTGGCTCTCTGGGTGCCTTTGCCAGTGTGTGCTGGCTCTGCAGCCTGCTCAGAACGGGTTAGGTTGTGGCAATCCAAGCTGCAGGGGGCAGATGGTCTAATTAATATAAATCAGTGTCAATCTTATTGGCACTCTCAGAAGAGACACTGAAGAAGGCCAGAGACAAAGAGTGATTGTGGTGGGATGCTGCTCATCTCATGCTGGAGCATCCTCAGTGGTGCTGAACATTTCCTACAGCAATGTTCAGGGGAGGAGGTTTGCACAGATGCTGAATCCCACCGAGCTTCCAAGGGCTGCAGGTCTCTTCCAGCTTCATATTTCCTCTTCTTATGGATGCCAGTGAGTTCACTGTGGGGTGGGAAACAATAGTCTGGTCCTCTGTGGCAAAACAGATGGTTTCATAGAAACAAAAGTGCTCTCTCCAAGCTGCAAAAAAGCCATCAGAGAGGAAGAACATTAACATCACAAATACTGAAGAGTTCAGGCACTGATTTTATCTGTGCTACCTGTGAAATCTTGCTGCTTTTAATGCAGTCATGGAACTGCAATTGATTTGGAATATCTGTCCTGGTGACAGGGAACAGAAAGACTAAATTTGCTGCTACTGCTCTTCAGCTTCTGCTCTGCCAGAGCTGTCAGGAGTTAAAGTGACACTGTTCATCAATATTGTGTACAAATGCTACAGCAACACTTCAGGGTGACAGTCAAACTGAACCCTCACTGTGCTTGCTCCCACCTAGACAAGCCTGAAGACACAGCCCCTGCTGTAACAGCAGAGAAGGTAAATGCTCACACCTGAGGCGGTTTTTATGCTGTTCATGGTGGCTGCATTTTGCGCTGTTTCTTGTGATATGGAAATAGAGCTTATCCTGGCTGCACACACCTGGAAAGTAACAACTCACTTTGGAGCATAAATGCTTAATAACTCTTCCCAAGCACATTTGCCAAGCACCTTTGTCCGTATTTTGAAGCAGGGATTTGCAAAGGCGAAGCCAAAAGCCGGTTGTGTGCTTTGTTGCTTCCTGCACCAAGACTAAATCCAAACAAATGGTCAGCCCAAAAGTTTTCCTCAAAGTATTAATAAATACAAAGGACCCTTCAGTCTATATTATTATTAGAAAGCCTATAGGATCATGGATATGCAATGTACACTGGAGAAGGAAATGTCCTTTAAAGCACTTAGCACAGTGTAAACCATTGGAGCTAAGCAAGGAGGGAGAGGGTCTCTTGTGCTGCCTGAGTACAACCTGTGTCTGTAAAATGAAAGCTACACACTCTGCAGCACAAACAACTTCTTGCTTGCAATAAGTCTTCTTTATGCCCTCAGTATTTGCTTTGCATAAACATCTGCCACAGCTCATAGCCCATGGAAGAGGGGAGATGTGGATTTGCTGAGGACCTTCGGTGCTGTGTGATGCCGACGAGCTTTGAGATCCTGTAACCAATGTTATGAAGCAAGCAAGAAGCTGGAGAAAAACAAAACAAAACAAAACAAAACAAAACAAAACCAAAACCAAAACCAAACCACCCAATAAATAAAACATAAACCCCCTCAAACAACAACCAAAAAACCCCTATTTTTTAGTTTTACCAGCTCTGCTGAATAGATGAATTTAAATCTACCAGGTGTTTAAGCCCAGGCTGGATGAGGCTCTGGCCAGCCTGATCTAGTGTGGGGTGTCCCTGCCCATGGCAGGGGGGTTGGAACTAGATGATCCTTGTGGTCCCTTCCAACCCTGACTGATACTATGATACTATGATACTATGATAGGTCAAAACCTTCAGGAGAGGTACCTAGAAGTGATGTACAACCCACAGAGGGTCCAAACAAGCAAAGAGCCTCTCTCACTGGAGCTAAACCTCTTGTGAGATGATGTCAGCACAGTGATAGCTAAATTGCTTCAGAACCTGAAACCTTGTGGGTTTGATCTCTGAAGGCTTGGCTTGGAATTTTGCCCAGATGTAATTTTTAAACCCAAAGTGAAACAAAATGCTTCAGTTCCAAACATTGCAGTACATCAGCAGACAAAAAAAGCTGCCCAGGATGCATGCAGCTCTGTAAGCAAGACGAATGATTGACACATGGGTAGAGAGTTTGAACAGCCTTTGGAAAAACCCAAATCCACAGGCTCCAGGTCCTGCAGTGCAGCTTGACCATGGTGAGAGATGTGACCTGACCATGCAGATCAAATTTGACAAGAAGGGAATTGCCCTCACCTTTCTGTCTCTACTAGCTGTGATTTCATTGCCAGACTTCTTTTACCCTCTGCTCTCTCCCAAGGACAGGGGAGAAGCAGTGAGATGGAGCAAGCAGGCAAGTGAAAGTGATTATGAGGCACTTAGGGCATAAAGAGCATTTTAATGTTCTACCTCAGAGCATTTCAGTGTGCTACCTCAGGAGTCAGAACTATTGGCCACTCATCTTACTGACCAGCCTTGAAGTTCTGCCTGGGGCTTGGGGAGGGCTCCTCAGCCTGTCCCCAGATGTTTAGGGGTAGTACAGAGGCAGAGATCCCATCACACACAGGCTAAAATTGAGTAGGAAAAACTTAATCAAACAAGGTTCTCATGGGCCTGCCTCTGCTGCCTGTGAAGCTAAAGCCCTATTGACATCAATGGAAAGAGGATCAAATGTTTTGTATTCTCTGTGGACTGAGGAGCTCCCCACAAAGAGTTCTGTGAGGCTGGAGCTAAGCTGTGGGAAATTTGCATTTTGTCAGAGCCGCCCGAGGGTTCGAGATGCTGCTTTTATCACGTTCAATATAGCTCTTGCTCCAGTAAGACCAGATAAAGCTCCGTGGTATCTCTACAAAAACAAGTAACTTCATCAGTGCCAAGCTTTGAGCTCACTTGAGAACAGCTGCTCAGAAATGGAGATGGTTATCAACAGCAGCAGCCATGATCAGCTCAAGGAATTTGAACCATCACCAGGACCCTCTTGTGCTGTGCAGTTTTCCCTTAGGACTAACCTTTTCTCAGCTTTGGGCCCTGGAGTGAGGAAAATTACTGTCTGATGGATAGCCTATTATTCTCACAGATGCCATTCCAGGGCCTGCACTGTCTCTGATGTCCACAGCCCACGCCTGCAGGGCAAACGTCACACTGGAGGCTTCAGAGGCTTTGCAGCACACATTCATTGCAGACTGAATGGACCCTGTATTGTGAACCACTGAAAGATTGCTTTGGTACACCCAAGAGGCAGTTTGCAGGGAGGTGAATTGTGCCCCCACTTTTTATAATAATCATAATGTAGTCATCAGAAGCTGAAGCACAGAATTCACCAGGTTGGAAAAGACCTTTGAGACCGTCAAGTCCAACCTATCACCCAACAGCATCTAATCAACTAAACCATGGCACCAAGTGCCTCATCCAGTCTCTTCCTCAGCACCTCCAGTGATGGTGACTCCACCACCTCCCTGGGCAGCACATTCCAGTGGCCAATCTCTCTGTCTGTGAAGGATTTCTTCCTCACATCCAGCCTCAACCTCCCCCTGGTACAGCTTCAGACTGCAGTGGCACCTCAGAGATTTTCCCCATTAGCATCAGAGGGGTGATAAAATTGTTAGCTGCTGGTTTTATCAGCAAGACTCCAGCATGAGCTAAACATTTTTTGTGAGTTGATGTCAACTTAGCAAGTAGCCAAACTGAGTTAAAACTCAAAATATTATGGGGTGGTTTGTTTTTTTCAGCTGTGCTGTAAAGCCAGGTCAGGCACGGGCAGTGGCAGCAGTGGTATCACTTCTATGTATCCTTTGGAGGACTCAGGCCCACAGTGATTAGGGAAATCTAGGCCAGAGCCAGGAACTGATGCAAAGTCTCCTGTATTCCAAGCCAATACCTCAAACCAGACCAGCTTCTGCTATCAGTGCTTCTGTGACAAATGTGGTGGTAGCTGGGGTGGAAAGCAGACAGGGGAAATGCAAGCAGGCAGCATTGTATTTAATCAAACTGACAATACAATCTGTTAGCTGTCCATTATTAAATTAGGTCCCTTTTTTGGTGGTTTTTTGTTCCTTTTTCTTCTTCTTTTAGCATCTGTTTTGGATTATATATGTCATCTTAACTCAAGTATTTCCAAACAGCTTCTGTTCAAAACATGAGAGGCTAAATTGAACCTCTAGGCTGTATCCCACCAGGTATTACATATTCCTCTCAGTTCCCTTCTGTGTTTACTCTTCCTTGCCTACATTTAATTTCCAGGTGCTGATCATAGGCTGCCCTTTTCTCGTGTGTGGCACTGTGCTTATTACATCTCCCTTTTTGATCAAGTGGAAAAGAGGCTTATGCAAAAATCAATCAATCAGTCAATCAATCCATAATGTGCACTTTCAGTCGGTGCTCTTGGGGCTGCAGGAGGAACACCCCTGGACAGTAACTTAAGGGCAAAATATTGCCCAATCTGTTAAGAGTTTGACAATGTTCCCTTCTGCCATTTGTCTTGGTACAAGACTAATGATTTGTTTTCCACTGCATAAATCTTCAGCTGGCTCCAGCTAAAAGCCTCTAGGTTTCTGTTCAAAGCATGCTTTGAAGAGTCTACCTAAGCCATGTGTACCACCTGACTGGAGCTCAATCACTGTTTTCTCATTTTGAGATCTGCCAGCACCCTCAATGCTTCACACAGCACAGTCTGTTCTTGGCCAGGGGGTTTCATTCCACAGCCTCCTGCAGTCGCAGCCCCACAGTGCAGAGAATCACACTTCTGCTGCTTCCAATTCAAATAAAGACAAAATCCAGCAGACAGCTGGAAGGAAAGAAAACTCTGACTTTAAAAGGACTTGAGAATTCCTGTTTAAAGTCTTAACTCACCCTTCCTTCTTCCTGCTATTATGTGGTACTTCAAAAATGTCATTTTCCTGAGTATTCTTACTTTGCCTTATGGAGTCCTTGATGCAGGTACAGGCAGACACAGAGGTCCCAGCAGCCTCATACTGTACTTTGAGGATCAGACTGAGAAGTTTGAATCCTTCCCTTTCCTGCAAAGCCTGCACTTCCAGCCTTTATCCAGGCCCCTTTACCCAGGCCCCTGCCCCATCCTGGCTTTGGCAAAGTTGTCTTATTGCTTCTGCAGGAATACAGCACATGGAGACTGAGGAAGGCTTTGAAGTCCTTTTCCATCCAATAAAGCAAGTCTCAAAAACTAAGAGAAGGAGAACTTAGGGCTAGTTATGGATTGTTTGGATGGTGCTTTCCCAGTGGAGTTCAGAAAAGACTTGGAATATGAACTTACAGAGAGTATGTCTGGCCTCTGTATCTCTTCTACAGCCTGCCTCTTGTGAAGGAATTGATGCCTGAGAAGGAAATCCCAGCATTTTCTTTTATGTCTGCTGTTTCCATCTCTCCTTACAGACTTTTATCATCTGCAGACTGCTGTACTAGATTAATGCAGTGAAACCAAAGCCTATGCAAATGACACCTTTGAGAGGGGGAAGAGTGGTGGTGGAAGAGCTGTGTGTGGCATCACGATGTGCAAGGCAGAGCTGGGAGCCATTGCCTAACAGTTGGGACTCTATTTTCAGGGTACATTGCAAAATGTTAAGTGTCCAGCTCCAGCATTTCCAGTCCAAATCTTTCACTGTGACAGCAACAATAACAGAAATTACTAACAAGATGAAATCTGATGTTCCAGGGTGGAAAATTGGCCATCTGTATGAAGTACTATCTACCTTCTACAGAGCAGTGTTATCCTCAGCTGCCACATCACTCTCCAGCATTGTGGGGGGAAAGCTCTACAGATCACTCTTCTGTACTAAACAATCCAAGTTAAACTGAAGAAGAAAGTGGAAAAGATGTGGCTGATTTCACTGGAAAATGATCCTTATATTTTTTCTTAGCATTCCACTCATTCACTGAGCCACCACTTCGTCCAGTTCAGCCCAGGGAGCTGCAGAGCTATCATTCACTTCCCAGAATCACAGCATGGTTGAGGTTGGGTAGGATCTTTGGAAGGCATCTGGTCCAATCCCCTTGGTCAAGCAGGGACACCCAGGACAGTGCCCAGTTAGCTTTTGTTTCTCTCTATGGACAGAGCTTCCACAACCCCTCTGGGCAGCCTGTTCTAGTTCTCTGTCACCCTGAGAGTAAAGGAAGGTCTCCTTACGCTCAGGTGGAACCTCTTGTGTTTCAGTTTGTGCCCACTGCCTCTGCTCCTGTCACTGGGCACCATGGTAACAGTCTGGCTTGCTCCTGTCACTGGGCACCATGGTAAGAGCCTGGCTCTGTCCTTTCTTCATTCCCCCTTCAGGTATTGTGTAGATTGATAAGATCCCCTCGAGCCTTCTTTTCCCCAGTCCCAGCTCAGTCTCAGTCTGCTCACTGCTCAGTCCCAGCTCTCTCAGCCTTTCACAGGGATCACAGGAACATTCACCTTGGAAAAGACCCTCAGGATCACCAAGTCCAACCCAGAACCCTACTCTACAAAGTTCACCCCTAGACCATATCCCCAAGCACCACATCTAAATGACCTTTAAACACATCTTTCCTCACAGAAGAGATGCCTTGGTCCCTTCGTCACCTTTGTGGCCCTTTGCTGGACTCACTGCAGTAGTTCCCTCTCTCACTCAAAGAATCACAGAATCAATAAGGTTGGAAAAGACCTCAGAGATCATCAAGTCCAACCTGTCACCTCAGACCTCATGACTACTAAACCATGGCACCAAGTGCCACATCCAATCTCCTCTTGAACACCTCCAGGGATGGTGACTCCACCACCTCCCTGGGCAGCACATTCCAATGGCTAACAACTCTCTCTGGGAAGAACTTTCTCCTCACCTCCAGCCTAAACTTCCCCTCAAGTGGGAACCAGAGACACTTCTGCCTGTACAAATAATAAATTGTCAGCATGACATAATGAGAGGTTTGAATTTGTCATGTTTTCTGGGCTGTTTCCTCATGATTTCTCTACATGCTTCGTGCTTTTTGCTCTCTCATCTCTTCCCAGATTCCATGGCAGTTTCTCAAGGAAGAGTTAGGAGCAAGGCCATTAACTGTTGGGTTTTTTAGTGATTATTATCTGAACAAATGCAGATATCTTATCTTCTGAGAGGCTGAATTTGTATGCAGGCCAGATTGAATCTGGGTTACTTGTATCCCTGTCAGCTTCTATGAATCTCTTAACTTCTATTAAAGCCTGCAGCCTCTTTCATTGCCATGGCTCTCCACTGTGTTTGCTCCTAGAACACCACAGGGGAACACCCCTGAATTATGTATCTCTTAGGCTTCCTGGGTCAAATAGGAGCGAGGAAGTTGCAAAAGAACAGCATGCACTGAAGGGATCCTGTAATTGCATAAAGGTTATTTAATTTTGTTGAGTTCACTCTGTCTTTGAAAGTTCTTCCTTCTCTGTTCACTTTAAAAAGAAGAAACATTTGATCTCCTTTTCCCTGCAGAAGCAATCATTTCCAATGCTGTTTATTCCACACAATATAACCCACCTCAGGTTATGCCCAGGCTTCATGCTAGAAGATGGTCAAAGAAGGAGCTGTTTCAAACACAGCTCCCCTTTGATTTTGCTGGCCATGATGCCAACTTCCATTCCTTCCCTCAGAGAGGCCTTCTATGCACAAATCCTTCCCATGGCCCTTACTAAGAAGGTGGGTCATGGCTCTTAATTTCCTTCTCCTGCTCCCATTGAGGTCTTGGCACTGACCCAGGGATACACTCTGGAGAGCTGGAATGTGGTGAGACAAGTGGGGGGAGAAAGCAGGAACTCCAATTGGTTCTTGGGGGGCTTTTGGCATTGTGCATGTGCAGTTCCAGCTTTTTTTCCTCCCCACAGACCACCCACAACTACTGTAACATGGGGAGAGACATGGAAAGTGGTGGAGTCCCTGATACTGGCTTCCTTTGGAAGCTTTTCTTTCTGCAGCTGTTCCATAATCTTCATGGCACAACTTAAAGACCCATCCATAAGAAGGGTCTCACTGTGCCTGGTGCAGAGTAAGAGGCACTACCTGTTACACACCATACTTTGGGATGGGTTCATACTTCATTTGGGGTGGGTTCATACTTCATTTGGGATGGCTTCATACTTCATTTCCTATGGAAGTACTCTCATTTTTCTGTAGGAAGAATAGAAACAGAAGTCAGTAACATATGTACAGAGACATTCAGTATTCAGTATTCAGTATCACTAAGGTTGGAAGAGACCTCAAAGATCATCAAGTCCATGCACCTACTAAAGCCCATTCTTAGACTAGATAGAAGGAAGACATTTTCTTACACTGAGGGTGTTGAGACACTGGCCCAGCTTGCCCAGAGAGGTGGTGGATGCCCTGGAACCGTTCCAGGTCAGGTTGGATGGGGCTCTGAGCAATCTGCTCTAGTTGAAGATTCCCCCTGCTTGGTGCAGGGGGGTCGAACCAGATGACATTTAAAAGCCCCTTCCAACCTAAACCACTCTAAGATTCTGTGAATAGATCATTTGGAGTCATGTCATTAAACTAAATGCAATGAAGTAAAACTCCCAGGTGTGTTTCTTACTGTGTTTTCCACTGATGGTAGAAGGGGAACACGAGCAAAGCTTCTGAAGCAGTAACTGGAAAAGAATCTTTGAGGGGATGAACCAGTCAGAAAACAAAAGGATGGAAGTGATGTAAATCCAAAGCTTTTTATCATTAGAACAGTTGTGTACTTACTCAGGTGCAAGCTCAGTCTTGGGTGGTCCCTGGGAAACATCTGGCCCTCTTTTCATCCCTGCTGCCATGCTTGGTGCAGTGAAGCTGGCCAAAGGTTGCAGCATGCAGCATCCGCGCAGTCCTAACATCTTTGTTCTGCTCTCCCCAGGCTCTGCTGAGGTTCTGCAACCTCTTTGCTGCTGGCAGCATGAAGACTCTTACTGAGCAGGGAAAGCAGGGGGTGAACAACCCTCAAAGAACAGAGCTGAAGTGAGGAACCAGAACTAAATGTCAGAGAAAAAAGGGCAAGTAAGGACAAGACTGAAAGGAAAATAAAATAGGTTGGTGTCCTTTGCCAGCAGAAGGGATATGAAGACTTACTAGAGAGGAGATTTTGGCTGTGTGTCCTGGTGATTTTAGAACCTTTTGTTCAGTTAATTGGCAAAGTAAATCCAGGCACAACAGGACAAAAATTCTTTTTTCTTAGAAGGGACATTTCTTATAGGGGAAAAAAAAATGCATTGTGGAGCCAAAACTCAGCAAACAAACAGCACTTCTCAGGTTGAACCAGCCAGCCTCTAACTCCTACCAGAGCTTGAACACACCAATAGGGAAGGTTACAACTTCCATCTTGGCTGGTTAGAGCAAGGAATTAAAGGCTGGCTTTTTGCAGCCTGAACTTTACTGAAGGCTTTTCCTTCCTTTTGGAAGAGATCTGTCAGAATCCCCCCCACACACCCTGCTCCAGTAACAGGCCATGCAATCTTACCTCTTGTTTTACTTCTGCTTTGGCAGGATTGTACCAACAGGACAATTCTCAGGTTGGTTGAGCAACCTCAGGAACAGAAGGAGTGACAGCCCAAGGAAATGCTCAGCAAAACACCAGTGATGCCAGGATTAGGTCACTTTCATGGGAGG
The DNA here is from genome assembly GCF_026170545.1 of Melanerpes formicivorus. Taxonomy (NCBI): domain Eukaryota; kingdom Metazoa; phylum Chordata; class Aves; order Piciformes; family Picidae; genus Melanerpes; species Melanerpes formicivorus. Next base: position 24,614 of record NW_027142417.1, read on the forward strand.
TACAAACTCATTTGACTCAAAGCTGAGAAAGGATTTGAATTGGGTCTTGTGCCCCCTGGCTCAGCACCACCTCAGTGGCTGCAAAGCTGTTGGGTTTTTTTCCTCACCAAAGTTCCTTTCTAGCTCAAACTACACAGAGAAAGAGAGAGAGAATTCTCAAACACTGAACTTTTCACTGGGAAACCTTCATCTGGAACTAATTACATCATTTGCCCACACACCCACAGCCCCCACTTCCTAATTTCTGTTTTCTAAACGTCATCTTTCAGTTGGTGTTCATGAGGTTAATTAAATAAGCACATCCAGAGTTCATTAAGCAATCTTGTGCCCTTTGCAGTCTATAAAACTTTGCATTTTGAGGCATAAACTGTGCAAGCCTTCCCCTCAAAAGAGAGAGCAGACCTGCCAACAGAGCCAGTGCATGAATTCAGATCGCTGTATATCACCACCGAGATCAGAGCAGAGAGGTTGGGCTCAGCTGCCCCCACCTCATCTCATCTGCTTTGTTTGTACCTCACTTTCCTTGGCCTGGCTCTGCACAGCAGCTGTTGAGGCTGTTATCTGCTACCCATGCTCCAGGCAGCCTCTCCCCCAGCCATAGCTATCAGTCGGTACCAGGCGAGAGCTGCCTGCAGGTTCCTCTGGACCTGCTAACATCTGGAGAGCTCAAATTATTACCATATGCTAGAAGGGGCCTCCCTGGAAGGCCAAAGAAAGGCCTGAGTTGTGTTTGCAGCACATGAAGCATCTCAAATGGTATCTGAGACCAGTTCCATGGGGAGGGAGAGCATAAAAATACCTTAGATATGGAGGCAGAATGCGTTCTTCCAAACGCTGCCCTACACCCAGGTCTCCAGCAGCTGCCCCTGAGGGCTATGGCAACACATCAGTAAGATATACGGCCCACAGCTATTCATTAGTGCTGGAAAGTTGTTGGTTTGTTGGGTTCTGCAGTATTCTTTTTCTTCTTTCATTGTTTCCTGTCGAATTATTGGATTAAAAGCAAATAAGCAACGTGTCCTTTAAAAGCTTTTGGTAGAAAGGGCTTGGAATTTATACATGCACATCAGATCTTGATTAAACATCACCAACTCAGAGGCAGTTTCCATCAGAAACTGTTCCACAGGAAAATTCTCCCTCCTCACATCCATGGTGGTGAATCCAGGCTAATTCTGTCAAAGCCAATAGCATTGATCCAGATTTGTATGACTGTATCTGAGAAGAGAATTTAGCTCACAGTTGGTATGAAATGATGATGAGTATGCTGCACACACCCTGCATGCAAATGTCTTTGCTCTCTTACCCATTCTCTTCCTCACCATGATGTGGATTTGCATAGGGCTATTGAAATCAAACAAGTTGCAAAGCTGAGGGCCTCTAAACCCAAAGATGCCAGAGCAGAGCTACCACTTTAATTTGCTGCTTTGTGCTTCTCCTGATGATGATGATGATGCAGTCAATGCAGGAATCCTATCCCATCAACTTATCTGCTGGATACTTTAACAGACTCAGTATTCAGCCTTTGTGGGCTGTTTGTTTTGTTCTCACTGGTTCCCTTAGTGGCTGAGGGGGAAGCAGGGGGAAGAAAACAGAAAAACAATCCTTGAGAGAAAAACATCTTTGAAAAAGACAAAGTCCTGGGGGGGAGAATGCCTGGAACAGATACTCAGTTCCTTTTTCTCTTCTCTTTACTGGTAGGCAGATGTCCAGTCAGCTATTTAATCCTTGTAAGTGCAGCACCTCATGACAAAGCTCTACTTCTTTTTGATGTTTGTCTTTTTTTTTAACTCCCAACTATTTGAAACAAGTTGAGGATCTGTCCCCAAATGCCTTCCACTCTCTGGGGCTTTCTCAGGTTTTTTTTCCTCTCTCTGTTTGTTTGTTGTTGTACTTTTTGCTCAAGTGGAGCGAAGTTTCCTTAAACGTCAGCCAAATAGAGACTCTCACAAAGCATGCAGACAAAAAGCACTGCAGCAGGCTGCTAGGATCATGGGGAGGGGGACTTCTGAAGGACACCCAAGAGGCTTTAAAGAGAGCTTCACAGAACCCTTTGCTAAACTCCATGTGGTTGCCATTTGACAGCACTTTTGGTTTGCAACACGCAGTGGTCACCACCGCAAGGAACTGGGACATTGAAAAGTCCTTTATTACCATCCAAAAGGTCATTCCAACATGTCAGGTCACATTCTTGTATACCCAGTGGTGCTGTAGATTTCAGTGACTCCTCCAGAGTAAGAACTCCTAACTAGGAGTGAAAGTCCTTATGCATTTCCATTCAAAGGCCAATCCAGCCGGAGAAATCTGCTGTGAAAGTGGAAGTCAAGTTGGTGCAGCCCTTTGCAGCACGAGGCATGAGGCCTCTTCAGTTGTTCTAATTGTTTTTCCTTTTGGGAGAGTACCACATGATATCAAAAAAGGCTCCAGCTAGCATTTTGCCCTCCAGCACATTGGCTGAATGCTGGCATGCTTACTGGCAAGGAATGTATGAAAAATAGGACAAATATTTCAAGGAAGGAATGCAATGCAAGGTCTCGTTACCCAGCAACTCTGTGTTTGCAAGGACATCTGACAGCCATTGCCGATGAGAACTTGATGGCTTTCTAATCACCCATTGATGGAGAGGTCAGCAAGGTATCATGAGACTCCCATGGCCCAAAAATAGCAATAAAAACATGGGTACTTAAAAGGATTTTCCCAAAATGCCCAAGTCATTTGTGATCCACTTAAGGCCTTCATGGAAGCCACCAACCTTTTTAATGGTAACACTAACTCCAAGGGAGGAATATCAACATCTGCTCTTCTTTGCTCTTATCTTGCCTTCAGCTGTAGGAGAGAGGGATCCACAGTAAGCAGGCATGGTAAATATTTTCAAATGTTTTCATTCATCCAGCTTCCAAATGTTAAGGAACAACTTCATGACTGCTGTGCTGTGAAATATTCCAGCTGGAGCTACCAGGGTCAAATTCCAAGGTGGACTCTGAAGTGTGATACCATTATGTCAGCTTTATATATATATATATATACATACTATTCAAACTCCCTAAAATATTCTGCTGCTGTTTCTGAGGAACAAAACTCTCATGGCACAAGAGTTCAAAGAGAGAAGTGCAAAAAGGGCCCAGTTAAACTTGACTTTCTTTCCCCACCTTCTTCAAACATTCATTGTTTTCTTTACCCCAGGCTTGTTGATTGCTGTGATTTCTCCTGGCCTCACAAAGTTATTTGGCTTTGCATTACCATGATACTTAGGTGTCTTCCCAAGGAGGAAAAAAAAAGCTCTGCTGGTAGAGTCTGTCTGGGCAAACACACTGTAAGAGTCTACTGAGTTTACAGCCTCGTCACAAGAGGTGGAAAAATGAGGCCAGGGACTTGCTCCAGGTCATCAAAGTGAGCTTCAAATTTAAACCCTGAGTCACAGCCTCTCCTCTGTCAGTGCTTTTCTTCTCTGGGCTGCACCACTCACTCTCCTAATATCAAAAAAACATGCTTGCCCCAGGACTTTCAGGACTTGAAAGTCTTCCCCAGGATATCTGACAGTGCTAGCAGCAATCGGTGCTGTAATCAGAGTCACTGCGGAAAGGCAGCAGGAGGAAGTGGCTGGGGAGAAGGTGACCTCAACCCAAGCACAATGTGGAATAAAGAAAAGGATGATAAGAAAGCACCTCCCTTGGCCACGGGGTGTATGTTGAGCACGAGGTTAGGGAAGGAAGAAAAGAATGGCCTGGGACACAGGAAATCGTTGAATTATAGAGTGGCTTGTGTTGGAAGGGACCTTAAAGATCACCCAGTTCCAACTCCCCTGCCATGGGCAGAGACTCCTCCCACCAGAACAAGTTGCTCAAAGCCTCAACCAGTCTGGTCTTAAATACTTTTGGGGAGGGGACATCCACAACTTCTCTGGGCAACCTGTTCCAGGGTGTCACCACCCTCATAGTAAAGAGCTTCTTCCCAACTTTTCCCTGTCCCTACTGTCAGCCCATACTGGTGGCTCCCTGGTATCAGTAACTTCCTCAGCTGCTATCAAAAGATCAAGAAATGCATCCCACAAAGATCAAGATGTGATGTACTGTGAACACTGTGCATAATCCAATCTGGGTGAGCAGGATCAGGGAGCTAGGAAGCTTGGAGCCCAGTGTAGGTGGCTACAAGGGTCCAAGAGCCAGCCTGCTGCCACCCAGCTGTGCTGCAAGTCAGCACTCTGTTGGACATGGTGCTGGGGAGCACTAGGAGTGCACTTGCTCTGGTGCCCAAGGAGCCTAGTGGAAAGTCAAAGAACAAGCAGTGAAGAAAGGCAGCATGAAAATAAGACTGTGGGAGCAGCTGAATTTTCCAGCCAGCACTGTCACCAACACAGAGCCCAAGAGGTGTGAACAGGCTGCTGTCCTGCAATGTCTCTGGCTGCTCTCAGCTACTCAGGAGGGTGACAGCTTTTGCCACTGGCGAGAAACAGATTTCTTGCCTCCTGAGGTAGAAGTGTTGCTTCCACCTCCTTCAGTGTAAACAAACAAGAGCCCTGCAAGCTCACAGGCACCTTTTTCTGTAAGGAGAGCTTCTGAACCCATTCCAAATGTCTTCTCCTTAAAAATCCCCAGACTGCTACGGGCAGGAAAGTGTCTCATTGAGAGAGAAAATAGCTGCTGAAGGTTTATGCTTATTCCCCTTTGCTCCCTTTATGCCCAGGATGTACACCTTCTGCTTTACTTGATTTCATTTCTAATGGCTACTCCTTTTTGTCTGCAAAGTCTGTCTGGAAAGCACCAGGGGTAGCAGCCCAATGTTGTGGGAAATCTGTGGGCATGCTGGGGGGAAAACAGTTCCTAGAATCATAGGATACCAGGCTGGATAAGACATCTGGGATCATCTGGTCCAACCTTTCTTGGGGAAAGCACAATCTAGATCAGATGGCCCAGCATCCTGTCCAGCCGATGGGACTTGCCATTGGAGTGTATAAGCCTTCAGCCCTACTTTACTTTACCTGTGTTGTTCAAAACATGACAGAATGTGATGCTGAAAGGGTAAAACGTGCTGATAAAACAGTGCCCTGCTATTCAAAGAGGGATATTCCACCCTGTGGTTCCTCCCTCTGCTCCAGAAGTGGGCACATAAATCACGTTGCTGCTTACATTATCACCACACGCCGCAATCAGGCATTCAAGACATTCAAATCCACTGAGGTCATCGGCAGCCCTTGGGTTAACACCTCTGAGAAGGTCCAAGAAGTGTTTTGCAGCACTTGGCTTTCTGGTTTTGCAGCATAGTTTGGCCTTCTGTAAATGGGGGTCGTCAGAGAGCAGGCTGAGCTGAAGGTATACAATTAGCATATTTAAGTGTGCCTGAACTGCTTCCACATTCATTTGAACACCGGTGCCCCTCTGCCGGGGCTCAGGCTTCACCTCCTGCCACTGATAAAGTCCCTGGTGTTCATTCTTAATACAACAGAATGTTGCTGTTATGTAATATTTATAGCAAGCCTGCCTAAATCCTCCGAATTACCCAAACTATGCAAAAATTCAAGCTATGCATCAAGGACCAAGCACAACAGCTCTCAGTTGTGGGAAAGGGAGAGAAGTTTAACTCTGAGTTTCCTGGCTTTAACAAGCTTAATCCCAGCCCAGAACATTTGTTTTAACACATTTCTCTGCCTTTGGGGGGGTGGGGAATAAAGGAGCATTTGTCTCTCTTGCATCTGCACACAAAACCAACTGCAGTGTCTCCAACCAGCAGATATAAAACCCTGCAAAGATTCACTCCTGAACTGTGTTCCTCTTGCCTGGACACATCAGATTTGTGTAGCAGATGCATGAACTTCAGATGTCTTAGTCTCTCCCTGGTGTATCCTGAGTGCCTGACACATGCTAATTCAGTTTTCTAGTCACGAAGCGCTGGATCAGAGAAAATAGCTTTAAAGTTGCCCTGAGGTCACAAAAGGAGCCTGGCTGGAGCCTCAAGAGATCCAGTCCTCTGCACACAAGCACAATCCAGGCCCTTCCTGGTAGCCTGTCTTCTGCTTTACTCTTGAAGACCTCAGTGGTGGCAATTGCCTCTTCTCGCTGTGTGTGTCACAACAGAGGGACTTGCTCCCAGCAGAAGCTCTTCATAGTCTCTGCCCTGAATCTTCCTTGCTGCAATCTTACTTTATTCCCCCTGATCTGATTTATAGTGGTCATAGAGACAACTCATTCCTTTTCTCTTTTCATCTTCACTTGAAGGCTACTATTGGACTAGACGACCTTAAAGGTCTTTTCCAACTCCAATGATTCTATTTTGTCATCTACTTAAATCTTTTATTTTCTAGGATAAGCAAATGCAGGTCTCTAAATATTTGCTCACAGCTCATGTTTTCTACATCTCTGACCAGTCCTGTTGGGCTTCTCTAAACTGTCTCCAACTGTTCCAGATATTATGTGCTGAAATTCTTCACTTCCCTCAGACAGGACAGCCCTGCTAAAACCCTCTGGTGTTACCCATCCTACCTGCTCACGTCACAGTAAGGAGGCAGATGGCATGGAGCAGAATGCATTTGCTTTTTGCAGACACAGGCTGACAAGGCAAAGCTTTTCCTGCTGCCAGTGCAGCTGACCTAAGGAGCAGATTGCAGTAGCAGAAATGGAACACAGGAGGTTGCGTCAGAACATGCAAGAAAAACCCCCCAAAAACTTCTTCCCTTTGACAGAGCACTGAAACAGGCTGCCCAGAGCGGTTGTGGAGCCTCTTTCCCTGGAGAGATTCCAGACCCACAAGAACCAGTCAGCAGATTGCTTTTGCCTGGGGGAAACTGGTGAAATTTTACACTGAAGGGCAGAGAACTTTGCTGGACCTTTTGATGATCTCCTTCTGTAATGTCACAGAATCTTGTTAGCACAAAGACAATAAGGCAGGCTTGTTTAAATAACCCATGGCTGCTCGTCTCTCATTCAGACCACAGCACCAAACAAACGACTGCTGTGTCTGGTTTTGGATCAATCCTCCTTTGTTCCAGGCTGCCACCGAGGTTTTCTGGATTAGCTCCCAAGTAAATTAACTAATTCCTGCTGATTGGACCACACCGAACAGGGCACCCACCCAGAAAAGGTATCACATACCTGACAGGGACTGAGCCTGCTTCTTGTTGAGCAGTACCCAAACCAAGATGCAGACATGGGAATATTAGCATTGAGCTACACAGGAAGGGACTGGAAATTGGCCAGCACAGACTGCCCTTCACTGACAGGAGCGTGGTGACCAAGTGCGCCTCCAGAGCCAAGGTCTTCTCACATCTGCTTCAACATTTCACCTGAATCAAGTCCAAAAAGTGATTATCTGAGCTAGGCTGAGCCCTGTTGGTGTTTCAGGAGGAGGTTGGAAAAGACTTCTAAGGTCATCGAGTCCAACCATCAACCCAACACCACCAGACCCACTAAACCATGTCCCAAAGTGCCATGTCCACATGTTTTTTGAACACCTTTAGGGCTGAGCCCTCCTCCCTCTTCCTCCTCTTCCTTCTCTCCATTCTCACCTTGCTCTGACCTTTCAGGGAGGTGTGAGAATCCAAATCAGCAAAACACTACAGAAAAAAACCACCAACAGAGTAAGGTTTTGGTGGCTTAGTGACCTCAGCACCCCCTCCCTGGAGGTGCTCAGGGCCAGGCTGGATGATGCCTTGAGCAACCTGGGCTAGAGGGAGGTGTCCCTACCCAACTTTGCAGTTGGAACTAGATGACCTTTAAGGTCCCTTCCAACTAAATCATTCTATGAATCTGTTGTCATTTGTGTACTGTTCTGGAGCTGCCATTTCTGTCCTTGGTTGGAGTAATGGAGATTTGCATTGCAGAGCAGCAGAACTTGTTTATGTTCATTGCAAACAGAGGATTTCTCCAAAGCCTGAAGTGTGGCATGTCCACATTCAGATTCAACCTGTGGCTCCACCATGCTCAGTGGTAGCAAGAGGAAAAACTTCCTTACCCTGAAGGTGACAGAATACTGGAGCAGGATGCCCAGAGAGGTTGTGGAGTCTCCTTCTCTGGAGAGATTCCAAACCCACCTGGACATGGTCCTCTGCAACCTGCTCTGGGTGAATTTTGCTTCAGCAAGGGAGGTGGACTGGATGATCCCCAGAGGTGCCTTCCAGTCTCTGTGATTCTGGAATGCTGCCATCAATTTTAATACAGCCACAGATCACCTGAAAATTTGTGGGGGAGCCAAAAATATGACTGTTGGGGCTTTCCTGTAGGAATAAATCTCACTCCAGTGTATGGGACAATCCCTGGTTGAAATCATCCCTGTTCCCTGTGACAGGAACATCACACTATTGTGTTACTTTACTGTGCTTTTACATCTCCCATCCCTGGTGCCAAAACGGGGGTCCCTTGGAAGTTCAGCTGTATTCTGCTCTGTCTCCTTCGTTGTGTTGGTTTCTTTCTCCTTTAAGAGAACCAAGACAACAGCAAAAGAGAAAGACAATTCAGCAGGCTGCTGCTGCTGATATCAGCAGAAATAGGGTTCAAAAATGTGAGGCTGGGCAGCAAAACTACTCCTCTTCTTGCATTCCAGAGAGCAAGTTAATTTTCCTCTGCTCCTCAGTGTATAATCCAGCAGCAATGAGCAGAATGGATGTTGTGAACAGCCAGGCTGATACAGATGATGCAGATACTTGTTCCTGACCCTTCTCCCCTTACTGGGTCACAGCTGCACTGAATCTTGGCTGAGGTTCTGGCAGAGTCAGATTAGTTCTTTCATTGCACATTTCTTTTCCATGTTTCTTGAATTACTGGATTCAAACCACCATAATAGTGAGCAAAGGAAATCTTTTTACCCCACTCTTTTGACTTTGCAGGATGGAAGTGGAAGCAGGAAAGCTTAAATTCTTGCCAGCTTGCAAAACACGTCTCAGGAGAGACCAGAGTTCTTCCATTCCTAATGGTGCACTTAGAAGGGGGAAGTTTTCAGGTCTTGAGCTTACACAGGGGCTGATATTGTCCTGTTCAGGCAGTACCAGCCTCTTCAAAGGCAGTCCCTTAAACAATGGCATCACAGAGCTGTTGCCATTGCACCTCCATGAAGCTCTAGGACCCCAGGTTGATCTGGAATGAGCAAAAAGTACCTTTAGTGCTTTCTGAACTGGCAAAACCAAACTTGGGTTTACATGCCAGTGAAGCTCATCATGCCAGTTTTGGCCCTGGTAGAATATGTCCTGCATCTGCCATAGCTCCTCTTGCAGCCTTGCTTTCTGCAGACTAGCTCTGCACAGCCACCACAGGGAAAATGTGTCCTGCAAGATATCAAGCAGGCACTGTGCAAAAGCATTTTGTTCCATACCAAGAGCTCAGGCTGGGAGCTAGCAATGGCTTTCTTTTTTTCAGCAGTGTGCCATGGGAATGCTCAGCTAACAGAAGTGTGTCCTCAGGACCTGCTGACATGTCTGGAAAGGGGGAGCAGTGTGGTTCCTCTTCTCAGGAGTCAGTGATACATCACCCTGCACCCAGTTAGCAGTACTGTCAAGTTTTGTGCTGATGTGAAACTTCTTTTCTAGGGGCTGGCACTCAGTCATGCATAAGGAAAATGTCACAGACTCACAGCATCATTTTGGTTGGAAAGGACCTTTAAGATCCTCAAGTCCAGTCTACCTACCAAGCCTGCTGCTAAACCTTGTCCCTCAGCACCCCATCTCTTCATCTTCTCAATGCCTCCAGGGATGGGTCAAAATCTCCTCTCCTGCAGCAAGTGCTTCCCTAAGTATTGGATTCTGCCTCTCTTCCACATAAAGCAGCTTGGAAAACATCAAATTTAAAGAAGAGAGAGAAGAAACAAAGTGCTTCTTGTAAACATCTTTTCAGATCTTGCACCATGGAGCAGAACAGAGCCTTCAGAAAAGCACACACAAAGTTCATTGTTCAGGGGAACTATTTTTATTCCTCTTGGTGCTGGCTCTGAGGCATCTGTCCTTTGGTTTATACCTGCATCTGTCTTAGAAACGTGATCCTAACAAACACTCTTCCCTCCTACACGCTCTGGATGAAATCCTATTCTTTCCCAAATCAATGGCAAAACATCCCTCAGTGCAGCCAACAGGTTTCTTCCTGTAATTATAACTGCAGCTTATTCCCTGTCCCTGGTGTAAGGTTCTCCCCGCGTGACGCTGGCATACTCCTTCCATCTGGCTCCTCGCAGATTAAATTCCCTCCTTGTTTGCACAAATGTATGGCCAATGGTTTCCAGAACCCCAGCCCCAGATCACAGACTTGCACACAATTTGTCAAAACTTAGTTAAAACACTCAGAGTCCCCACTGGCCTAAGGATGATGAATGGGATGTCTGTTCCTCATATTTCTTGCCTTAGGAAGCCCTAGGAACTCCGTTTGTGTGAACTGCAATCCCCTATCGGAGGCTAACCCAGAGAAACTCGTCTGGGAAGTGATATTTCTGTGCCTTTGCTGATGTAGTCAATTAAAGTAATAACTTAATATCCATGGGCTGGCACTGTTTCAAAACACCCCTCGAGTCTTTTCCCAGGCACACACAGCAAGGAACCTGGATGGGACACTGACGTGAACCTCACAGATGTTTTTCCTGCGTATCTGGCAGAGCCATGCTTAATCATTGCTGATTAAAACTATAAGCTCCCCAACTATTATCTCTTACTGCACCCCCAAGCCTAACAGGACGTGTTTTTGACACATCCCTGCTGCAGTGTCATGCAGACACTGAGTAGCTTTAATTTTTGCTCAGTGGGAACAGTTCTGAATGCAAAGAGCACAAAGAGTCCTTCAGCCGCTGCCCTGTGCCCGCTTAGGAGCAGCACTGCAAGCTGCTGAAAGAATGACACTTGAGTGATACCCCAGCAGTGAATAACATTTGCTTCATCTCCATCACAGCCCTGCTGCAAGGATGTTATGAAGTTTAAACAAATGAATAAATACAATAATAAAATCATTCTCCCAACGTGATTTGTGGGATTCAGACTGGAATTTGTGCCATCAGCTCTCTAGCTTCATTCCTTCATGCTTCATCTGCCCAATTATCAAATCCCCTGGTGTACAAAGACACGATTCAGCTGTTCTGGGGGCTTAACTGTGCCCTCAGACACAGGGATGTGCAGTGCCCTGCATCTTCTAACATCAGGTCCAGCCAACATGGATTCAGGAAGGGCAGATCCTGCCTCTCCAACCTGATCTCTTTCTATGATCAGGTGACCCGCCTGGTGGATGTGGGGAGGCCTGTGGATGTGGTCTACCTAGACTTCAGCAAGGCCTTTGACACCGTCCCCCACAGCAAACTGCTGACTAAGCTGTCAGCCTGTGGATTGGACCACTACACTCTGTGCTGGGTTAGGAACTGGCTGGAGGGCCGGGCCCAGAGAGTGGTCGTGAACGGTGCCACATCCAGCTGGAGGCCAGTCACCAGTGGTGTCCCCCAGGGATCAGTGCTGGGCCCTGTCCTCTTCAACATATTCGTTGATGATCTGGATGAAGGGGTAGAGTCAGTCATCAGCAAGTTTGCAGATGACACAAAGTTAGGGGCAGATGTTAGTCAATTAGAGGGTAGAAAGGCTCTGCAGAGGGACCTCGACCGACTGGAAAGATGGGCAGAGTCCAATGGGATGGCTTTCAACAAGTCCAAGTGCCGAGTGCTGCACTTTGGCTATGGCAATCCCATGCAGAGCTATAGGCTGGGGTCGGAGTGGCTGGAGAGCTCCCAGACAGAGAGGGACCTGGGTGTGCTGATCGACAGCCACCTGAATATGAGCCAGCAGTGTGCTCAGGTGGCCAGGAGGGCCAATAGCATTCTGGCCTGCATTAGGAATAGTGTGGCCAGCAGGAGCAGGGAGGTCATAGTGCCCCTGTACTCTGCTCTGGTTAGGCCACACCTTGAGTACTGTGTCCAGTTCTGGGCTCCTCAGTTTAAGAAGGACATTGAGACACTTGAGCGTGTCCAGAGAAGGGCAACAAGGCTGGTGAGAGGCCTTGAACACAAGCCCTATGAGGAGAGGCTGAGGGAGCTGGGATTGTTTAGCCTGGAGAAGAGGAGGCTCAGGGGTGACCTTATTGCCCTCTACAACTACCTGAAGGGTGGTTGTAGCCAGGAGGGAGTTGGCCTCTTCTCCCAGGCAACCAGCACCAGAACAAGGGGACACAGTCTCAAGCTGCGCCAGGGGAGGTTCAGACTCGAGGTGAGGAGGAAGTTCTTCACCGAGCGAGTCATCCGGCATTGGAATGGGTTGCCCAGGGAGGTGGTTGAGTCATCGACCCTGGAGGCGTTCAAGGGGAGATTGGACGTGGCACTTGGTGCCATGGTCTAGTCATGGGGTCTGCGGTGTCAGGTTGGACTCGATGATCCTCGGGGTCCTTTCCAACCTAAGTGATACTGTGATACTGTGATACTGTGATCAAAATGCACAGCAGCCAGTTCTCACCGGGCACACAGAGCGGCAGCCACATCTGAGTCCCGAAGCAAACAAGTAAACACGACCCAAAAGATCGCTTGAGGAGACAAACACACGCTCAGCTGCAGTGCACTGCTGACCTTGTCAAACCAGGAGCATGCACCAAAGCAGTCCTGGAACACAAACACTGGGAAAGCAGATGCTCTGATTTATTTGCACTGTCCTCCAAGAGCACAATCTGGGTGTTCACAAGTAAAGCAAACTTCTACCCACCTTCTGAATATCTAATGCTGCCTCTCATTTTGGATAACCAGCTCTTCCCTTTCCTCTGAAAGATTCAGAATCACAGAAGCATTTCAGTTGGAAAAGACCTCCAAGATCACTGAGTCCAACTGCTGACCCAAAACCGCCATGCCCACGAAACCGTGTCCCCAAGTGCCATGTGCACAAATTTCCTGAACCCCTCCAGGGAACCCTTACCCTGGGCAGCCTGTGCCAATGCCTGGCCACTCTGGGAGGAAAAAAATTGTTCCTCATGTCCAACATAAACCTCCCCTGGTGCAATTTCAGTCCATTTAATCTCGGTCTATCACCTGATACTAGGGAGAAGAGACCAGCTCCCACCTGGCTCCAACTTCCCTTCAGGGAGTTGTAAAGAACCAGGTGGTCTCCCCTCAGCCTCCTTTTCTCCAGGCTGAAAACCCCCTGTTTCCTCAGCTGCTCCTCACCAGACCTGTTCTCCAGACCCTTCACTGGAATTGCTGCCCTTCTCTGGACCTGCTCCATCACCTCAATGTCTTGCTTGGAGTGAGGAGCCCAAAAGTGAGCCCAGGATTCATGATGTGCCCAGTACAAGGGGACAAACCCCTCTCTGGCCACGTCTTCATGGCCTTACTTCCACATCAACTGTCTCCTTACTAATTCATCTCTGCTCATCAGTCACTTCTGAGAAAAATCTCAGTGATCTAAGATGGTTTTCTGTGTGCTTGCAGCTTTTATAGTACGTGTTTACAAAGGATTCTTCTCTGTGCTGGAATGACCAACACACTGAGGCTGAGAAAATGTTGTAAGAGAAATATTGCAGCAAAATAGGATGCAGGCAGAGCTCCACTCCAGAATGATGCACTAAAACCTGCTTTGGACCAGTACTAAGCCATGGTTTGTTCACCCTTGCCAGGGGTTTACAGTGCACTGCATGATTTTTCTCTGCAAAACAAGAGAATCACAGCATCACAGAATCAGTTTGGTTGGAAGAGACCTTACAGATCATCAAGCCCAACCATTAACCCAGCCCTGCCAGGTCACCACTAAACCATGCCCTTCAGCATCACATCTACACAGCTTTTAAATCCCTTCAGGGATGGGGAGTCCACCACTGCCCTGGGCAGCCTGTTCCTGGGCTTGCCAACCCTTTGTGGGGAAAACTTCCAGACATCAGCAGCGTGTTGAGCTGAGGAGAACACAAGCAGACCAAGTCTTTAAGAGCAGCCTTCATTTCTCCTGACAGGCTGAGCTGTCAGAATTCATTACGCACACAGGTCAAATCAAGATGCAGATCTCTGCAGGAATAAATAGGCAGCCAAGGTGCTGCTTTGCTAGGATTACTACTGGAAAATATGCCAAAGATGAGTTTGTGGAAAAGCTCCTGTTAAAAAAACATGGGAAAAAAAGGAAAATAATAGACATGAGGCACTGAAGCCTTCTTAAAAGGGTTGCATGGAAGACTTCACCGTTTCAGAAGCACTGAGTTTTTCCTTGGAGCATGGTGAGAGGTTGCTGGGCTCCTGAGAGGACAAATAAAAGAGAGATGTTCATTTTTCATTCTCAGTAAAATATTGATGAAGGACCTTTTGTCAAAATCTATTTGGCAAAGTGGATGGCGTGCCTTGAATTACTGCATTCCGTGTTCCTGGACATGGAGAACATCATCCTTCAAGATGCTCCCAAAATAATAGTTGCAGTGAAACAAGAATATTGAATTTTGCTTTATTACAATCCACCAGGTAATAAAACTGTCAGTGTTACATTTGGACAGCTTGACTGAGTGGAACAAACACCTGTAAAGGTCAGTGTTTTTCACACTGACTTTTTAAAGAGGCTTTCTGACCATTTTCTGGCTCTGCCACAGCTCTCTGTCCTCATTGTCACAAATATCATTGCCTTGAGAGAGCTGCAGGTTTATCAATAGTAGCATGCATTTTCTGCCTGGATTGATAGGGCTGAACAGGTCAAGGGGCCCAGGCAAAGAGTAATGCCTTGGGTCACTCCAGAGGGGTGCTAATGATGGAGCTGTACCTGTATTTGATGAACACAAGGTGGGTGACTAGGACAGAGAGGTGATTCCTCTTGATAAAGGAGAGCAAACAGAGCCAGGAAAAATCATCTTACACTCTCAAGATGTGCAGATATAAAGGAACTCCATCTGCATCCCCTTGTAGCCCTGCCACTACATATGCATATGTATAAAAATACATCTGTAGGTGTGTGGCCATTTGAAAAGATATTGTCCTCATTGCATTTCTCTGGTAAAAGGAAGACAAAAGAGCTTCCCACCTTCAAAGCAGCCCTTACAAGCCCCCAGGGCTGCAGCCCAGCTTAGAGCTTAGGGTATTCTACAGCTGGCTGAAAGCTTTAGCGAGCCATGTGGCCGTGGTCTCCCTTCTGGGTTTGTTCCCTCCTTCACTCAAGGCTCAGACACAGGCAGTCCCAGGGACCTGTGCACCACAGCTCTTTGTGCAGGTCTCACCTCAGAACTGCTCGCAGGTCACTGCTAGCGGCAGGCTGTCGAGCGGTGGAGTCAGATGGTCTGATCCGGGTCCCTGGCTGGGAGGCAAAAGCAGCATGAATAGAAGAATGGGAATGTGCTCCTTGGCAATTAGGTATTTGTATGAAAAATAACCTCGTTTGTGGGAATGCTCATGAATGGCAAATAAAAGGAGGTATGAACACAATCACAGCGACCAGCTGCTCAGAGCTGGAACAAACGCTGGCGAATACTCATTTGCAGCATTCTTCTAGCTCTGGATTTTCTTTTCTCCCCTCAAATATGGTCTCTACTTGAGTGGCTTAGCAAAATAAAGGCAGATGGCAATGGATTATCTCTAACACTTCATTAATTGCAGTGCAGCCATTACAGTGTTCCTAAAGCACTCACCAGAGCTTTGCCTGACGAGTTCCTCCTAGCTGAGTCGCATGCCACTTAGTGAGCAGGGACCCAATAAGAAATGGTGACTTATTAATTAAGGATGCCTGTGTTTGCCATAAAAACATAGAAATATATTAAAAGATTTCCTGTCTGAATGCACTGTGTGTTCAGGAGACCTTTTTCAGCATGGAATAAGCAACAACAAATTCTTGCAAAGGCATGGCTGCCTTGCACCGCCTCGCAGTCGTGGCACAGGCAGTGAACAGAATGAAGGCAGATTTTGAAGCCTAATTCACTCTGATGTCACTCAGCTTTCCAAATTAGGAGCCTAATTTCCTTTCTCAAAATTAGCTTAAGCACATACAGCCAAACTGAGAGATGATTCAAAGCCTAAAGATGCAGATAACACAGAGTGAAATTAGCATTGCCACCAAGTACTTAGTTCTAATGACCTGAGAGGCTATCTGGAAATCTCTTGGGTGGATTTCCTTCTGTTTATAAAAGTGTGATACATCACATCCTGGAATAGAAGCAATAGCAGGTTACTTAAGTAACCTCACTACCCTCACACCTGACAAATGACAGCACATGTCTCATTTCATTAATTCTCTCTTAGATAAGAGGTAGGTTGAAATATAGATGTGAAGAAAACACCTGTTGAAACAGTCTGAATAATCTCCTCTGGCAAAAGCAGAGCTCATGTGTAGAAAGAGAAAGGACATTTTGGTTGCTGGAGCATGTCCAGAGAAGGGCAAAAAACCAGGTGAAAGGTCTGGAGAAAAGTCTTGTGAGGAGCAGCTAAGGGAACTGGGGTTGATTAGTGTGGAGAAAAGTCTTGTGAGGAGCAGCTAAGGGAACTGGGGTTGATTAGTCTGGAGAAAAGTCTTGTGAAGAGCAGCTAAGGGAACTGGGGTTGATTAGTCTGGAGAAAAGTCTTGTGAGGAGCAGCTAAGGGAACTGGGGTTGATTAGTCTGGAGAAAAGGAGGTTGAGGGGAGAGCTCATTGCTCTCTACAACTCCCTGAAAGGAGGTTGGAGTGAGGTAGGGGTTGATCTCTCCTCCCTAGTACCAGGTGATAGCACAAGAGGAAATGGCCTGAAATTGTGCCAGAGGAGGTTTAGACTGGATATTCTTATACTAGAAACGTGGTCCAGTACTCTCAGCTACTACCTCACAGGTGTTTCAATATAAGATTGAAGATCTTCTCAGTAAGTGACAGTGGGATAGTTGCCCCTCATCATTATGTCTCCTCCTGATCCAGTAAAGATTAGCCTATGTATGAGATACTCTAGCCATTTCCCCAAACTGTTGTCACCCTTTATAACCACTTTTGAATCTCTTTTTAAACCTTGATTTCTTTGTTTTTCTGCTGTAGAGAGTTCCACTGTGCAGGCTGATGGTTTAACCACTCCTGAACTTGCTTTTTCTCTCCCCCCAGAGCTGATGATTGTATTTTAGATGGGGCTGCACGTTTGGTTACATCCAAGGGGGGTGGGGGGGTGGGGGGTGTGGTTTTAAATTACAAGAGAGGAGATTCAGAATAGAGAGAAGGAAGAAATGTTTTACACTGAGGGGGCTGACAGGCTGGCCTGGGTTGCCAAGAGAGGTGGGAGATGCCCCATGCCTGGAACCATTCCAGGTCAGGTTGTTTGGGGCTCTGAGCATCCTGCCCTAGTTGAAGATGTCCCTGACTACAGTGGGAGTGCATTAGAACATCTTTAAAGGTCCCTTCCAACTGAAACCATTCTAGGCTTCTTTGATAAAATCATTTGCCATTATTCATCTGGATAACTGAGCTCTGAATCCCCCCTCAGCCCTCTGGTTTTTCTAAGTCATCTTGACCAGCAATCCTTCTTTCTTCCCAAGTCATATATACATACATACAACAAACACTAAATAGCTAAACAAGCTGATGCATCATATCCTCCTCATCTTAACCACTTTCTTCATTGCTGCTTCTTCACCTGCTCTTCATCTCGAAACAGGAGGCTACAGAAGACTACAGCCAGCTTTGCTGGGCACCACACTGAGTCACCAGCACCTCCTAGGCACCTCAAGGCAAGGCAGGTAACAGTGAGCAACACAGGCTGCACGCAAGGGAAGGTGCTAGCTGTTATCAAAACGAGCTGCTTACCAGCATCATCACGTCTCCAGGTGTAAACAAATGAGCCACACTCCTACAGATCCCTGCAGATGCTTTGGAGTGTGGGATTGAGATTGTTAATACTCTGTGTTGTCCACATTCATCTGATTTGATAGAATGCCAGGAAGCAGTGTAATGGAAACTTTATTTGAGTCTCTGCTCTGACTCTATTTCAGTCATTATCAGGCATTTCATAACAGCAAGAGCTGCAGCATCATTTTCCTCACAGCACTGAAACTTTGCTGGTATTTTGTAAGGCCAGTGGTTTCTGCTCAAGTATAAAGCAGCTCATGTTTCCCTCTTACCTAATTCTGACCTTAAGCTGCATCCTGCACTGTTGAACAGTAGAGTGTTTTCTATGGGACCTGCTAAATCTATCTTTAATCTTTCACACAGAATCAAGCTCCTGGGAATCACAGCAGATGGCTTTACACAGAAATCCAACTGCCTGAGGAATAGCCCTCATTTTCCAGAGCAAACAGGCATTCAGAGATCTGTGAGCTGTGGTTTTGACCAAGTTTGTCAAAGCTAAAGATATATCTCTCTAGAAAAGTCACTAATGAAGTTATCGCTGCACTATCGTTGTGAAGGATAGGGGGAAAACGTTCCACAACAACAAAATGCTCTGGTAGATTTCACCCCACAGACAAACACTCAAGAAATGTTTTCAGGGTACATCAAAGCTCAGGTAATTCCCCATTACCTTTAAGCTTTTCCCATACTTTCTGCTTACATCCTATCTTTTTTTTTTTTTTTCCCCCCAGATGCATGAATGTCAGAGGATGATCCTCGAGGTCTCTTCCAACCTTAGTCATACTTGTGATACTGTGATTGCTGCACACGAGAGCTGCAGATTCCCTGCAAGATGAGTTGGTTCTCCCAGGAGTTTCAATCCAATTTTTCATATTAGAGTTAGAATCATACAATTGTTTCAGTTGGAAAAGCCCTTTAAGATCATGGAATGATAGAATCAATATGGTTGGAAAAGACTTCAGAGATCATCAAGTCCAACCTCTCACCCAACACCTCATGACTACTAAACCATGGCACCAAGTGCCACGTCCAATCCCCTCTTGAACACCCCCAGGGACAGTGACTCCACCACCTCCCTGGGCAGCACATTCCAATGGATAACAACTCTCTCTGTGAAGAACTTTCTCCTCACCTCGAGTCTAAACTTCCCCTGGTGCAGCTTGAGACTGTGCCCCCTTGTTCTGGTGCTGGTTGCCTGGGAGAAGAGACCAACCCCCACCTAGCTACAACCTCCCTTCAGGTAGTTGTAGACAGCAAGAAGGTCTGCCCTGAGCCTCCTCTTAACTCCCAAACACTTCAGTGTCAATGTTTTTATCTCAAATATAGCAACAAGTTGTCCTTGGGATTCTCTTTCCCTCGTTTCTAAAGCTTGTCTAGATACGCTTCAAGCAGACACGGCAGGAAATGTGCCGCCAAAGCCTTTCACCACCACAGCAGTTTTGCTGCTGTTGCATTTGATTAGGCTGCTTTAGTCATCTTCTGCAAGGTCAAAACAAACAACCAAACAACAGCAACAACCATCAGCCCTGCCACAGCTGTCTTCAGTGTGCTGTTCCCGTATCCTAACCTATAGCCTCCCAATAACACCGGCTCGCCCAAAGCGATCAGCTGTTGATAAACAGAACGGTGATGTATTATAATCACCCCAAGACAAAAGGAGCTGCTACTTCCTGTAAATGTAAAGAGATTTTCAATGAAGCAAAGGGGAAACGTGGGCACCAGTCCCAGTTTTCCAAGGCTGTATGTAGAAGGCTCCATTTATCACCTCTGTGACAGGAGTTTGGGAACTCCTGTCATTAACGCTGAAGCCAAACACATCTGAATGTCATGCCAATAAATCTTCTGCCAAGGAGAGGGTTGGAGGGGCTTACAGTTGTTAATCTGGCTGGGTGGGGTGGGGTGGGGTGGAGTGGGGGGGGGGGGGGGGGGATAGAATTTACTCACCATTTTAATTCGTTACTAGGGACAAAATTAATCCAGATTATTGGAATCATAGCATAAAAGAGGGAGCTTCAGTTTCCAAGGTTGTTAAAAAGGCAGAATATAAACCAAATAACACGGTGCCCTAGGAGAAATAGGTCCCAATAAGAGGTGATGTGCTTGCTTTTCTTCCTCTGATACACTACATTAGAAGTGTGAACCCCCCAACTGTTTGCTGATTACTTAACTGAAAACTGAATGCCTTTTTTTGGTTTGGTTTGGGGTTTTTTTGCTGTTGTTGTTCCAAATTGTTCATGCTGTGTTTTGTCAAGAGCCAGGCAAAACAAATGGGCACTGAAGCACAATCTGGAAACGAGCTAATCAAAGCTATTCTGGGCAAAGGACAGGGAAGCACTGCAGACTTGCAAGCCTGTAAGGTCAACATCTGTCAGCAGTTCACTCTGTTCTGTGGAATGGAGGTCACACATCAGCATCTTGCCTGCCTGTAACTGTGTCAATGAAGGGCATATGTGATGGGATCTCTCAGGCAACCACAACCTGGCTGTTCAGTCCTTGCTGTATTATTTCATGCTCCATTTATGTCTTTCAGTGAATGTGATTTTGGGGACATGGTTTAGCACCAGACCTGGCAGTTAGATAATGGTTAGAGTCAATGATTTTAAATGACTTTTCCAACCAAAACAACTCCATGATTCTATGATTCTAATACAACTTTCTGTAGTGGAAGGCCTCACCAGAGAATCAAAAGGACTCAATCAAGAAAAGCTTTTATAACACTTGCATTCTAATTAAAAGTTACAATAAGCCAATGTCCAAATTGAGAGAGATGCAAAATCCTTTCCCAGCACCACCTTAACCAAATTTCTCTCTTGTAGATCCCTTCCAACCCTAACCATTCCCTGTTCCTATGGACGTGTCCACCCCAGCCAAAGCAACACAACACTCTGGGACTGAACAGGACGCCATGAATGAGCAAGGACTGCTCATCCCTCTACAAATACCTGAAAGGTGGTTGTAGCCAGGAAGGGGTTGGCCTCTTCTCCCAGGCAACCAGCACCAGAACAAGGGGACAGTCTCAAGCTGTGCCATGGGAGGTTTAGACTCGAGGTGAGGAGGAAGCTCTTCACCGAGCGAGTCATTCGTCATTGGAACGGGTTGCCCGGGGAGGTGGTTGAGTCATCATCCCCGGAGGCGTTCAAGAGGGGATTGGATGTGGCACTTGGTGCCATGGTCTAGTCATGGGGTCTGTGTTGATAGGTTGGACTCGATGATCCTCGAGGTCCTTTCCAACCTAAGTTATACTGTGATACTGTGATACTGTGATCCCCAAGCAGCAGATGAGTTGCTGGAAGACATGAAATGCCTTCTAGAGCATCCAGATCTACTGAAGGGTGTGCAGAGGTACTCTAGGACTGTGCTCTTTGCTCTCCATAGACACATGTACAGCTTTGCTGGCCATGGCAGGGATCCCAGAAGTACTGAAAGGAGAGATTTCCTCATTGGAGCTGACAGCTTCTTGGGCCTGGTTTCTCCTGTCTGTTTAAGCACAGGGCACAGTTTCATCACAGTTAAGTTCATGAGGGGGAATTAGGCAGTGCAGACAGCATTCTATAAATAAGGCCTTGTTAGTTACTAATTCATGAGATCTTCAGAGAGGGGAATATGTCAGGATGGCTCAGTGAAGAGAGAACATCTTATAAATAAACATGATATTATACATATTAATTACTTGATTGGTATTTTAGTTTTATTAAGACACCATGTGAGAGCACAATGACTCTTGAGGGGACAATTAAACAGGAGGTAGGTTGTTGCCAGCCTTAACAGACTATGTTTAACATACCTTTGATAGCAGAACATGCTTGGAAAATGTAGTGAGCACTTCTGCTGATTTCTTAGTGCTTCTGCCATGGAGATCATGGAGAATTTTCTGTTGTGTTGCAGAGAGATTAGGCTGTACAAAATAGTCCTAATTGAAGCTTCAATTACACACTGGCAGCATGAAAGGCTGTGGTAGAATTTCACCAATACAGCATGGAGTAGGTTTGGTCTTCGGCAGTAACGAAACCTAACTTGCAGCATCCAGAAGATTTTGAGAAGCCTAATTCTGGAGAATGAAAGGTTTGGCTTTCCCCTTCCCTGACACCAAGTGCTCAATAAGCACCTTCTTGAATAGATTGGCATAAGGTGGAGTTCATTGATCTGCTTGAAATTACAGGCAATTACGCTTCGAGGTGCGTCTTGCAGGAAGGAAAACTCAGAGGAAAAACTGCCGCATCTTAAATGTGTACTGCAATTGGTATCCAAGGGGATGGTAATGATTTGAAAAGAGTAAATGCTCATTTGGAGAGAGCAGTTGAGTTTTCAGTTGAATTTTAATGCATGCTTGGTTTATGAGAGACATTTCCCTCGAAGTTCACCCAATCTAAATGCTGATGGAAGAGGCTCTGGCAGAATTTTCACGTTCAGACCACGGTGAGGATTCATGTGTCAGCCAATAGGCCAAAAGAGCCCCCAAAGGATAAAGCCCTTTTTAATTTGGAGGAACACAGTAGCACCACCAACAGTTAGGCTCCACCTCTATGTTGAAAGATTGATGAAGGATGTAGAATAGAATAAAATTAACCAGGCTGGAAGAGACCTTTGAGATCATTGAGTCCAACCTATCATCCAACACCATCTAATCAACTAAACCATGGCACCAAGCACCCCATCCAGTCTCTTCCTAAACACCTCCAATGATGGTGGTCATAGAATCATAGAATCAGTAAGGTTGGAAAAGACCTCAGAGATCATCAAGTCCAACCTATCACCCAGCACCTCATGACTAACCTAACCATGGCTTCAAGTGCCACGTCCAATCCCCTCTTGAGCACCTCCAGTGATGGTGACTCCACCACCTCCCCAGGCAGCACATTCCAGTGGCCAATCTCTCTTTTATGATGAACTTCTTCCTAACATCCAGCCTAAACTTCCCCTGGTGCAGCTTGAGACTGTGTCCTCTTGTTCTGGTGCTGGTTGCCTGGGAGAAGAGACCAACCCCCACCTGGCTACAACCTCCCTTCAGGTAGTTCTAGACAGCAAGAAGGTCTCCTCTGAGCCTCCTCTTCTCCAGGCTAAGCAACCCCAGCTCCCTCAGCCTCTCCTCACAGGGCTGTGCTCCAAACCCCCCACCAATTTTTTGCCCTTCTCTGGACACGATCCAGCAAGTCAATATCTTTCCTAAACTGAGGGTATTTGATCATTAGGAGGTACACTCTCCAGCTCCCCTGTTTCAAGAGCACAAACCAGCCCCATCATCTCTTGGAGCTTCTTAATCCAGTTGTTCTCCTTTAGCTCTGCCCAGGATCACAAGTGCCCAGTCACTCATTTCTTGATGCTGGTAGCAGGGTTGGAAGGGACCTCCTCAGTTAGGTCTGGGGAGTGAAGACTCATTGAGGAGACCTCGAGGTGGAATACAACATCTGATTGTACATCCAGGTCATTTGACCTCTTTTAGCGTGTTGTTGAGGAGGGGCTGAATTGCCCAGCAGTACTTCTGGTCAGATCAATTTAACAAATGGTCAGGTGAAGCACACCCTTATTCTCAGTTTTGGGAGGAAGAGATTTCTGAAGGGGAGCCCAGTGTGCAAGGAGAGTGGGTAGCTATGGGTTGGTTAAACTTCCCTTGCTCTGACCCTTATTTAAGCCTGTGCAGAGAAGTTGCACAAATCCTGTGTAATGATGAGGGAAAGTGTCAGATTCCCCATGTGTGCTGCACAGATGGTCCACAGTAACCCCAATTGTGTATTTACTGTGCACAGAGAGACCACTTGTACCACACATATGCAGGAGATTTGAAGCCTCCCAGAAACATCAGCCTCATCTCACACATGGTGAATAGTTGATCCTCACACAGCCAGAAACCTGTGACGAAGAAACGATCCCAGTTTGGTTCTTTGTTATCCATAAATCCCAGGCAAATGTACACATTCCTCACATGCCACCAGGCAGCTCTTCCAGAGAGCCAAGGGAGGCATGTGGGGAAATCCAGACACTGGATAGCCCTTACCATTGCTGTCTTTAGGGGAGCAATCCCTCAAAGGGCTCACTGGGCTAACCCACCATGACGGCAGACCCTTGGTGTAGCAGAGCTGCAGATGCTTGGAGGGCTGATTTAATCCTAACAAACTGGAAAGCCATGCAGGAAGCCTATACAAGACTGAAATTTCACCTCCTGTTTGTCCCAGAAGAGTCATGTCTTTAGAGAGATCTGCCATTATCGTTGAATGTGAAGGTCTTATCTGTTAGCTGATTGATTTTTAGTGTCTCAATCAGGCTGCTTTGCCTCAGTTCAGCTAAGATTTTGCACCAGTTCTGAGAAACAAAACCAAGGCCCTGTATTTTACATGCAGTGCTACTGTTTTAACTTCATAGTTCAAAAGGAGGACTCACCTTGTTCCAGAATGAGAGTTTCTCCTCATCTCTCAGCTGACTGACACTGAAGTTTCTGTTTTATACAGTTCTGTGCAGTTTGGGTGATAAATATACAGAGGGAAATCAACATGAGGCTCCTGGGTGCTCCAGACTTGTTCCTGCCTAATTTACACCCAGATCAGGTATTTTGGGCTCCCAGGTGTTGTCTGACATACAATGTATGACTCCATGATATTACAATCATTAAGCTTGGAAAAGACCTCTAAGATCATCACATCCAACCTTCTACCCAACACCTCCATGACCAGTAGACCATGTCCCAAAGTGCCATATCTACTTGGGTTTCTTGAACACCTCCAGGGATGGTGACTCCATCACCTCCCTGGGCAGCCTGTTTGCAATGCCTGGCCACTCTTTCAGTAAAGAAACTCTTCCTAATACTCAAACCTAAACCTCCTCTGGCCCAGCTTGAGGCCATTAACTCTTGCCCTGTCGTTAGCTACTTGGGAGAAGAGGCCAGCACCAGATCTCTGCAATTCTATATGCTGCTTTTATCAACTTCCAGAAGACTAGAGCTTTAAAGCCAGTTGTTTGGGATGGGTTGGGGGTTTTTTGTCTTTGCTTTGCTTTTTAATTGAAGCAATGCAAGCTTGTTTATCCTTAATGAAAGCTTGTTTATCCTCTGATAGGTTGGACTCGATGATCCTCGAGGTCATTTCCAACCTTAGTGATACTGTGATACTTAACTCAGTCATACACTTCAGTGCATTTTGCCCATGTGTATAACTAGAGCTAGACATAAGAGCTAAAGGAATACTCACTGCCCAGCTAATGGGTTGAGACATGCTTCCTGCACCTGAAAAGCCTGAATCTGCTAAGTTCTCCTGGTGTGAGAGCACTTCAGGAGCCTGTTTTAACTCCTCCACTAGAGAGTAAGACATGGTGTGGGAAGAAACCTGTTAAAGCTAAGTAAGGTTTAGTGCAAAGTCCTTGAAGACTTACTGAAATCAGGCAAGAAAGCTCTCATTCAGTCAGGGAAGTGGGCTTTGGTTTGCCTGAGGAAGAGGGAAGAGAAATTAAACTTCTCACTTTATTCTGTGGCTGGTTCTTAGAGCTACCTCTGTATTTGCTGCCCCATTAATTAAAATTGCCCTGATTGAAAAAGAGAGGCCACTGTTATGGCACACCTTGTTCTTGGCTGTGAAACCAGGGAAGGAAATGCTCTTGTTTTGGCTCAAAATGTCTTTTTTTAATTCCCTCTCACTTATTTGATTTGAAAGTGACTAAATAAATAAATAAATAAGTGCCTAAATAAATAAATAAAGGTGCCTAAATAAATAAATAAAGGTGCCTAAATAAGTAAATAAATAACATTAAACCAAAATGAAACAAAACCCCAAACCAAACCAAACAAACCTTCAATGAAACCAGAAGAAAAGCCCAAACTCAATTCTCTAACTGGAAAAAATGAAAGAAACCCCAAACCCCCTAACAGTCATTTTGTGATGGAACTTGATAGATTTACACATAGAACTATAAAGAATCATAGAATTGTAAGGGTTGGAAGGGACCTCAAGGATCATCCAGTTCCAACCCCCCTGCCATGGGCAGGGACACTTCACACTCCATCAGGTTGCCCAGAGCCACATCCAGCTTGGCCTTAAAAACCTCCAGGGATGAGGCTTCCACCACCTCCCTGGGCAACCTGTTCCAGTGTCTCACCACCCTCAAGGTGCAGAACTTCTTTCCTATCACTACCTGACACCTTGACATATAGGATGTGCTTGTGACAGCAGCAGCCTTGATGGGAGCAGTCAAAATGGGTCTCCATGCTTCCATGTTTCTTTAAGGCTTCTCTTCAGGGTTTCTGACTGCTGGTGTGATTTACAGGAGGAAGCTGAAATTCAACTTGGAGAGGCCAAAGGTAAGGGAAAGATTTTTTGCTTTCTTATTTTTTCTTCTTTGGAGCCAGAGCAGCTGAAAACTCTGCGTTGAGGAGAGATTGAGGAGTTGGTAGCCATGGGAACCAAGCTGATGCTGGTGTCTGTCTAAAGGAATCAAACCACTCCAAACTCCCAGAAACATCTTTATAAGAGCAACAGCAGTAGAACTGACAGGAGGAAGAACACTTATTGATGTCCTGCCAGCAGAAACTGGGAAAGCCAGGTTCCTGAAGGATTGTGACCATGGTTTAACAACAAATCCTTAGCATGTACAAGAAGATTTCAGCTGAAAAGCCCCTGAAAAGCCCCAGGAGCCACTGTGCAGCAGCTGTTGGGAACATGGGTCTGAACGTAGGAGGGAGTGACTCAGTGCTCCATTAAGTGAGATGTGCAGGCATGAGTGTCACCTGCCTGTGTACAGGATGGAGCTGGTCTCCCAGCTCTGGCAATGGGGGCAGCAGCTTTTAACCTTTGGAGGAGAAAGTCAGCTGCACAGCATTTTTTTTGCCCATGTGATAGTGACAGAGAAGGTCTTTAGAATCCTACACAGCTTCAGAAGAGCCAGCCTCCTGAAAGCATGAACACAGCAGCACCACACAAATGTCTGTGCAGCTCTGTGGAGAAGGACTTGGGGCTCCTGTGAAAAAAAACAAACCAGCTGGGCATGAGTCAACAATGTGAGCTCTCAGCCCAGAAGCCAGCCATGTCCTGGGCAGCATCAGAAGACAGGAGAGCAGCAGGTGGAGGGAGGGGATTCTGCCCCTCTGCTCTGCTGAGATCCCACCTGCAGTGCTGGGGAAGCCTCAGCAGACAGACATGGACCTGTTGGAGCAGGACCAGAGGAGGACACAGCAGTGGTGGGAAGGCTGAAACCCTTCTGCTGTGAGCCCAGCCTGAGAGAGTTGGGGTTGTTCAGTCTGGAGAAAAGGCTCCAGGGAGACCTTCTGGTGGCCTTTCAGTAGTGACTGGGGCTGATCAGAAAGCCTGGGACAGACCTTCTAGCAGGACTTGTGACAAGGGGTGGTGGTGATTTAGCGATTTAGACTAGGTATAAGCAAGAAACATCTTACACTGAGTGGTGAGAGACTGGCCCAGGCTGCTCAGAGAGGTGGGAGATGCCCCATCCCTGGAACCATTCCAGGTCAGGCTGTTTGGGGCTCTGAGCAACCTGCTCTAGTTGAAGATGTCTCTGCTTGGTGTTGGATTACCAGATTGGGTGGCCTTTAAAGGTTCCTTCTAACCCAGGCCATTCTGTGATTTTATGAAGATGGAAAATGGTTTCATAAGTGACTTGGGAGAAGAGCATCTCTGGGCAGAGGGGATTCAGCCAAGGAGCCTGTTCATGGAGGTTGATCTCAGAGCACTGTCCTGACACACCTTCCCATGTGCAGAGCAGAAGACACACACCAGCACCTCACCCCACACGTGAAAATCCAACACCTCTGCTTAACACTAGACTCCACCAGTGCCCAAAGCAACTCCTGCCCTGGCAGCAAGCACAGGTTAGGATGTACAATAAGGAGAGCCTAAAGCCAAAGTTCCCTGCTGAAAGCCTGACCAGTGAAGGCTGAACCTCAGCTCCTGCAGATCAAAGGGAGTATCTGAGCTGCAGAGCTCTGCTGACTCCTGGCCAGCATGCTCAGGGCGTTGCAGAGCTCAGCTTTTTGTGCTCCTCTTCCCCAGTGCCCTGCGTGAGAATTTCCCCTGCTTCGCTCCCAGCCCACACGTTATGTAATATTTAAATGCAGCAATGGGATACCTGGAGGGAAAAGATCTACATTTATCCATCCATAAAGCAGATTAAACCCTCAGGAGCTGCTAGCAGTACTCTTCCAGGCAGTCATCCAGCCAGACATCTGATGGGAACCTGGGTTTATTGCTGATCAATAGCAAAAACTCTGGAAAGTGACCCTGAAAGCTGTTGCCTTGCTGTTGTCTAGATCTTGAAAGAGTGGCAGCTCCTGATGGTTTCATTTTGGGGTTTTTTTCTAGTTTTAATGTGCCAGTAATTTCTGGAAAAGGATTATCTGGAAGGAGCAGTGAAGATATATGTAATGATGGCATTTGTCAGAAGCAGAGATCCAAAAAGGGGGAGTTTCTAGGAGGGGGGAAAAAAACCTCCTTCAAATCCAAGAGCCTGAGCCAAGCTGTTTAAACCTCATCCACAGCTCCTCTGTGAGCTTGTTCAACATTGGCTGTATGAGCACATGATGAAACTTCCCTTTCACAGAATCACAGAATCACCAAGCTTGGAAGAGACCTCAAAGATCTTTGAGTCCAACCTGTCACCACAGACCTCACGACTAAACCATGCCACCAAGCGCCATGTCCAATCCCCTCTTGAACACCTCCAGGGATGGTGACTCCACCACCTCCCTGGGCAGCCCAAGTGGTGAGTATTCCTCACTGCAGACAAATTGCAATCTTCATTCATTCATATTGGAAATCCTGACTTGGAAATGCTCAAAAGAGGGAGGAAAGAGTTGCTGTTATCCATAAAGAAAGGTTTCTCTCCTTTGTGAGCTTAAATTTTCATGTGCATATAAATTCTACTCAGTATTCCAAGCACTCCTCCCATACTGCCTGGTATTTTAAGGATATATCAATTTCTTAGTACCAGATAAATATTATGGGTTTGGGCTTTTTTCCCCTCTCCTTTTCTATATGTAGTTGGCCCTTTTGGCTCAGCTCCAGACACAAAGCAATTAGATTTTGTACTATTTGTACCATTATTAATGCTAAAAACTTGGGAGCAGTACCTGGGAAAGAACACTGAGACTCTTTTTCAGCAATAAATACTTTATGGCATAGGTTTTTGTACATTTCCATATCCACTTACCCATATCCTTATTGCTGAGAAAGCCAGGATTCATTAACAGGAATAACTTTGGTTAGGCCACACCTTGAGTCCTGTGTCCAGTTCTGGGCTCCTCAGTTTAGGAAAGATGTTGACAGAGAAGGGCAACACAGCTGGGGAGGGGTTTGGAGCACAGCCCTGTGAGGAGAGGCTGAGGGAGCTGGGGTTGCTTAGCCTGGAGAAGAGGAGGCTCAGGAGAGACCTTCTTGCTGTCTACAACTACCTGAAGGGAGGTTGTAGCCAGGTGAGGGTTGGTTGCTTTCTCCCAGGTAACCAGCACAGAACAAGAGGACACAGTCTCAAGCTGCACCAGGAGAGGTTTAGGCTGGATGTTAGGAAGAAGTTCTTCACAGAGAGAGAGATTGGCCATTGGAATGAGCTGCCCAGGGAGGTGGTGGAGTCACCATCACTGTAGGTGTTTAGGAAGAGACTGGATGGGGTGCTTGGTGCCATGGTTTAGTTGATTAGATGCTGTTGGGTGATAGGTTGGACTCGATGATCTGAAAGGTCTTTTCCAACCTGGTTTATTCTATTCTATTCTATTCTATTCTATTCTATTCTATTCTATTCTATTCTATCCTATCCTATCCTATCCTATTCTATTCTATTCTATTCTATTCTATTCTATTCTATTCTATTCTATTCTATTCTACTCTACTCTATTCTACTCTATCCTAGTCTAGTCTAGTCTAGTCTAGTCTATGGTAAAGAATTCTTGATGTGAGGCAGGGGATTGCAATCATCTTCATCTTCAGGTGTTAATATGAGATTTTGCTTTTTCTTTTCTTCTTTTAATACATTCTTTATTTTATCTGAGAGCTTCCCTAAAAGTCAGCAGATGAATGTGTCAGTTTGAATTAAAAATAATCAATACCTCAGCTAAAGAGAAAAAACATATATATATATTTGAAAACTTGAACAAAAATCTGCTTCAATTCAGCACTTTGCAAAATAGATGTTTCTCAAAATGATCTCTTTTATGTCCTGGATGTAAAAGGGATGTAATAAACCACTAAGCCAGCTCAAAGCACAAATTCAGGAGACTAATTATTCATCTGCTTAATTGCAAGTACAGGAGGTGTGCAATTCTGCTATCTCCAATGAGGTCACTCACAAGTCTGAGCAAAAGCATGGCTTGAAGTATTTGGCTGGATCAAGGCTTGCAGAAAATCGTCGTTGCAACAGAGAAATTAACATCTCCCTGATAGAGCTGGCATGCAGTGAATTCAGCCCAGATAATACCACCTACAGAAATCCTTTGTGGTGCCTTGTACAACACCAGGCACACAGCAATGTCTTCTCCTCTCTCCTTTTGAAATGCAATGAATAACTTTCTCGCCCTCCTTTTGTGCTGTAACTACCAGGCACAAGCCCAAAGCTTACATCCATCCAGGCTTGTGTTTTGCTCTTTAAGAGCTGAGGTCGATATTTCAAGTTTTATACTCTTAGAGGACTGAGGTGAAAAGAGAAAACCAGCAAAAGCAAAAAACCAAGAAGGGAAAGAAAAATAAGCTTGCTTGGAGCTGGGAGAGGGAAGATCATCAGAAAAAGAGGAACGACAAGAGACCTTAGCAATACCTAGGGAGGGATGAGGAGAGAGAAACTGCAGGTGAGATATTGCCAGATAAAAGCTGCAAAGAGTCTTAAAAGTGAGGGTAAGGAAGGCTGAATTTTATAAGGAAGATATATGGGGACTCTGGTGAGTGAACCTGAGTGTTGGGTGAGGCTTATTGGAAATGATGTGCATTGTAGAGCCCACAGAAAGGCCAGTTAACAGGAGCCATAGGAAGTGGTCCATGCCAGTGATGAGACCAGCAGTGCTGGGTGCTATTTTACCACCCACCTACCAAAAAGGGGTGTTGTCTGGAATCTTCCAGAGCAAGCAAAAAGATTTAGTGGAAGCCTCAATGTGAGGAGAATAAAGTGAAAAAGGTGAAAGCTAATCCTGAGCTTCAACTATCCCAGGGAAAACTGGTGACAGAGCACCGCAGAATCATAGGATCACAGAATGGTTTGGGTGGGAATAGACCTTTAAAGGTCATCTAGTCCAACCCCCCTGCAGTCAGCAGGGACATCTGCAACTAGAGCAGGTCAAGGTTCCCTCCTCCAACTCAGGAGGGAAGGCCTTTTAGGAAGAAGTAAGGGAAGCTATATTTTAGAGCTGCTTCATTTTGAGAAGCAACAGGAGGTCCAAGAGAAAGGAATGGGGAAACAGGTAGAGAGACAACACCCACAGAGGGGGAAAAAAAGAGGGTTTGGATTTGAGAGTTGGAAGCAGTGAGGCAAGAAAGAGAATGAGAATAAGCATAGGCAAGAAGCAGTGAGCAGTGCAGGATGGGAATCCAGAGTTGCCCAGGGAGCCATGGAAGCCCCCAGAGAGGTTTCCTCTCGGAAAATGTATTGAAGGCTCACAGCTGAGAGAAAAGGAAGCACATTTTTGATGGAGTGGGGGTGCTGTCAGAATCTCAGTTCTCACTCTGCAGAACAAGGCCAGGAGCGGAGGAAAAGGAAGAGAGGCAGCAGGATTTGCGAAAGGAGGAGATAAGAGAAAGAAGGGCAGCACATTCCTTCTGGATCAGATGTTACTCAGAAGGTGCAACACAGAAGAATGAGGAAGAAACTGAGAGGACTGAAATGTGAGGCCACCGACACACAACCTGAAAGGACCAGAAGTGCTCTCCAGGACAGACTTTTCAACTTTCCTCCTGAGAATGAAACCCTCTGCAGGACATGGCTGTGTTGATCTGAAATGATGCCTTTGTGTTACCCGTCTCCAGCGGCAGTCGGTGGGTGTTTAATGGGATGCGCTGCAGTTCAGCTGCAGGTATAAAGCAAATGATGCATTCCTTCGCTGGAGGCCCTCATTATGCTCTGTAAACAATCAGAATGGAGATTTATTCTCCACTCCCTGATTTCCTGCTCCTGGGGAAAAGCACGAGGGGCACATTAGAAAGCAAGAGCTAAGATACTGATGATCTGTTTCTCCAAGCCAAATTGGTGTAGGTTTCTCCAGGCCTCCTAGCAACGGCTTTATTATTACGGAGTTATTTCCCCCCAAATACTTCTAAAGCAAGGATCACATTAATGTTTCTGATAAGAAGAAAGTCTCTTCATTAACTCCCAGAGCTGCTGTATTGAAACAGGAGCTTCCAATGAAAGATGCCAGTAGGGTTTTGTTTTGATAGGCTGCTTTTTCTTGGTTTCTTTTTTAACATTATTTAACAGTGGGTGGTTAATGATGATCAATATATGATACAGCCCATAAAGGAGAAGGAATCACTCTTGTGAGTGTCTGTTTGTCTGCATTATTAGCATATTCCATGTGTTATCTTGGAGGCTAGCTGTAGATGTGACTCACCATACCTGCATGCATCACTTTTGTTTACTTACAAACCAGCTGCACTTCGTATCACGTCGGAAGCAAACACACAGAGGAAGAATTTATGTAGCTCCACAGTCATTGCAGTGTCTGTTGTTTGCAACATTACAGAATTCAGGGCTCTTGTAATGTCTCAGGAGAATTATGGTAGGTTATGAGAAGTGAATTAATCCCACAAATGATTCCATATCAGGTGGTGATAGGGCTAGGGGGAATGGAATGAAGCTGGAGGTGGGGAGATTCAGGCTGGACGTGAGGAAGAAGTTCTTCACTGTGAGAGTGGTGAAGCCCTGGAATGGGTTGTGCAGGGAGGTGGTTGAGACCTCATCCCTGGAGGTGTTTAAGCCCAGGCTGGATGAGGCTCTGGCCAGCCTGATCTAGTGTGGGGTGTCCCTGCCCATGGCAGGGGGGTTGGAACTAGATGTTCCTTGTGGTCCCTTCCAACCCTGACTGATTCTATGATTCTATGATTCTATGTGTAATTTTTCAGCAGTTGTGTTACTTGGGCTTGCACCTCCTAAAAACCTTTTCTTTTTTAACCTCCAAGTAGAAAATCTTTTAAGCAGTTTGATTTTCAGTAGTACCTTAAGTGCCTACAAGTCAGTGAGGCTTGGGCTCACGTGGCAGTCCCTGAAAAAATATTCCTGAGCTCTGAAGGGCAATAAAAGATGAGCACACTTGCTGCTCTTATACAGATCATTACTTACCATTGCATGAAGATACAGAAAGAAGCACTTCCCTCATTCCCTGATTTTCCTGCCATGGTACAACTGCAGTTTTTCAGGAGGGGGAGGTGGTGCCTCAAATTGAATGAAAAGGCAAAGGACAGAGCATGTTGTTCCCTTCCTCCTTCATTTTGTGGGCACACAACCATCCCTTGCTGCTATGCTGCCTCGATCCTGCGAGGCACACAGTGCAATGGCACAAGCCTGGCACCTGCAAAGCTCACAAATGAAGCAACCAAAAGTTTCCAAAGTGCTGAGGGTTTTGAAAGGCCTGAGATCTCTTTTTGTCAAAGGAGAGCTGTCTTACAGGGAGACTTTCATTACCTGAGGACCTGAATGTGCTTCTGCATTATGGAAAATACATATTGGAGCCCTGCAAACAAGTGATGATTTATTATGGAGTCAGGAGGATTAGCAACAGAGTTTTGTCACTTTCTTCTATGAATAAAACATATTAACATCAGCTTTGTACAACTGAGAAGGGTAGAGCACAATATGCTAAGGCATATAACAAATAATAGTCAGAAACCTTAATAGGCAAGAATATTTCTTTCTCTCTCTCCTTGAAATCAGCAGCTCTGAGCTGCCTCCTCAACTGTTTTCCACGTCTCTAAAGGAAGTTTCCTTAGCAAAGAACTGAACCTAGTGAAAAATGAAGGTACCTCTTGAATATCTTCTTGAATTTAACCCTGCAGCACTCACACCAGACAAGTAATTCTCCAAAGGCTAACAGTGTTCTGTCTGCGTTTTTTAACAGATTAGGAACATTTACATATAGCCAAGTCAAAAACTGGGGGGATGGCTGGGGTGGTGGTGGAAGCCTAGCACTGAAAGCATGAATAAACATAAGTTAAGCTTGAGGCACCCCCTTCTGCACTCAGGCTGTGGTTTGTGTCTGCAATAAGCACTGTAAAATGAGGAATTATGACTGTCAGTAAAGTTTCCTATGTAGCTTGTGACAATGTGCCATTAAATCTTGCACAGGGGTTTTGCCACAGCTGTGAATTGTATCAGGCTCCTTTCAACGGGATGCAAAGCACAAGAACCCAATCTTTCTTCACGTGGCCCAGCAGCTCCCATCATTTAATTCACATAAAACCTCCTTGTTCCTGGTGAAAAATGGTTGATGAGTGAAGTGGGCTATGTCCCTCTATATGGTAACTTTGACCAAGCATTTCCTGCCCAAACAGCTGCAAGTTACTTTAGGAGGAATTCCAGAATTTCCAGAAAAGAGGAGAAAAAGTAAATCAATTTATTGAAGGAATAAATAATTGTTTTATAGCCAAGGCTTTCTTCTAGGTCTTCTAATGGCTTTATAGCCAAGGCTCTCTGTGGTGTTACTACAGCGCTACACCATAGCCTTGCAGAAGATTTCTTTCCTCACAAACCCTCCTTTTATAGTTGTTTTACACCTCCTTTTAAAGGAAATATGTCTGTAAGGCATTGCCATTCCCCACAAAACATCCACAACACACCTCTTTGGTGTCAAATAAATGCTTGCATTGCTTCCCATAACGACCTCCCCGGCCATTTATTTCCCATAGTTAATCCAGCCAGGATCTCCCTGCTATTTGCAGACTTGAGCATATCATTTTGCAGAGGCTCTGTGACACAGGAAATAACAAATATTTATTCAGTTCCAGACAAGAAAGGATGGTTTCAAAGGTAACATCTCTGTTCACAGCTGTGGAAACAACGAGCATTTGGATGCTGTTTAGCACATGCAGCTGCTCTGGAAGTGATGCTGAGCACGGTCCCTCTCCCGCTGCATCCAGCCTTGGCTCCATCCCCTTCCTAAAAACTTCGTGCATGGCTTTCCTGCTGTAATTAAGTACAGAAAGGAGGCAGTTGGTGCTCCCCTTCTGTGATACAACATTGAAATCCTTTTGGCCTATCTTTTTCTTTTCTGTGGACAGACAGTGTGTCTCTTCTGTGATTTATGACATTTAATCATGCTGACTCACACACTTCCCTGCTGTTATGTATGTTGGAAAAGTGTGCTGACTGACTCGAAGTTTTATCTGACAACTCTTCTATGTAAAAATGCTGTTCCAGGGTGATAACAAGACCACCACGTGGGAGCTGATGCTCTCCTTCAGCCATGGACCTATCCTGGAAGCCTCTCATCTCCTTCTCTTCCTGTTTGCTGCTGTAAAATGTTTCCACTTGGAAAGTACTTCACTGATTTTAAACAGTGATTTAAACACTGATTTTAACCTGCTAGGTTATACCTGCTCCTGCTTTCAGGGTAAAGAATGGGCAGTGTGTGAATAAAGAAGACAGTAAAAGCGCAGCCCGCCTTACAGCCCATTGCTCTCAGCACCATTTCTAGTCCACAGCTAATTAGCAAAGAAAAGCAGAAAGTCTGAACGAAAATACAGTCAGCAGCTTCGCTGGAGTCACTGAAAGAGCCCCACAAGTTCATTCAAATGCCTTCCCTTGCATAACTCATCTCTGGCTGAAATAACGGCATTGTTCCTATGGGGGTTAAACATAATATTTGTTTTACAGCCTGACTTCATCACCATCCAAATTGCTCCTACACTCCACAGAGCCACCAGCCCCCACTCCAGCTGTATATTTTAAATAACTCCTTTTTTTAACTCGCAAACTAGAGGGTCTCACAGTCAATGGGACTTCAACACCTACTTGTTTAACAAAAGCACCTCGACTTCAAAGGGTGCTGGAGTCATTATTGACTGTCTGTAGGAATTCAGACTAAGTTTACAAACACTCTCTCCACAGTTGTTTGTTTAGTTTTTTTTCCCCTGGTCTATTTCGCTGTGATTCATTTCATCTTCATTTTCCCCCTCCTCCTGCTTAATTTTGAACCATTTGTATGGCTAGATGCTGTCTTTTAAAACTTCTATCCCCTTTCTCTGTATTAGCCTATCCCTCCTGGCTTCTTCTCCTGTTTTTGAGTGGTTATCGATTTCTCTCTTCTCTATTTGAATGGAATGGAATGGAATGGAATGGAATGGAATAGAATAGAATAGAATAGAATAGAATAGAATAGAATAGAATAGAATAGAATAGAATAGAATAGAATAGACCAGGTTGGAAGAGACCTTCAAGATCATTGTGTCCAACCTATCATCCAACACCACCCAACCAACTAACCCATGCAACCAAGCACCCTCTCAAGTCTCCTCTTGAACACCTCCAGCGATGGCAACTCCACCACCTCCCCAGGCAGCCCATTCCAATGGGCAATCACTCTGTGTAAAACTTCCTCCTGACCTCCAGCCTGAACCTCCCCTGGTACAGCCTTAGACTATGTCCTCTTGTTCTGGTGCTGGCTGCCTGGGAGATGAGACCAACCTCTGCCTGTCTACAACCCCCCCTCAGGTAGACAGCTATAAGGTCACCCCTGAATCTCCTCTTCTACAGGCTAAGCAACCCCAGCTCCCTCAGCCTCTCCTCATAGGGCTTGTGTTCCAAGCCCCTCACCCCCTTTCCTTCCTTTCAGGCTAACAGCTCTAGACTGTATTCACAGGCTGGATTTTTTTAAGAATAACATACCAAAGTCAGACTGCAGCTATTACTTATGCCTGATGTCAGTTATTCACTGCTTGTCACTTCCAATGCACACATCCCCAGAGAGTCTCCACTGACACTCGGGCCCAAAGTATAAAACCTCTACCACGACACTTCAAAAAATAACAAACCCTTTTCATGTATGAGCTGTCAAAAGCAGCTCCTGGGTTAGGCAGCAGAGAGAGGGACACAGGCACTACCCACACCTATAAAAGTATGAGCCATGTAACTACAAGCAGCAAGAGCTGATCACTCGAGAGGATGGTGAGCCCCTTCTGAGCAGCTCTAGTGAAGGCACATGGGTTCATAAATATATTTGGGATGTTTTTTATCTGCTTTTGCCAGGGTGTTTGGTGCAGGGTTGACTTGCTAGAACGTGTCCAGAGGAGGGCAACAAAGCTGGGAAGGGGTTTGGAGAACAAACCCTATGAGGAGAGACTGAGGGAACTGGGGTTGTTTAGCCTGGAGAAGAGGAGGCTCAGGGGAGACCTTCTTGCTCTCTACAACTACCTGAAGGGAGGTTGTAGCCAGGTGGGGATTGGTCTCTTCTCCCAGGCAAGCAGCACCAAAACAAGAGGACACAGTCTCAAGCTGCTCCAGAGGAGGTTTAGGCTGGAGGTTAGGAAGAAGTTCTTCCCAGAAAGAGAGATTTGCCATTGGAATGTGCTGCCCAGGGAGGTGGTGTAGTCACCATCACTGGAGGTGTTTAGGGGGAGACTTAATGGGGTGCTTTGTGCCATGGTTTATTTGATTAGACAGGGTTGGATGATAGGGCGGACTCCATTATCTCAAAGGTCTCTTCCAACCTGGTTAATTCTATTCTATACTACTCTATGTTTGGGGGAAGCAGTGCCTAGAACACAGCTGCAGCTCCAGTGAAGGAAAGTCCTGGATGAGTACAAGGGTGGCATTGCACACTTGGTGTCAGGCAATGAGTAAGGCTACATTGTGCTGCCTGATGAGCTGTTCCCAGCAGAGAAACCAAGCCAGAAAGCAAAAGCAAGATATGGGATGTGGGGTCATTTCATACTCTTCAAAACTGCTTTAAATAACCTCCCTCTGATAGCCTCACTGACATGAAGGCAACTCACCCTGCACCCTGGTAGGATCCTGGGCCCGCTGGGGCACTGAGAGGGTGTGAGAGCCTTGCTGCCAGCACTCAGCCAAAGGGGAAGTGAAACCTCTCAAGCAACTTAAAACTGTCAGCCTTCTGGACACTTCTTCATGTAGACTTGGGGAAAAATTGGGAGCTTTGAGGCAGCAATTCTTGCAGGTGAAGTTTCTGAGAAAGTGGCACCTGTTCCTTCTAGCAGAGTGCTGTAATGAAAAGGAGGAAAAAATGCATGTAGCTATAAAGGTGTTAACCTTATAGCTCAGCCTTTGATTAAGACCTTAGCTTCTCACATTAGTGTGTTTCTTCAGCTGCAAAGTACTTCAGTATCACTGGGCCTGTTCTCAGAAAGTGGTTCAAACACACCAGATACCATGAGCTACACATTATGATTAATTCATCTTTATTTTCACATATCACAGTTGTTTAAATGACAAGTTATTCATTTCCACATATAGCTCACTTCACACTCATCTTTTAGTGTTCCTTCTCCTTAAACTGTTCCCAAGATCCTTGTAAAGCTGACCCTCTTTTGTGAGAACAGAAAAAGTGCACACAACTCCAGCAGGGGCTACAGCAAGCTTGCTCTCAGGAAAACAAACACCACTGTCTGGATTAATACTTCACCAGCACAAACCATTTTCAGTTCTTGAGAGCTAGGTGCATTGTTCTGTCCCTTCCCCTATGTGTTTCTGAGCTAGTTCTGCACCTCACACAGCAACTGGAATAAAAATAGATCTGCTTTAATAACAGTGAGACCCTGAAATCAGAACTCACAGCTTCTGATTAGATTCTGACAACCACTCCATATCTCAGCTGGCTTGAGTGCTACTCAGTCACACCAGGCAATATTGACCCATCTCTCTTGATCTTGGATTTCCTAGCTCCTGGTAATTAAAGGAGAAAGCCATGCAACAGGCAATAAAGGACTTCCATAGTGACTCTCCTGTAGTGTTTACTGCGTGCTACAGGAACTGCTGGATCTTTCTCATCTCCCTTTCCAATGCAGCCTTCCCTGATAGCATCACTCCCCACGCTGGCTTGATTAGCTGAAGAGAAGAAACTCCTGCCTTGGTATTCCAGAGCTGTAGCAGCCAGAGACCTGCAGGCAGATGGGAACACAGAAGTAGGGTGAAGGCTTTTTCCAGGGAGGAACTCTGCCTCAGAGTTTAGTGTCACTACATTATCTATCTGTTCCTGATTCTGTCCTCTGTGCCTTTCCCTACTGGGGTCAGGAGTGTGCTCTTACATTCCTCTGTACAATAAGCAGAAATGTGATGCTCTGTGGTTTTAGTCCCTGTAATGAGAACAAGGCAGCTCTCCTCACACAGAGAATTTGTAATTATACACAACTATATTGTGTTCCTGGCAGCTAATTAGAACTCTCTGTTGAAATGGCATTACTTTATTACAGATCATTAACATAAAATGTCAAAATTAGCATGATAGATGGTGTTGGGTTTTTTTTAGTAGGAACAAATGGGCTCACTTTTGTCAGTGAAATGTACAAAATGACAGCACTTCAGATACCTGTATCTTAACTGCTGTTCAGGAGGTATGGTCACAGGATTTGCCATATCAGAGGGACTTTCCCCTTTCAAAAATGCCAGTGACTATCCATTTTGTCTTCTGTGTGTTATATGCAGATTAAACAAAACCCAAAAATCATCAAATGCCACAGGGGGGCCTGAAATTATAGTGTCAAGCTCACATTTCACCCTGTATTCTAAAAGCACAGGGCACATATTAACTAATTTACTCTCCTCTTCTGTGAACTACTATTATTAGCATATTCCCCACAGTTAAACCCAGGCAAGGAATTAAAGTGAATTCCCCCTGGCCAGCCAGTAAGTAAAATGCTGGTGCTGGGATGAGGACACAGGGCTGAAACATCAGGATATCACATACACTTCTCACTCGTGGGTTGAGCTGAGCACATGGACAATAAATGACCTGTCATTAGTGGCAAGGTGTTTTGCAATGGTGAGTACACACATGGAGAGCAAGCAGGATGCTCAGAGATGTAACTAAAAGTTTCTTACTACTTATAAGAGGTTCAGGGCTAACCTAAGTGTATAATCACTATATAATGTTGTTGTAATTTTTGTTTACTGGAGCAATGAAGGTAATCACTCTTGGCATGCATTTATGTGCAAGGTATGAATGTTTGTAAACCAGATAACAAGCACATTTCTCATCAGAGGGGCTGTAGGAGGCATTAGTGAATCCAAGCCAGAGTTCCCAAGGTACCTGCTCCCTCACAATATTATGATGTTGGCAACGTATGAAACTGATGTGAGGGTAACATTCCCCTGGCAGCATACTAAATATGCTGCAAGACACATAACCAATGGATATAATTTGCAAATGTGGATGGAGAATCAGTCTTGACAGCTTTGTTTACAGAGGCAGGCAGCTATTTGCTGAGAGCAGATATGACATGCTATTCATCTTGCTGCTGCTAAGCCAAAGGGATTGCCACCATGATAACAAACTGTTAGATTTGATTGTTGGAATGCTTATGCAATGCTGGTAATAAAGGCTGTTTAAAAGCATATCTCGTTTGTTCTTGGGCAATCAGATGGTATTTCTTATAATTTTCCTGGGGCACTTAAAAGGAGAAACCTAATTAAAGAACTGCTATCTGTCTGGCTCAGCTTTAATGGGGCTGTGTTCTCTTAGTGGGTGTATGTAGGGAAAAGGAGCAGACACATCTTTATTTCCCTGCTTGCATGGGTTGAGGCAGGATGTCAAATGATGTAGTTGCAGCCTCCACCCTGCAGTTCCTCTGTTTCAGCTGGGGTTAGCTCCACACAACTTCTGAAACCAGAAAGTACACACAACCCTAACAATCTCCTAAGTAAAGCCCAAGGTGATAGCAGAGAAAAAAGACAGGAACAAAACTAAAGCCTTGGGCTGGATCTGAAATAAAACCAAGTTCAAGTTGACAAGAATGAAGTGGCAGAGGGAAGACATCAGTGAGTCCTTGCAGGTAGTGCTGAGACATTCAGGGAGCTAAGAAAGGGAGGTTCTGCCCCTTGTAGGCAGTGCTGAGACATTCAGGGAGCTAAGAAAGGGGAGTTCTGCCCCTTGTAGGTAGTGCTGAGACATTCAGGGAGCTAAGAAAGGGGAGTTCTGCCCCTTGTAGGCAGTGCTGAGACATTCAGGGAGCTAAGAAAGGGGGGTTCTGCCCCTTGTAGGTAGTGCTGAGACATTCAGGGAGCTAAGAAAGGGGAGTTCTGCCCCTTGTAGGCAGTGCTGAGACATTCAGGGAGCTAAGAAAGGGAGGTTCTGCCCCTTGTAGGTAGTACTGAGACATTCAGGGAGCTAAGAAAGGGGAGTTCTGCCCCTTGTAGGTAGTGCTGAGACATTCAGGGAGCTAAGAAAGGGGAGTTCTGCCCCTTGTAGGCAGTGCTGAGACATTCAGGGAGCTAAGAAAGGGGGGTTCTGCCCCTTGTAGGTAGTGCTGAGACATTCAGGGAGCTAAGAAAGGGAGGTTCTGCCCCTTGTAGGTAGTGCTGAGACATTCAGGGAGCTAAGAAAGAGGGGTTATGGCCCTTGTAGGTAGTGCTGAGACATTCAGGGAGCTAAGAAAGGGGGGCTCTGCCTTGCCTTTGAGCACCAGGAGAATGGGTCAGCAAGAGGAATGCATTTGTCATCAGCCCCCTGCTTCAAACATTATAGAAAACACTGTGCACTCCTAAAGACCTGCAGCCTTGCAGCTCCCAGCAGCATGCTGCTCACACATTTTCTGCAGAGCTTGTTATTAAAATTAAAAAAAGAAGGATTAACATACTGCCCAGTGCACAAATATGGGCCCAGAGTGAACTGCAGCACCCTGTTTGCACATGCCTCGCTCATGGATTTAACCAAGGAGAAGTACACTAAAGTACTTGGTGGTGTAGCTGCTGCACATTACAGCTTGGCTCCTTACTGAAGGCTAATGCTGACCTCCCTTCACACCTCCTGGTCAGCAGACTGGAAGGACTCATGAGTAAATACATCCCGCAGAGGTAGGGGCAGGGAGGAAAGCTACACCATTCGGTGCTTGAGTTGCTGTGGCTAATTCAGCCTGAGTGCCGTGGTAATTCAGGCAGCAGCCTGCGTTTTGAACTGAGTATTGATCATTACATGGAAGTTTACACAAGCAGGACAAATCCAAACCCCAAACATTCTGCAGCCAGGCTCCCCAGAGCAAGACAGAGGGAGATGAGCTGCTTTGCTCTCAGCTGTTCTTGCTCACAGTTAGAGGTGATGTTGTGAATAGCACGTACTGTGCCCAAATACAGCTGAAACTCTGAATTCAAGCAGACCTTGGGTTTAGAAGCAGCTGTGAGACGGAGACTCACAGTTAATGGCA
Organism: Melanerpes formicivorus; assembly: GCF_026170545.1. Classification (NCBI taxonomy): domain Eukaryota; kingdom Metazoa; phylum Chordata; class Aves; order Piciformes; family Picidae; genus Melanerpes; species Melanerpes formicivorus. The sequence goes on from NW_027142417.1 coordinate 66,562, forward strand.
GCTTCAAGTTGCATGAACAATAACAACAGATTGTTTAAGGTGGACAGAGCTTCACCCTCGTGTTGTGCTGCACTGTAACGGGACCTTGGGAACCTGTGTTAATTAACAGAACTTTAAGTAGTGTCAGCTGATTCTGAGTACTGCTACAGATCAGAGCAATGAAAGCTTTATTCTACTTATTGTATGGATGTGGATTTAGGAAGAGTTGTGATCAATAAGTGGGGTTTAAAACTTTTGTGTCCCAAAAACCTTTTGAAAGCTGGGAAAATATTTTAATGGACTGACAAGATCAATGCACTTCATAATAACCTGCTCCTAGCAGAGCACAGAAAAGACATGTCTGGAATGGGGTAATTTGATGTTCATTTCCAGAGGTTCTTGGCTTACTTCCAGACAACACAATTTCTTATGCATGCTTTATTCTACTCCTATTGAGCAGTCTTGTTGAATTAGATAATCTTAATCACGTGTTTGTCCTGCCTTAGATGTTATTTATAAATCAGGGGTTATGGTGCCTCAAAATGTAAAGAGTTGTGTTCAAGGATAATCACTTAATGTGCCCTTAAACATCATCCTGGGGCCAGGGTGCTGGTTTTGTGAAAGGGATCTGGAATGTGAAGAAGTCCCTGGGTGTTCCTGATCAGCTCAGGTCTGCAGCTTGTCTTGCAGCTGAGGGATCTCTAGCCACTGCTTCAGTGTGTTGGTTATTTATCTGAGGCAGAGGCTAGGCTGTCACTGGTCTTGATGGTGAGAAAGAAAAGATCATACTTTAGTAGCTAAATGAAAAAGGTGAGACATTAATTGGATTGCTCTATGCTTCTTCCCAGAGGCACCAGCTGGACAGTGTGGCATAATTTAATAGAGTGATCCAGCAGGTGATGCCTGGGTGAGAATAACTTACCAGTTAGTAGTATAAGGAACAACTCCATAGAAAGGGCCAAACAGAAAAGCTATCCACATGCCCAGGCTTTAACAGCTGCTTGCATATTCATCTGGAATTAAAATATTCCTTTTTTTGACCAGGAATAAGAAAATCTTCTGGCCCAAACTGGTCATCTAATGTTTCACATAGAAGGCGGTGAGCAGCATTTGCCTATTCCTCCCTCTTCCACAGACTTCTAGCGTAAAGAACGAAGGGCAAAATGCACCTCCTGTGAAAGGTGGCCACACAAGGTGGGGTGCCTGTGCACTGACCACAGCACAAAGGAGCACCCCACCATGTGGCAGGAGCTGGTGGTTGGCTTCTGTCCACAAGGAATGATGCAGAGAGCAGGTCTTGGCAGTACCAAGGATATATGATGCAGCTTATCTCTGTAGCACATGGGCTTTACTTAAGGCTGCCTGATGGATAGGCAGGCTCCTCCACATTTATTACCTTGCTTTATATCTTCAGACTTTCTCCCCCTCCACAGCACTCAGGAGGACATCAATTCCACTTTATTTTTTAAACTTAAAAATGAAAACAAAAATTTATCTGCAAGCCCTACCATGGCTCCATGAGTTAAGCTTCAAATCACCGACTTTTCTTTCCCATTCCCAGGAATGCTTGCAGGAAGCAGAAGGTCCATGTTAATAACGTGGAAGAGCCCGAGCACTGCAGGTTCTCCTCCTTCCTCACACACCTATGCCTTGCAACAGGCACCTTCTGCACAGATAACTTCCAGGTAATAACTAGAGGAGCTGATAAAGCACCTGTTTCTCAAGAGCATGCCAAAGCAACTTGGTCTAGCACCAACCTCAAGGAGCTGGCTTAGCACCAAAGCACCTTCTACTACCCTGTCCCTTACAGCCTGGGAAGCAGAGCTGTGGGCAAAGTGAGGACTCCCAGATGGGATCTTTGAACTGCTGAGGCTTAATGAATTAGGAGAATGAGCTTTGGAGGGAGGCTGCTTTGGCAAGGAGCTTCTCAGTTTGTGCCTGGTCTTGATAACTCTAGCATAGGCTACTTTAGTTCCTGCTTTCTTAAAGGGTCACTTGTAGACACATGGTCCCCTAGGCTGAATTATTTTGTTCATCTCATCTCTATACAAATGACTGAAGTCCAACTACTCATCAGAGAAGACTTTGTACAAGTTCTTTTGTATGTATGTCAATTTCTGCTGAGATGTGAATGAAGGGAAACTCTCTCCACTCTGCTGTTTTAACTGGTGTGACATGATGACATGTGTACAGGTCTTGGGAGGAAGGAACAGCTGAGTGATCTGGGGTTGTTCAGCCTGGAGAAAAGAAGGCTGAGGGGAGACCTCATTGCTCTCTGTAGCTCCCTGAAAGGAGGTTGGAGCCACGTGGGGGGCAGTCTCTTCTTCTAAAGGACCAAGAGAACATGGGTTCAAGTTGCAGTAGGTGAAGCTCACTTGGACATTAGGAAAAATGTCTTCCCCAAAAAGGTTGTCAAGCCCTGGAACAGGCTACCCAAGGCAGGGGTGGAGTTGCTATCCCTGGAAGAGTTTAAAAGCTGTATAGGTGTGGTACTGAGGGGCAAGGATCAGTGGTGACCAGGCAGTGCTCGGTTAATGGTTGGACTTGATGATCCAAAAGGTCTCTTTCAACCAAAACGATTGAGTACCTGAACTGAAGGACTGGAGTCAGTAAGATGGAGATTTATAGGATGAGCAATGGAGTACTGTGGCAAAACCTGCACTTTGGGAAGGTACCTCAGTGATCAGCAAACTAGATTTGTAGATCACTATGCACATGAGGAGCAACCTTTGGAAGAAAATCCGTGCACCACCACAGGCAATGCGATAAAGGTGTATCTGAAATTAATTCCTTGATGGTGCTTGGTGGCTGCCAAGTGCAGAATACAGAGAAACTGATCTTCATGATCCCTTCTACCTTCTGCAATAAAAAACCTCAAACACCTTAATTTAACAGGAGTCACCAGGCAGCTCCTGAGGCACGGCCAGGCAGCTGCAGGCTGAGCGTAGCGCTGGATGCCCAGCAGCGTTTGGCACTGGCGGAGGTGCGTGGGGGTTTCATCACAGACCCAAATTAACCCCAGTGAAGTTGCCCCGCGTCTGCCAGCGCCGGAGGCACAACCCTGGGGTGGGAACAGCGTCCAGCATTGCGCCCCCCGCGCTGCTCGCTCTCCCTCCCCTCCCTCCCTGGGCGCCTCTCGGCCGAACAAAGGCGGCAGCAGCGGATCCCTTTTGTGCAGCGCGGGAAAGGGCGAGGGGCGAACCCGCCCGCCCGGGGCTCCCCGCCCCACCAGCCGGGCCCGTTGGCGCTGGGCGGACCCCGCAGCTCCGGCCCCCGCGCCCGGCTCGGCAGCGTGTCGGGAGGAAGCGCCGGCTGCGCGGAGGGCGGGCGGGCAGGCAGCTGCCAGGCGCTCGGCTCCCCCCGCCCCTCCGTCTCCTCCCCTCCGCCGCCGATCCTCCGCCCGATCCTCCGCCCCCTCCTCGTCCTCCTCCTCGCGGCGGTGGCGGCTGCTTTCTCGGCCCCGGCTCTTCCCCGCGGCTTCTCCTCGCTCCTCTCCGGGAGGCTCCAGCGCCGCGCTGGCGAGGACGGTAAGGGCGGCAGCTGGATGCTGGGCCGGGCCGGCCGCTGCTCCGGTGCATGGCGGGCCCCGGCGTTGAACGCGGCGCCGTCCCGCAGCCGATCCCCGGCTTGCTGCCGGCGGCCCCTGGCAGGAACCCCCACAGCCGGCCCCGGAGGGCACCTGGCGAGCGGCCGGCGGCGTGGGCGCGGGTGCGGGGCTGTCGGTGCCCCGGGGACGGGTGGGGGGCTCGCCCCCGCCGGGCGCTGCGGCAGGAGCCGCCCTGCCTAGTTCTGCCCTGCCCTGCGCCGAGGGTCGGTGGGGCGGGCGGCTCCCTCCGGTGATAGAGAGCGGCTCCCATGGGGTGGACACCGCGGGTGGGTGCCTGGGGCTGGTCGGGCTTAGTGCTCCTGCCTTTGGGGGCGGCGATTCTACAGCTCCCAGCCTGCGAGCAGGTCGGCAGCGGGGCGGGCAGAGCGGTTTGGCTCCTATGAAATTCCTCACTAATGTCAGGGGAAAACATATGGCTCAGGAGAAAGCGGCTGGAAATGATAGCTGCTGGACTAACTGCTCTGAGCCGTTGCCCCCGAGCCGGTGTGAAGTGTGAGCTTGCTCCCCGGGGTGCCCTGTCGGGGAGGACGCGGGGCCGAGCACATGGTCGCCTCCCCGGGGACCGCCCTCGCCCGGCTCCGGGTCCGCTCCGCATCTGTCACAGCAGCGGCTGGGATCGGGCCTGCCCGCGCTTGCTTTCGGGGCACAGTGCGCTCTGACCTAAAGCAAACTTCAGGTGGGAGGCGGGAGAGGCTTATCCAAGACGAAGTTTACTTAAAAATGCATTTCCCCCCCTTCTTGTTCCCTTACTCGGACAAGGCATCTCTGCAAGGAAGGGAGAGCAAAGGACTTATTCATGGCTTAGGGTCCGATACGAATATGGCAGCTCACAGGGCAGTGAAGAAGGTTAAAACTTTCAGAGACCTGGCACTGGCAAATTAACATCTCCACTGAATCGGAGCATTGAGTTTTCTGAACTTCATGGTCATTTGCAATGTTGATCCTTGCTTGTCTTTAAAGTCTGCAGTTACTGTCTCCAGATATGTGGGGATGAAACATCTCCTTTGTGTTTAAAATGACAATGCTCTTGTGTTTTGCAAGCAGCAAGGCAACTTTTTTCTTTAATGTAGGCCTTTTTATCGCTTAGCTTGTACTTGCTGTGTTGGTAAATCTGCCACTGATTTGTTGGGTGTGTTTGCAAAGGTCACTTGAGTTCAGATGCTTTTTTTTCTGTAAGATGCCTGTATGGTTTTGATGTGATGCCGGGGTCAGGTTTGCCGTGTATCATCTATTTCACATGCATACTTCTGTGCCATAAGAGCCATGCTTTCTAAAGCAGCTTGTCCCTGGTTCTGCCCACAAAGCCCAGCTGGCTGGTGGTGGTGTGCAGGAGGTGCACAGCCTGGCTTGTGTCTGATGTTAAGTGTCCTACTTAGTTAAAAATGTTGAGAGCTCTAAAAGGGTCAGTGTAATCCATACCACACGTGCGCTCAACTGACCTAGAATTAACAAGATAAAACACTTTAAAGTCATTCTGGAGTTAAAGGTGGCACATTAGTTCCTCATGTGTGACTAACAGAGTTAATTGTCTTTTTATGTGGCCAGTGCCGTGCTCCAGAGTTCAGAGGGTGGCTGAACCCAAAGTCTTGCATTGAGAGGGAATGGTTTGAAGCTTGAGGGGGGTAAAATTAGACTAGAGATTAGGACAAAATTCTTTACAGTGAGGGTGCTAAGACACTGAAACAGGTTGCTAAGAGAAGTTGTGGAGGAGTTCAAAGCCAGGGTGGATGAGGCTTTGAGCAAGCTGGTCTAGTGGGAAGTGTCCCTGTCCCTGGCAAGGGGGGGTGGAACTAAGTGACCTTTAAGGTCCCTTCCAACCTAAACCATTCTGTGACTCTATGAATTGAACCTGCTAGACCAGTCCTGGGAACAGAAGGCACCAGCAGCATGAATGTGCTCCTTGGGGAGATGTACTTGTTGGTGACAGTGGCCAAAGGGAGGTGAGTGCAGAGACCACCAGCAGTCCTTCAGAGACAGCAGGCAGCCCTTGACATGATGTGGGGCAACTGGAGCTGACTGAGCTGTACGCCCTGCCAGGCTTCTTTTGTAGGTGCTTTGGAAACGTAGTGTCAGTTTCCAGTTTCCCTTCTGCGGGTTGCAGCCTCTGAGCAGGAGGTAGCAGGCAGGTGCTTGTGCACCACAGTGTAGGTAGAGGTATACCAGGAATGTGGTGGTTAGTGTGATTTACTGCCTCGATGGAGCTGATAGCCTACGTAGCATGTTCTTGCTGTTGCACAGAAGGCCTGGACCGCCCTCATGCCAGTGCAGCCATGTGAAGAAAATGGTATCACAAACTCAAGTTGAGAGAAATGGCGTTCTGCAGATTCGTGTGGAGGTCATTCACTGTCACTTTGCCACAGCAGCTCTCTCTGTGTCCTACTGTAGCACCTGACCATCAGCACCATCCTTCCTTCCACCTCACGGGCTTGTGGTGAACACACTGTAGATGTCAGATCTCAAATTGTTGCTGCAGGCACTTAATACGGGTTCAGTCTTCCAGGGGATGGGAGATGGTTTTGTGTTAAAGGTTAGCGTTATCCTCCAAAGTCTGGAGGGTTAATATTGATTTAGTGAGGCAAAACTGAGTCAACTTGCGAGGTGTAGCCTTGCAAACGTGTTCTGGTTGCTCAGAGCTCAAGAGCACCTTTGAGGTACTAGGAGGAATGTGTTCCTCAAGTGTGCTTTTGTAGGGATGTTTTCCAGTGGAGACAGTTGATTGGAAATCAGTCCATGAAATATCAGAGGGTCAATTTTATCCATTAATTGGAGAGGAATGCAGGGTAAATAAAGGTTTGTGATTGAACTCTGGGTGAGTAATGTCTCTGGTCTCTCCATGGCTGACACTGGGTCTTGCTTTCCACTGCCAGAATCTGGCTCCATTCCACACAGCCTTAAGCACATGTGTTGATTAACCACAAGTTCGTTACTTTAAATTAAACTGAGGCATGTGTATGTCAGCTACAAAGCGGTTCGATTTCAAGAATACTTTGTTTTAGCAGGGCAAGAAGAGCTAGTTTGTGAAGTCCACAGGGCTGAAGGGATGTGGAGTTAGAGGCTTTAAAAAAAAAAGGAAAAGGCTTGGTCTGCCTTAAGTGAAAGGTACAACAGCTGCTTGGAAACTGCATGTTAAGGAGGAGGAAAAGCTTGCCAAGTGGGGCTTTAGACCTTGCTGCAAGAATAAGATACTGCAAGTTACCAGAAAACCTATAAGGAATGAGGTGAAGGAGGGGATTGATCATCAGAGGAGGAACTGCAGGGGTAGCACATGAATTGGCAAAAGCAATGCATGAAGAAATTTAAGATGAAGAGGGGGAAAAAAGAAGTAAAGGAGAAGAGAACTTGGCTATGATGTTGTGGGGACCAGAGTGTAGTTGAAAAATGTGTCTAATACTTCCAAAGTCAGCAGTTGTGACCAGTTTTAGATAGAGGTGAGGGTTTGAAGGTGGGAGAAAGGGTGCCAAAGAGGAATGGCCAGAATAAATGTCTTATGCCTGCTTCCAGATCTAAGACAGGCTGTGGAATCAAAGGGTCTGAAAGGAGTTTGCACAGGACAGTGGAGCCAGGTTAAAAAATGAAAGGATTGGTTGTTATGGAATGTAATGGTTGTGATAGCAACATAGGAAAAGAAGTGTACTTGCATTTATTTTAAAGGCAGAAGAGAAGAAAATCTTCATGCATTTTCCTCTGATCTCAATACTATTCAAGGATTTAGAGCAAATTTGGAATGGAAAAAGTAATTAAGTATACAAAGATAAGTGGAAAACAGGATAAAATGCATCATGGCTTTGCCACAATTAGGTCATGGAAGACTAAAGTCGCATTATTACTGGTTAAGTACTGAATATCCTAGACAAAAGGAGCAGAAGGGTTCAGTTTGATATACACCATGGCAGGCATGACACTGAAAATGACTAAACTGGAAGTATGGGGCTTGACTGAAGAATGGTGAGGTGTCTCTTGAAGGAGAAATTGTGACTGTCAGCATGTGAATGAAGGAATCACTGCTCTGAGTTGGCAATAGTGGAGGGCTGGTTTTCTCACTGCCCTGTACAGGCTCACTCTGCGCTGAGGATGATTGCTGATGAGGCAAAGATAGGAACTCAGTCAGCAGCGAGTGGGGTTGGATTATTGCACAGGAAGAGCTGAATGCCTGTGATGACTGAAGCAACAGGAATGAGAGGAAGTTAAATAGCTCTAAAAGTGAAGTTATCTACTGAGTGATTATTAACAACACATCTGCTATCAGCTGGCAAGTCATCCTTTAAAACAGGCCTGGAGGAAAAGGCCTGAATGGCATGATCTGACTGATGGTGAGCATGAAATGAAAGCTCTCAGGAAGAGCTCTTCAGCAGAGACGGGCAACCTATTCTGCAAGGCATTTGGGAGACTTCATGTCAAACACTGCACAGAGGTCTGGTCACCTGGGTATAGAAAATACTGAGTGGAATGTGGACAGGGACATGCAGGCTGCAGAGAGGATGGAGTGTGATGGAGTTAGATGAGAGACCAAAACTTAACCTGCGCTGGGCTTTGTGGCTTAGTAATGGCAGAGAGGGGAGATAGCAGCTGCTTATAAATCCCCTGGGGCAAATTCTTGGGGAGGAGGAAGGGTCATAAACTGAAAGCTCATCTGTAGTTCTGGATTTAAAAACATGGCATCCAGGAGGGGTGGTTTGGTGGCTTGTTGAATGTGTGTACATGGGGAATTCAAAACGGGTTCCCTAAGTGTCAGATTTTCGAGCTGTAGTTGGTGTTTGTTTGCATGTGGCTGTTAGGGAAATGGGCAGCTCAGGTGACTCAAGCTACCATAGCTTTATCAACTTTTTATACTTCAATCTTCACTGCTAGTCAAGAGAAATAGAAAATGCTTCAGCAAAAGAGGTGTAATGAGCAGAAAAAGTTATTTTTGGGTGGTGTGTGTTGTCCAGCCACTTGATGGTGCCTGCAATAGATGACAATTGAAAAACCACATTCATGGCATTAGTAGCTGCTGCTTTTTCTTCTCAGTGCATAATGGAATCAAGTCTAACCCATCAAATATTAAAGATAACCGCAAATTAATATATGTGGGACAGAAAATGCATAAATGGACATGCAGGCTGGAGGTCAGGATGGGTGACTTGAACCCATAAATAAATAAAAGGATTATGCTCTCCTTTTGTGTGTGCTTGTATCTGTCTGCCTGATTTCATGCTCTCTGATCTTAGAAGTGCTTGTGGCACTGGCTGCATCCTCATGTTCCAGGCTCAATGGAGTTGTTTTGCAGGTGTAGTACCTAGCCTGGTGCGTGTGGTTTGAAGGCTACACTATGCTGACTTCATAGAATCATAGACTGGTCTGGTATGGAAGGGACCTCCAAAGGCCATCTAGTCCAACCCCCTCTGCTGTAAGCAGGGGCATACTCAACCGGATCAGGTTGCCCAGGGCCCTGTTGAGGCTCAGACGTGATTTGATTGTTGCTAAAGCATCAGGGTCTGTCCATTTGCAAGCTCTCCTGTAGCTGGGCTTTGTGTGCCGGCTCAAACTTCTGGAGGTGTCAAGGTGACTTCAGAAAGGAGGAAGGAGGTGTGTCATCTCTGTGACTGAATCTTGGGAAGAATCCTTAAAAAGACAATGAGGTGCTTGGAGAGTGTTTTCCATCAAAGCAAGACCAGCGTCTTCATGTTGCCTGATGTCCCTTTGGTTTGAATTTATAAAGCAGGTGTCTTCCTTCCTCAGAAGCAATCCAGTTGCAAACTCCTTTCCAGCACAGTTTAATTAAAAATCTGAAGTATTAAATTTTAGGTGTTTACTTTGCCTGTATGTTTTTGCTTCAGAGGGGAGCTGTGTAATCAGCTCAGTGTCTCAGCATCCCCCCACAGGAAATAAACGGAAAGAGATTGTGTTGAGCCATCAAAAGAATAATTGAACAATCCCAGGGAAAATTGAATTTATTGTCTTGGTAGCTTTTAGCATGTGTTACTAGGCTAGCTTATTGTGATTTTTCATTGGCTCTTCTTGCCCCTTTCTATGATTGTTGGGTGTATCACTGAAAAAGATGAGAGCAGGGCTCTGCTCTGCGTTTGTGCAGCGGCTTTTGCTGGGCGGCCTTCAGGTTCCAGATGTTAATGGATGAGGTGGAAAAGTGATTTCAGATTCACAATGGGAGAGATTCAGCCCGTATTCAAACAAGTGCCTAGCAAATCAGGGAGCAGAGTGCTTGTTCTCCTGGTGCTTTGCTGTGTTCTTTAGAAAGAAAATCGCTCAAATAATTTCCTGTTACAATTGGAGGTCTTGGAAAAGTCTGCCTGAAGAAATGGGAGGAAATGTTTTAATACTTTATTGGGCAGGGAAGATAACAGCAGCAGCCAGTATTGTCTGCAGCTGAAGCAAATGGGAAGGAATAGCCTTCATCTTGTTAATAAGGCAAGGAACTGTCTGTTTGTGGTGAGCATGGTCAGACTGGGAAGCAGAGAAATGGACTGAAGCAAGGAGCTGGTGGTTAAAGAGATGGAGGTGGAACCTGGAACGTGCATACCTGAAAGCAAATGTGATTGAGAAAGTGAGAGTTGTGGAAAGCTTGAATGAACAAACTGGTGACGAGGGAAATGAGGGAGAAATGCTTACATATTACACATGAACTCAGTGTGCACATTAACTGGTGTCCAAATTGGATTGGAAAGCTCATGTTTTATTCATGGCTGTGATGTAACTGTGGGATATCTATTAGCTCCTTGGGGTTGAACTGTTTGGAAAAGCACATTTTGCATGAAGAGAGAGGTTACAGCGGGGGAAGGAACAAAGCAGAACCTCAGAGCAAACTGCAGGAGAACCTTTTAGATGTGAGAATCTGTAAATTGCATGGTGTCTTGCATAATTTCAAAACCAAGCACAAGAAAAGAATTGTGGACAGGAGGAGGAGAGAAAGGATGTTCTACGCCTTTCCCAGTGGTTTAACTTTCAGGTATCCACATGGGTTTGTGCACATAGGAGCTGAAGGAGTGTCCCTGTGCTGTGTAAGGACCTTTGGTAACAGTCTTCCTCCACTGCCCAGTGCCTCTCCGTGGTATTAGACAGCTCTGTTTTAAATAACTACCCAAATTCATGAGTGGACCCTGACCTTTGGATTTGTGATGACCTTTGCCATGTTGTCCTTCTCTATTTGACAAGTGCACGTTACCATTTGGGGGAGGTCAGGGGGCCACTAGCAACCAAACAGTTTCTTGGGTCTCTCTATGGATATATTCAGCTTGAACTGGGATGGAGGAGAATCAGTTAGTAGTTGGGTGAAGCACTTTTGAGATGGTGATGATAATATGAATTTTATTTGTACTTCATATATATATCTATATCTATCTAAAAAACAATGTTGCTGTTGTCATCTATTTGACAGACTTATTTCTCCTGTCCACCCCCACTGGCTTCTTAAAAAATACCTTAATTAAGAACATTTTGTTATTCCCCATGTGTGCACATCAAGACTACATTTAGAGAGAATTCAAATATAATAGTAAGCTTTGCAAATTAGTCATGTAAGTACAAGTAGCGAAAATGTGAGAGATTTCACTTGCAGGTTGTTTTTAATGGCAAGATTGTTGTTATCTCTGGTGTTTTGCCTTTCTGAGCTGTGATGTTACTGAAGTGTGTGGCTCTGGAGTTCTCCCAGTGGGTCTGAGGGAGCTGGGGTTGTTCAGTCTGGAGGAGAGAAGGCTGAGGGGAGACCTCATTGCTCTCTACAACTACCTGAAGGGAGGTTGTAGCCAGGTGGGGGTTGGTCTCTTCTCCCAGGCAACCAGCACCAGAACAAGAGGACACAATCTCAAGCTGCAGCAGGGGCAGGTTTAGGCTGGAGGAGAGGAGAAAGTTCTTCACTGAGAGAGTTGTTAGGCATTGGAATGTGCTGCCCAGGGAGGTGGTGGAGTCACCATCCCTGGAGGCGTTCAAGAGGGGACTGGATGTGGTACTTGGTGCTATGGTTCAGTAGTTATGAGGTGTTGGGTGACAGGCTGGACTTGATGATCTTTGAGGTCTTTTCCAACCTTATTGATTCTATGAAATATTTCTCCACTGAAAGGGTTCTCAAACATTGGAATGGTCTGCTCAGGGCAGTGGTAGTCCCCAGCCCTGGGGGCGTTCAAGCAGCCCGTGGTCCTGGTGCTTAGGAACATGGTTTAGTGTTGACCCTTCAGTGCTAGGTCAAAAGTTGGACTGGATCTTGAAGCTCTCTTTCAGCCAGGTATATTCTGCGTGGTTCTGTGGTTTGGGATATTGAATGAGAATTGCAGGGAGTGACAATCTTGAATGGCTTTAAATGCTAGGCAGTGTGAGTGGGGCTTGGATTGCTTTTGCTCTGTTCGGATTGGATGCTTTTTCACTGAAGATGACTTGTTGGACTTCTTGACACAAAAATGGACACAACTTCCTGATAAATCTAGTGATGCCATTCATTAATGTTGCCAGTCAAAAACTTGAATCCCAGTTCCACAGCATGTGAGACTTCTGTGATGTTTTTGTATAGATCCTTGGGAGGTGTTTGCAGATGTGACGTTCTGCTCACTCAAGAGTGCCTGAAAGACCTTCAGACACGCTGTGGTGAAGGATTTCAGATGGTTTGAGTAGCTTTTACTTTATTTATTGTTACTGTGCTGTCCACATGTTGCAACATGTGCTGTGCAGGCTCATGAGGTTGCTCCTTTTGTAGTTTTGGGTCCTGTTTCAGTACCTGAAATTATTTATTGGGCTGAGTTTCAGAAGCTCTAGCTGAAGGGAAACCTCAAGATCTTTCTGCATTGAAAGCCACACATTTCAGGTATTTTTTTCCCCCCCCTTTTTCCCTATTTGCTGAACTGTGAGAAAAAGAAGAAGTTGACTCCAGTGAAGCCCAGCATATAGGAATGCACAGTGTAAGCACTTCAATTTGGAGAGAAAATGTTGTTTTTCTCTAATCTTCACTGTAGGAATTTGAGGTGCTCACTTGTGATTGCAATAGACAAATTTGTTTATTTAGGAGAAAAAAAGTTTCTGTGTTTTCCCCCCTTTTTTCCCCTCCCCTGATGGCCTGCTTATTATAGCAAATTAGTGCTATCACAGTTTCTATTTTAGGGCTGAGATATCTCCTTTTTTCCTGTTTTAATTTGAAAGATGATCACTGTCATCTCTCTCTTCCTTCCCTCTCCATCCCCCTTAAAACAAAACAAACCCTTCAGCCCTGAAAGAAAAGTGTCTTTGTTTTAACATTTGTTCTATGAAATTGCTTAAATCCTTTGGGAAAAGCTTTCCTCTCACAGGAAGAGAGGGGGGGAAAAAAACCCAACCACCACCAACCCACCCTCCTAAAGCCAAACCCAGCAAGTCAGCTACCAGGCATCACAATGTTTTGCTATCTGGCTAGTAGCAGATTGCATAAAAGAAGCCATTTCTCATCTTAATGAATGAAAAGTGCAATTGCAGAAGTGCACACAAATAGGCATATGGTTTTCACTCAGCACGTGTAAGATGGGGAACATTCAGGGTACAGATTTGCTATACACCTTTCATAGGGCTTCTTTGGGCTGTTGCTGCTGGGAGTGGAATTTTAAATGGGATCTTTCAAGGCTCTGAAAGATGAGGGGAAAAACAACTGCTCTCTGCAGTTCTGATTTTTTAACTGTTGAAAATATTTAGTCCTAAAAATCTCTTGGTTTTACATCTTTTACATACTTTTAAACTGTGTTCTGATCCTATGGCTCCAGCTGTGAAGCCTGGTGCACTAGGCAGATTGTGAATTACCCTCCTCTGATCTAGGAACCTTTCACCTGACAGCAAATACGGCTTAAATGAGTGAATGAACCATAAAGACCAAGAACTACTTGAAATACCTCACCCTGTTAATTTGTCTGCATGGGTTTTATGCAGAAAGCCTATTAAAGAGCAGGAGTGCTGATGAGGTAGAACAAAATTATTGCAGCAGACTTTCCCCCAGATGTACTGCAAATGCAAAATTGAGTCAGTGGCCTACTGTTCTCCATGGTTTGTGTTATTATGTGGGCTGGAGTGATCAAGGATGAAGGAGAATTTTCCCAAGTAAATGCTGAATGTGAATGAAAACCTAGAGGCCTCCCTTAATGCCAGAATGTAAGGATTTATTTTCTGCAGAGTGGGAAATCAGACACTGAACTGAAGCAGGGGTATAGGACTGTCCTCCAGGAAAGCTTTTTAAGTGTTACATGGAGAATTTGGAGTTGTGGCTTCCCTGGGATCCAGTGGTGCCTTGCATGGTATCTCCTGATGCTTTGGGCAGCTCTGGGACTTTGCTTGGTTGACAGTGCCTCTGTGCCTTGCATTGTTGCTGTCCCCAAGGCCCATGAACGTTTATAGCAAGCACTGGGCTTTGATATGTTCACAACCTGTGCAGCCTCTAGCACATTTTGCTGTGACATGGCTGTGTCCTCACACCTGGCTTGTCCACAGCATGAGGGTGAGCACATTTATCTCTCTGTGGCTTTACTTTTCTACCCTAACCTTGTAGGTACACTTTGCTTGGCCTTCTGGCGCCCAGGAGGGGAACTGTGCACTCCGCCATGCCTTCTGGAGTAGTGTCCTTACCACCCATAGAGAGGCATGCACAGAGATGATTGTATGGAATGTTCACCTTATAGCTAAAACATTCTTAAAGTGCTCTTCATGAAGACTAGACCAAAGAATTACAGGCTTTGGAGAGACAGAAGCTGAATTAAGTTGTGCTTTGCTGGCTAAGCGGTATTAAAGTTTTCATTACTTGGCCTAAAATGGAATAGGCAGAAGCTGTAGGGAGAGGCCCTGTCCTCCAGCTATGGTTGGTTTAATAAAAGAAAGGATTTCTCTTTCTAAACTCTCATTATCTAAGAATTACTGTGGGGGTATCAAATGATGCTGTCGAGATTGTTGCAATCAACTGATTTGATTTCCATATTGCTTCTGGATGGCTGGTACTGAAAAGGCTTTTTATAAGGTGCTCTGCCCCCAGTATGAAATCAGGACCTTGCACTCTTCCTCCTCCTCCAAATGCTTTACTGCATGGTGTGGGCTGCACTGCACAGCCAGGGAGTAGAGAGGGATGTTTGCCTCCTGTGCTCTCGTTAATACCAATCTAATGCTGCTAATGACTGGGCTTGCTTTACTGCTGAATGATGGCATAGTCTGATCAGAGGAGACTGAGCTGTAGAGTGGAAGAGCTGCCACCCTACAGACCTGTGCTTGCTCTCCCAGAACCTTTGGTGTCCCCTTTTTGCTGCAGGGCCAAAACATTCTCCTTGAAACCTCTTTCCTGTGGGTGTTACAGCCGGGGTGGGACAAAGTGGAGACTGAAGGGACAGACGTCAGGAAAGTCTTGGCAGTGTTTGCACCTAATAGTTGTGCTGTGGCTTAGGAGTGGACGTGGTTAGTCTTAGAGTGCTGCAGCCTGGTAGCATGTCACCCATTGCTGTGGGCTAAGTTTGAGGAAATAGAGGTAGATTTAGACTCAGTGGGTAGAAGGTAGAATGCTTTTTTACTGAGGCTGCTGAAACCCTGGCCCGGGCTGCCCAGAGCGATGCCCCATCCCTGGAAGCATTCCAGGTTGTCAGGTTGGTTGGGGCTCTGAACAATCTACTCTAGCTCAAGATGTCCCTGCTTACTGCAAGATGAGCTTTAAGGATCCCTTTCAACCCAAACTTTTCTATGAATTGCAGTGTGAATCAGACAGGAAGGCAGGGAGACTCTTTGTGTTACGGCACTTGTGATACAGATACTGTCTAATGCAAAGTTAGCTGCTGTGATGTTCCAGTCTTTCTGCTATGTCTTTTCCCATGCCTAGAACTTCCACTAATTTGAAGCTGAATTTCTAATGAGAAACAAAACCTGTTCCTTAATCAGTGTGATTTGCTTTCATGGAGCACTTCATTCAACTTACTGCAAATTATGAAAGCAGTCTGAAAATGAAGTCAGCTGTCCTTAATGCTGAACCAGACTGTAGAGTGCTAGCAAGCCCTGTGAAGTCCTCCTTCAAAGCAGTCTAATTTAGTGCCATAATATACTGAGCTGAAAGGAGCAATAAAATAGTTCTCCACTTAGTCCTGGAGCTGCAGCACTGGATTTACTCCTCTTTCCTTAATGCCTTTCTCCTCTTCTTTTAGGCAATATATAGAATGCTGAGCTTCGTCCTGGCCTGCATCAGGAATAGTGTGGCCAGCAGGAGCAGGGAAGTCATTGTGCCCCTGGACTCAGCACTGGCTAGGCTACACCTTGAGTCCTGTGTCCAGTTCTGGGCCCCTCAGTTTAAGAAGGACTTTGAGACACTTGAACGTGTCCAGAGAAGGTCAGCGAGGCTGGAGAGTGGTCTGGAGCACAGCCCTGTGAGGAGAGGCTGGGGGAGCTGGGATTGTTTAACCTGGAGAAGAGGAGGCTCAGGGGAGACCTTCTTGCTGTCTACAACTACCTGAAGGGAGATTGTAGCCTGGAGAGGGGGTTGGTCTCTTCTCCCAGGCATCCAGCACCAGAACAGGAGGACACAGTCTCAAGCTGCACCAGGGGAAGTTTAAGCTGGAGGTGAGGAGAAAGTTCTTCCCAGAGAGAGTTGTTGGCCATTGGAATGTACTGCCCAAGGGAGGTGGTGGAGTCACCATCCCTGGAGGCGTTCAAGAGGGGATTGGATGTGGCACTTGAAGCCATGGTTTAGTAGTCATGAGGTCTTGACTTGAGGTTGGACTTGATGATCCTTGAGGTCTTTTCCAACCTTATTGATTCTATGATTCTAAAATCCACTCTAAGTGTACTTAGAATAATTGATATATTGGAGCTGAGAAGATATCCTTATCTTCTTCTGTGGAACAGTCATGTGGATACAACTTTTTTTGTTGTTGTTTTCCCTTGTTTGAAGCTGTTTTGCAGAGTTACAGGGAGCTATGCAGACCTTCCCAGACAGGGACTTTTCTGAAGTCAGTGTCAGAGCTCCCCTGGAAAGATTGCAGTCTCTGACTGAGATATGCCTCCCTTCAGTTCTGTTTATCTTGTTCATCAAGTCCAACAGCTCTTGCATTTATTATCCATGATCAGCTACCTCATTGACATGACAGTTAATAAAAATATAAATGAGAATGTAAGAGATTCTGTGGTTGCCACCCTATAAACTTCACTGGCACCTCTAGGGAGTATTCTCTGAGGATAAGAGGCTGGTGAGGAGGCTATGGAGGAGGGAATTACAGTGCTGGAGTATGGCTGGGTTAGTCCTGGCTACTGTGCTTTGTACATCTGAAGGTTGCTGAGAAAGAAGCGAGTGTGCCATTGGGTTGCTGTCCAGCATCTCTTTCTGGGTTTAATATTGGCTTTGATCAGAGCTTCACAGCCTTTGGCAGCTTAAAGTGTAGGAGCACTCCCTTCCCTTACTGAGAAACTGCAGAGCAAACCTCCTTAATTGTTCTCAGTTACATGGTGGCTTTTGTTTTAACCAGATCTTGCCTGACTTGGGAAGAAAAGGGTTCTTCATGAGAGCAATATTTCACATGGATAAAACATACAATGAAAATGTAAAATACATTTTATTTCAGATGATTTAAAAGCAGATTTCAAACCCAATTAAAGTTATCTTGAGCTCTATATCATTGGTCTTCAGCCTGAATGTGTATGAAAGGCAAAAGGGTGGGAAATGCAGATGTCTGGTTTATTGTGTTTGCTTATAAAATGCTACCAACTAGTCACAAGGGGAAAAGATTGACATTAAGTACTGCCTTGCTGGCTCTGTTGTTACTTTTCTGTTGCTCTAAGTGGTTTTCTTTTTCATTTAGAATTATCTTCTAGCAATCCCTAGTAGGTGTGTTTAAAGAAGCCATTAATGCTCCAGTTCTGATGGCTGCAGTGCTTTCACCTTTATGCTAATGTATGCAGATGAACAGGTCAGGACTCGACCTATATAATAAAAATGCCTTAATTTACTCCTGTGTACATTCCAGGGTGTGGGTGTTTAAATAAGAGGGGGAAAAAAGGAGATGAGCTGGTGCCTGGTGCAGTAACTGTAGCTGGAGACTGGTGCCTGTGAAAGGAGTGCAGTTGTCAAAATAGCCACCATCTGATGATGCTTTTCCTGTTCCCTGCTCTAAAAAAAGCTCATGGAGACACATCTGCAGCAAGGCAGAGGCAGTGCCCACCCTGGGCAGGCTTTCCACAGTCATCCATTTGGTCTTGATGGCAGGATGTGTGTTGGGCTTGTCCTTGCAGCAGGGTGTGCCCCCGGGAAGTGCCTCAGCTCCTTGCTGCACCCCAGGTCCAGGCTTCCTGTGGTAGCCCACGGTACATGGCCCGGCCTGGCAACCCCCTTGGGCTGGGTCTTGGAGTTAGACCACAGGGTCTACCTAGCCATCCCTTCTGGATCCTTTGGTGTCCCCTACTTAATGGTTCTGTGAGAGGTGCTCAGTGGAGAGCCAGAGCTGACTTCAAGAGCTGATGTGCCAGGAGCCCAGCTGTGCACAGCACTCACAGGTTGTAGTTAAGGTTTTCTATTGTAGGTAGAGAGAAAGTAGCAATCACATAAACCACTGTGAGACTGCACCACACAAGGTTCCCAGGAAAATGTGCATGCCTGAGACCAGGAAAAGGAGTTGGACAAGGTCTGTCAATTACACCACTGACTGGGACCTGCAGTGTTCCTCAGCATTCAAGAAACATTATGTAGATGGAGTCATCTTGGAGACAAAGGGCTGAATCCTCCTCCTCATCCCCTGACATATTTGTCCTAACATGATGGTGTCCACATGTACACACCCAGAAATAATGTTCTTTGTTTAAAAGTCCTAAATATTTCTGTAGGGATCTGATCTAATCTTCTAGATGAACTTTCCCTTTCTGCAGCTGGTTTGGCATGGATCTGGGGAAACAGTTACTGTACATGAGCTGAGTCCGAAGGAGAAGTATTGCTCCTCTGAGGACTGTTAGCTATGGTAGGAACGTAGCCCTTAGTGGTGGGGCTGGGCTCAAATTCATGTCCTGCCCTGGGCTTCAGAGAAGTTGTCTATGAACCCTGGGCTGTGGTGTTGCTCCCCCATGTCTTGTGAAAGATGCTGAACAGGCTGAACAGGCTGACCATGCAGTGTGAGGTGGGCACCCAGTGAAATACATTCCCTAGGTCTCTCTCTGGGGTATCTCTCCTAAATTACATCAAATGCTTTTGCTTTTCACTTGCTCTCTGTCCTCCAGGATGCTTTGTCTGGAAGTATTTACTTGTAGAAGCTCTTACTGATGGGATGAGTAACACCTATGAGAAAAGAGTTACACAGGGAAGAGGTTATTTTGAGATATTTGGCTTATCTGGAGGGCTACCAAGAGCTGGGAAGTGCAAAATAGCTGTGGATTCTTTCTTCCCCCTCCAAAAAAATCACACCACTTCTCAAACTAAACTCTTCTGCCTTCAAGTGGGGGGAATCCTTCTTCCACAGTAGTGATTCCCAAATCAAATGTTCCTAGTTGAGCTAAGAATAAAATGCTTTTTAAATGCAATCATTTCAGAGCCTGCCTTTGAGAAGGAAGGAATTTAGTCTTCTTTTTAGAGACTTGATTCTCTTTATAGGCTGTAATGACTTTGCTTTTCAAAGGCAAACCCGAGGATTGCAATTGAAGCCGCTCTGTTGCGGTTCTGACTCGATTTTATGCAGGATAAAGCTGTTTAGCATTTAATACACTAAACTGTTTGAAAGGATAAGTTCTATAATTACCATGAACTTTTAAATAACCATTACTGTGAGTGCTGGATTGTCAGCAGCAGCACACTATAATAACATCCAGAAATTAGCAGATACGAAATAACTTTCTGAGCCTCTCCTCTTAGCAAGCTGAGAATCAAAGATGTGGCTTTGTAAGGAGGGAAATGGTTGCAGATACAGTCAGGTCTTTTGAAGATTTCTGTTTGCTGTTCTTGTTTACCACTCTTCCCATATCTCAATTATGTAAAAGTCTTCAGTTTAGAAGCTGAAGTGCTGTTTTATATCTCCAAGTGTCTTTTAATATCAACTGGGTGCCAGCTTTTAGGAGCTCGTTATCTTGCCTGTGACAGTTTCGTCATAGCTCAAATATGGCAGCTGCAGTCTGATGGCTTTAAAATAGTAATGAACACGATAAAATTCTTTGTAGACTTAGTAAAACTATCCTGTGGCTTCATTTCTGACAAGCAAGAGTGCATATGGTGGATGGAGACAAGCAAGTTCTCCCTTGCTCCTGTTGGTGGACTGCCGGTGACTTCAGGCAGGAGAAGTACCCAGTGGTAGAATATGCAGTGACATTAAACAGTGCTGATAGCAATCAGCTTCTCATGTATGCTTGAGGGGAAAGAAAATAGCCTGCAAACATATCCACTTCCCAGTGTGAGACTGGGCTTTAATTACTGTCAGTGTTGGCTACAAGTGGGGTAGGAGTTGAACCCTGTTTATGGGTAAATCTTCCCAAGTTAATTTGTCCTCTGCTTAAAAAGAGAAGCAGCACCAAAAAGCAAAAGGAAAATGGCTCTTGCTGCTTTGGTATTTCAACTTCTATGACAGAATGGTTTAGGACTGGAATCAGTAGTTTCAGCCTCAATGGGAAATGGAGACTTCTCCAAGCTGCTGCCCTGGAAGGTTATCTTGTTCTTGGTGGTTCTCCTTGTTTATTGCACTCTATAATCGCAGGATTTAGGAGCCTCTCCCCATGCACTTTTTAATAGTGACCCAGATTTTCCATGAAGCTAAGTGTGTCCATGGACTCCTGAATAGCTGATGTTCCTTTAGCTCCCAGGTGCACTAGCAGAGCTCCTGGTTAGATACCAGGAATTCCTGAGGTCCTGAGCCCAGCTGGAAGTTTCCTGCTGTAGCACCTCATGTAATGTGTTGCGGTGTAAAAGCATCAGAAAAGATTGAATGAGGCAGAAGGAAATGGTATTTAAAAATTAACTTTTACTAGCCATTTAGCAGCAGATAAATTATGCTGGCTTTTAAGGTTATTCCATTATTAGGGGCACACTGTTGTGCTTGAAGGATTCCTCCTTGCTTTATGAAGGTCTTTACCAAGCGCTTAGACCTCATCAGATAATGCAGGAATTTACAGAAAGGTAATGCAGAGTTCATGGAGGGGTGGGGTGGCAGAGCTGTGTCAGTTTGAACTGGGTTTTGTATGTTTCCCACCAGAGATGTATTTTTTCCTGTTTTCTTGAGCTCTTTTTTTTTCCCACACTATCCAGTCCCTTCCCAGGAATGCTGGGTTGGAGTGTACATGTGTCACATCCAGGTATCCTTCTGGCAAGTGATTATTGCTTGGTTTTGAGGAAGGCAGATACTCCACTCCCTAAGCCCAAAAGAAACATTTCTCAGACAAAACTTGATCTCTTTGTAAGCATTTTAAAACCCTGCCTGTGTATTGCAGGTGCATGCCCAGACCACATGCTGCCTGGTTACCACTACTTCTGTGGACAGAAGGATTAGAGTAGAGTTTCAGCCTTAATCCTGGGTTTCCTGTGCAGATTCACATTACAGTTTTATTCCTCTTTAGTTGCATGTGTATTAAAGAGCATGTTTCTATTTGTATTGCTCAAAAAAACCCCACCAAATAAAACAAACAAAAGACCCCAAGCCAACAAAACCCAAACCCAACCAAACAAAAAAAGCCCTAAAACCCCAAAACCAACCAAACAAAACCATCACCACCACCACCACAAACACAAAAAACCCAACCAAAACCAAACCAAGCCAAAAAGCCCAAACCAAACAACCTCTCCCCACCCCACCAGACACTAAGAGCCTTTTGTTTTGTTGCTTTTTTAATTGTATTGATGAACTATGATGATGATGAACTATGTAAAGATTCAGACTGGATGTGAGGAGGAAGTTCTTCCCCATGAGAGTGGTGAAGCCCTGGAATGGGTTGTCCAGGGAGGTGGTTGAGGCCCTGTCCCTGGAGGTGTTTAAGAGCAGGCTGGATGAGGCTCTGGGCAGCCTGATCTAGTGTGGGGTGTCCCTGCCCATGGCAGGGGGGTTGGAACTAGATCAGTATCAGTATCACTAAGGTTGGAAGAGACCTCAAAGATCATCGAGTCCAACCTGTCACCACAGACCTCATGACTAGAGTAGGGAGGACACCACTGTGCACTGCAGGCTTGAAGATGATCCTTGTGGTCCCTTCCAACCCTGACTGATATTATGATACCATGATTTCTGCCCTTTCCCCCCACCCCTACTCCTCACAGGGTGGTAATTAGTGATCTGCTACGCAAATTCTCGCAGTAAAAACAATTGGTTGCCTGTTAATTAAAACTAAATGATTGAAACAACCTGAGTCTGGAATTGCTAAGTATCTAAACCATTTAAGATCTGTGGTCTTATTTTTTTGGGTTGGTTTTCAGTGAATGCCTTAGTCTGCTTTTTGTGTTGCTTTTAAATGCCACAGTAAATATGTGGGTTTTTTTTCTTAGGTGCAGAATGACACCCTACAATAAAAAACCTGCAGCTTTTGACTGCCTCAGGGGCTTGAACTGACCTTCAGAATTTTTGAAGTGTGTGTGGGGGGGGAAAAGAATCATTTGATCACTTTTTTTGGATAATGGCCTCACCTTTTGAGTTTATATAATCTCTGTGTGCTTTGCACAAATTGAACTGCATCTCAAATTTAATGCTGGCCAAAAGGCTGTGACTGGCTTTAAAAGTTGTTAAAGTTGACTAGGGTTTAAATGTTGGTAAAAGATTCTTTTCTCCTTGTGCAGTTCCTCCTGTTTATCATCAAAATAGTTGTATTTAGGGAGCTGTTTAAAGCAGCATCATGGAATGGTTTGGGTTGGGAGGGATCTGTAAAGGTCATCTAGACCAACGCCCCTGCAGTCAGCAAGGACATCTTCAACTAGAGTAGGTTGCTCAGGGCCCTGTTCAACCTGACTTGGAAGGTTTCCAGGGGTGGGGTGTTTGCCACCTCTCTGGGCAACCTGAGCCAGTGTTTCACCATGCTCAGATACAGGGAATTTTTTTTGCAGAGGTCTAAATCTCTCCTCTATTACTTTGAAACCATTACCCCTTGTCCTGTTGTAACAGGCCCCATTACAAAATCTGTCCCTGTTTTTTTTCTCATCAGCCCCTTGAAGTACTGAAAGGCCACAAGAAGGTTTCCCTGGAGCCTTCCCTTCTCCAGGCTGAACAGCCCCAGCTCCCTCAGCCTGTCCTCATAGGGGAGGTGTCCCACACTGAAGGAGCTGTGAGCTTCCCCTATGCATGGGAGGGAAGGGAATTCTTCCATCTCTGATCCATCTATTTGTGATCTGCTGCTGCTGTTCAGAGGCCTAAAAATATACTGGATTCCATTTTAAAAAGAAGATGGACTATATTTCACTGTAGGAACAATGTTTTGGGTACTTTAGGCAGGAGAATAGCTGTTGAATAAAAATGCCTACATAAAGTCTGCCGTTGGCAAGCCTCGGAGACAAATCAATTTGTTTCCTATACAATCCTGTGTTACCCTTTTTATTTATTTATTTCCTTAATTTTATTTCTCATAGAAGCTCAGCAATAAGCCTTGAGCAGAGAATAAGTTCTTTATCCTGTCTGGTTTGTGTCTATTTCATCGTTTTAAATCTGTTTAAGTAGTGCAACAAATTTGGGCTTACCGCCATGGAAGTTAGGCTTGCTGAAGGAGGCTGGGAGAAGGAAAAATGGGGGAATTCATGGTTTTTTGCATTAGGTATGATTAGCTGGCACTAAGATTACATGTGTCATGTGTTTCTTTTCAGTTTCTGACCTCATGGGTGCAAGGAAGTTAGAATAGAATAGAATTAACCAGGTTGGAAGAGACCTTGGAGATCATCGAGTCCAACCTATCACCCAACACCATCTAATCAACTAAACCATGGCACCAAATATCCCATCTCAAGTCTCTTCCTAAACACCTCCAGTGATGGCAACTCCACCTCCCTGGGCAGGATATTCCAATGGCCAATCTCTCTTTCTGGGAAGAATTTCTTCCTAACACCCAGCACAGGTTTTGTGCATATTTGTCTATTGGAAGTAAAGTATTCTCAGCTCATGGACTTCCCTCTTACCACTCAGAACTGTTGTAGGTGGTTATTGTTCCATGTGCCTGTTTATATTTTAGTGTGGTTTTAGTGCTTCTAGGGCCTTTTTTATTTATCTGGATCTGCCCTGACACTTACAATACAGGAGGCTGTTAATCATAGAATTGTCAGGGTTGGAAGGGATCTCAAGAATCATCCAGTTCCAACCCCCCTGCCATGGGCAGGGACACCTCACACTAGATCAGGTTGCCCAGAGCCACATGCAGCCTGGGCTTAAAAACCTCCAGGGACGAAGCTTCCACCACCTCCCTGGGCAACCTGTGCCAGTGTCTCACCACCCTCATGGTGAAGAACTTGTTCCTAAGATTGCAAAGATCTTCCACATTATGACAAGAATCTGGTAAACAACAGAAGATGGGGCTTCCACCACCTTAAACCAGGTACTGCTCCCAAAACTTTCTGATGCACAATGAAATAGGAATTTCAAACATCAGTAACATGGTGTCTGGATTGCAAAATCCTGCTTTTAATCTTAACTTATTTGGTTAGCCTGTGGTATGTTAAAGCCATTCCTAAAAGATGCTCAAGCATTTTTGTTGCTGTTGCTGCTTTTTATTCTTTCCATTTGGGATCCAGTCTCTTTGAACCATGTAGACATGCACCTGTGCTCATTTTAATACTCTCTGTGTAGCTTTCATCAATTAGCACAGCAGGTAAGAAGAACATCAAATTGTGAAATGCTTTTGACAGAGTAAATAAATGCAGCCCGGAGTTCAGGTCTCTGTTTTAATCAAACATCATCTGTATTCATGTTCCTACACAAAGCTGGGGTAAGGGAGGGGAGCAAAAAAGCTGCCTCTTTTTGGCATTTACCTTGTGAAATAGCTCTTTTTGAAGTGCTCTGGTGCAGGAGGAGTGCAATATGGGAGTGTTTGCTGGGGAAGGCTGTGTTGTGTCTGTGTGTGGGAATTGGGTTGTGTGTTTTGTGTTTGGTTTGTTGTGTTTGTTTGTTGTTTTTTTTAAGCTGGAGGAAAAACTAGGTCAAGAGATTTCATTCTTATTAATAACTTAAGGCTTTATTCCACAAAAAAATTATCCTCCCTGGCTAGAAAGCTGATTGGGGAAGTGCTGGTGGGGAGGGAACCTCCTGCCCTCAGACACAGATGGGAGCAATTCCCTTTCCATCAGGGTCTTAAACCCTCACTTTCCCCTATGTGTGTTTAATGCCACCCTACAAGCTCACAGGAGTATGCTCTTTGTGGAGTCACACTTGAGACCAGGGGCCCTTGATGTGCTCCACACCATGGTCCCAGCCTTCAGCACTGCTTCAGCTGCCTCACCACAGATTGTCACATTCCATCTGAAACAGGCCTGCTGCTGCTGTAACAAATTCTGGAGTGAATTTCTTTTTGGCAAAACATCCCTGTCAGCAAAATGAATAAATATGGAAGGGTATCAATTCTTGTTTTAATTCATTGGGAGTTACTAAGCTTGGACTCTTTCCCTTAACCTTCTCTCAGTTTCCTGTTCCTCTTCTTCATCAATCACTGCCCTGTGTTCATTATGCACCCAATGTTGAATATGTAGACTGGACAAATTGGGGAAAGTGCTGTTCAATGTGGAAACTGGAAGAATAGGAGAAGTTTGGGCTCTCTCAGCTGAGGTAATCCATGGTATTAAAGGTTTAAACAAACTTGGGAAAAATAGTTGTTATGCCACCCTTAATTGTCTCTTAAGTTCCTGTGTCACCCTAGAACCAAAGCAAAGGTAGTCAATATAGGGCAGTTAATCATGGAACATCTTACACAAGGGATGCAATGAATTTTTCCATCAATTTACAAGTTCTGTAAATCAGGATAAGAGGCTTCTCTAAAATATGCTGTCTGGAAGCTATGGCTGCTGTACTTGACAGAAAAAAATAGGTTAAGTAAGTTAGATGCCATCTGTGTTGGCATCTTGGAGTTGTTTCTGGAGTTGTTCCTTCAAACGTGAAGGTTTAGGGAATTACTCTATATTTCCGTGTCTAACACTGTATCAAGGAGTGCAAACTTGAGGGAGAAAAGGTCATTTTAGGTCAAAAAGTTTGTGTTCAAGACTCTTGTATTGACACTTGCATTTTCCCCTGTTCCTGCCCCAAACCCTGTGGGTGCAGGAGAGGTCAGGAGTGCTGCCCGTCTGCTGCTGCGGGACCTGCCCTGCAGGCCTTGGCGTTCACAGAATGGTGATCCCATGCTTCTGTGCTGGCAGAATGCATAACTTTGTGCTGACAACAGGCAAGAGGATGGCATTTATTGCTTTCAGGGGGTGTCTTCCAGAGGTATGGAGCTGCAGGTCCTAACTTCCCAGAGGGAGATGTGGAGAAGCCTCAGACGTTGCAGTCAGCCCGTGTGACTAATGTAATTGCCTCTTCTTTTTTGACTAACTCCTGTAGATGCGAAGCAGACTTTGAAGGCAGTCAGTTGACACCCACACAGGACGAAATTATACCATCCTGAATAAATTGCTGTGCGGAGTTAAGTGCTAAAGTGTTGTCAATACAAGGAAAGTTTGCTCCCAACAATTCTCCCCGTGTTGAAAAATCACTGGAAATTCGCTGGATGGAAAAGTTAGCGTGCGTAGCCAGGGTTATTTGCATGTGAAATAAGCAACCATCATCAGGAGCATTAGGGAGCTAAAACTTGAGAGAGGAAAAAAAAATGTCAAGTCTATTTTAAGTGTGCCTACCAAATTCTGTTCACATCCCACATATTTTAGTGTGACTTTTATAGCTGGTGGCCAAATGGTGGCTTGTGCTGTATTGCTTTAAGTGCTGATGAAGTGATCGGTGCCTGTTTCGTGGCAGGCAAAGAAACGTGTCCTGCTTAAATTGCTTGGCATGGAAGCCTTCAGCAGGGTCTGAGGAGGGAGGAATGCGTCTGAAAACTTGTCCCCTCCCTCTTTTATTTAGCCCAGAAACAGGATAACTGGGAGCTTTAATATGTTGTTTGCACAGTATGGAAATGTAGCGGTAGAAATGATAGCACTGCAGTCAAGATTAAGGTAGAAATCTCTTCAGATGTTGGGCTTCATTTTAAAGTTTGTTCCTTTCATCTTTAGTGCTTTTGATACTTACTTTCTCTGTTACAAAGCACCTTCTTAGATGCCTCATGTGTTTGAGCTTACAATCCAGAATGTTCAAATTCCATGTCTGAGTTTTAATGCTTGTTTGGGTGCTTGTCTTTGTAGATAGCTTGCAGAGAGTTTTCTGGCAGGAGCATCAGTGTATCTGAGGCAGCAAATGTTAGAGTAGGATAGGATAGGATAGGATAGGATAGGATAGGATAGGATAGGATAGGATAGGATAGGATAGGATAGGATAGGATAGGATGGACCAGGTTGGAAGAGACCTTTCCAAGGGAGAATGCCATATTGACATCTTATTAGCCTGGTGGACCCATCAAAATGCACAGCATTAGGGATATGTGAGTGCCTCCAGTGAAGGATGCATGTTTTGATATACAAAGATGTTGCATCTGGTTTTGGAGGTGTTTTTATGACCTTAATGACCAATGTTATTTTCTTAGCTGTGGGGTTACAGGATTACAGAATCTGTCTGGTTGGGAGAGACCTCCAAGCTCATCCAGTCCAACCATTGATGCAGCACTGCAGGGTCAACACTGAACCATGTCCCTAAGCACCAGGTCTCCAGGCTACTTGAAAAGCCCCAGGGATGGTGACTCCAGCTCTGCCCTGGGCAAGACCATTCCAATGTTTGAGACCCCTTTCAGTAAAGAAATATTTCCTGTTTTCCAGCCTGAACATCCCCTGGTGCAGCTTGAAACCATTTCACAGAATCACAGCGTTATCATTTGCAATTCCAACGATTAACCAGTTCAAGTGTTAGTGGTCCATCCCTGTTATTTAAATAAGAATTGCCAGGTAATTTCACAATGAGTGACAGGGTAGGATGATCTCCCAATTACTCTTTGGCTTCAGGGTGGAAGAGAGACCTTGCCTGATGGTCTAATAACGTACAACTGACAAGCTGAAACCTCCACGAGTCCTTTCTCTTCCTTCCCAACAGTTAGTTCACAACAGCAAGCTCCTGTATGGATTCTCTTCATATTTTTAAAGCTTTAAGAGAAAAATATTACTGTGTGTTCTCTCCTCCTTCCCTGACCTCACTGCTGCTGAATGAAGATAAGAGTTGTCAAAGAAAAATTATTTCTTTATGCAGGTGGCAACTCCTGGCAAAGCCCTGTCAGCTGTCTGGCTTTTTTTGCCCTGCATCTAGTGATGTGATGCAACTACTTGATGTCCTGCTTGATGGTTTGGTTTGGTTTTGTTGTCAGTTGAAAGCTGCAAGAGAAGTGTCAGGAGCTGATGTTTGAGTTGTTAGAACAATGTGAGAATAGAGTCTTTTAAGCTTCGCTCCTGGTTTGACATCTGACAAAGAATTGGCTCAAATCAAGGTCAGGCTGATGGAGGTACTCTGCAACTACTGCCACTTTCATGCCTTTCCCTAGCAACTTGATCCAAGGTTGATAAGTGTTTATTAAAGCAGCAATAAGTGGCTAAGACCTCAGAAAGGAAGTGTAAAACCTTCTGATTCAAACCATTGATTTATACTGCTCTTAGCCTTAGTGGTTGGTTTGGCTGCTTGCCCCTTGCCTGCGTTTGCCAGCTTCCCATTACTTGGAGCAGAGCAGTTGCCTGGATTCACTTCCTCTGGGGTGTGGAAGTGCTGTAGCACTGCACTGAAATGCTGGGTAGTAACAATTTTGTCTTTGCATTCTCATCTTTTAGCCAATAACCAGCTGTTGATAGCTAGCTTTGAACCAAGAAAAGGAAACAGTCATAAGACCTTAGTTTTGTTTCTGGTGGGTTTTTTTTCCCCTGCTGTACAGACTTGCCTCAAATGGCCCATTTCTGAGCTACAGTTACATCAGTACATGAAGCTGTTTCCTTCTCTGCTTCTCAAAATTGTGGTGTGATAGGACAAGGAGCAATGGATGGAAGCTGCAGCACAGGAGGTTGTGCCTCAACACAAGGGGGAACTTCTTTACTGTAAGGGTCACA
This sequence comes from Melanerpes formicivorus, assembly GCF_026170545.1. NCBI lineage: Eukaryota > Metazoa > Chordata > Aves > Piciformes > Picidae > Melanerpes > Melanerpes formicivorus. Next base: position 95,187 of record NW_027142417.1, read on the forward strand.
GCACCAGAACAGGCTCCCCACAGAATCTCCTCCTCTGGAGACTTTCAAGGCCTGTCTGGATGCACTCCTCTGTGATCTGAGCTAGATTGTATGGTCCTGCTCTGGCAGGGGGGTTGGACTCGATCTCTTTTTTGGGTCAATTCCAAACCCTGACATCCTGTGTGCGATCCTGTGGTGTTATTATGCCTCTGGTGATGCTACCTTCACTTCAGAGCTGGCATATTGTGCCTAATTCCTGCTTTTGTAAACCTCTTCTGAGCTGTCCTAAGCGTTGAGCCCATGACCTAGCTTCTGGTTGTCCAGGGAGGAAGGTTTTTGGTACGACCTCTCCCATGTGTCACTGGGTATGATGCAAGGTCTCCTTTTGCAGCCTCATCTGAATCGAAGACATTGATACCGTATTCACAGAATGCCAGGTTGGGAGGGGATCCCAAGGATCATCTGGTCCAACCTTTCTAGGTGGTAGTGTGGTTGAAATTGGCATCACTGTTCTTTTTCCTGCAAGGATGGTACTGTTTTGCTGCTCCTGTCAACAGTAGTGAAGTGCTGCAGCAGACCCCAAAGGGAGGCATTAAACTGCTGGTGGTTGTTTGCAGTGCGAGTGGCTGTCCTCAAGTGAACACAGATTAAACTAAACTCTTGCCATTTTGGGGTTTTCATAACTTGCTGATGAAAGTGTTTTTAACCTGGAAACTTGCATGTAGGAGTGTGGGCTGGAGGGTCTTTCAGGCCAGAGGAAAATTTGCCTGCGCAGGCTGTAACGTCCATCTGGATTTCAGCCGTGCCTAATGAAACGATAAATTGATGACTGTTCCCCTCAGCTGATTCCTTCTGCCACTTGTTTCTTACTTCTTCTGAAGTGCATAACTTTTTTTTTTTGTCCTCTGCATTTGCAAATGTTTTATTATTAATAATTTGTGCTTGTTCTACCTCAGGCTGATATTGTAAATTCAGCTCTTATTACTTTGGCTGGCGAGCACATGGAGGTCAGCTGAAACTCTCCAAAACTCTTGGCTGAGTATTCAGGAGCCATCTGGCCACTTTCATACTTCCCAGCCTGCCCATAGATCTGATGGAAATGCTGTACTACCTCAAGTCATTCAGGTACTTTTGGAGAGCCACTCTTGCAGTTCCTTGGCGTGGTTCCCTGGCAGAATTGCTTGGGCAGGTTTTACCTCAGCATCTAACTGTGTCCTGAACACCCAAGAGCTGTCTTCCTCTGCCCATTTAATGGGATGGGATGTCACTTTGATTGGTTTGAATGTGGGTCATTGTCCTGTGGTCAGACCTGAGGGAGAAGTAACGCTCCTCCCGTGGTGGTTGGGTACCAGGATAGAAGGCTTAGGACTCCCATGGCTCTTGCACAGCTTGTTTTACCTGGCCGTGGCAAGAGGAGAGGAAGATTAGAGGCTGCAGCAAATTTGTTTTGTGATTTGAATAAAAATCCAACTTCTCCCAAGTGTGGCTGGTTTTGCAACAAAAACAATCATGAATCCAGATCTGCTGAAGGCATTAAGTACCATTTGTCTAGCTTTGATGTAGCAATGACTTTTGAGAGTGTCCATGCATTCCAGAGTATCTTTCTTGAAAGGGTAATGGTGTCATCAGTACAACCAGAGGGAGGCGTGACTCTTGTCAGGTCTAAAATCTCTCTCAGGTGTAGTTCATGCTTTTAGTTCCATGCTTTGCTTAGAGTTAGAACAGAATAGAATAAACCAGGTTGGAAAAAACCTCTGAGATCATCAAGTCCAACCTATCACCCAGCACCATCTGATCAACTAAACCATGGCACCAAGTGCCTCATCCAGGCTCTTCTTAAACACTTCCAGGGATGGCGACTCCACCACCTCCCTGGGCAGCACATTCCAATGGCCAGTCTCTCTGGGAAGAATTTCTTCCTAACATCCAACCTAAACCTCCCCTGGCGCAGCTTGAGACTGTGTCCTCTTGTTCTGGTGTTGATTGCCTGGGAGAAGAGACCAACCCCCACCTGGCTACAACCTCCCTTCAGGTAGTTGTAGACAGCTCTGCCCCTTCAGTGCTGCTAGCTTTTGGGCAGTTGGCTGTGAGAGCACAGAGAGGGTAGTGTAACTTGTGACTCCTTCTTTAGCTGCAGATAACTGCTCTCATGTATATTTTCATGACTGCCTTAAGAGTTCTCCCAAATAGCAGGCAAAGATGGTAATAGCATATGGTTGCCTCTAATGTCTGTCCCAAAGTCAAACCAATTACTTAGCTTGCATTTCATGAGCTACAAAGTGGTTCTGCTTTCCTGGGGACTATGAAAAATGAATCAAGCCAAACTGCAGACTCAAAAATAAAGAACCACCAAAAAGGACAGTTCAGAATTTGGTTTGTTTCAGGTGTTGCACCCAGGCTGTCCTTCAGAAATCTTTGTGTTGTGGATGTGGCTCTTCAAGATAGAGTACAGTGACACTCCCTGGCTCATCAGCAAAGACTCAGAGTGCACTGCTTTTTATACATGGAATTTTCCAGGGCTGTATCCAGCTCTTAAACCATTTTCAAGACCTTGATGTCATGAGGTTCATTGCTATCCCTGAATCAGTGATTCTTAATTCCTTTAATAATGCCCTTTTTAGGAGCTTCATTGACTTTTTGACTGGTAGAGATCACTAGAAACTCTTACAAAGTGTCTCTTCTTTTGCCTCAATTTTGACTTCCCTGTTTTATGATTCTCTGTAATGTTCATAGTCATAAGGCAATGTGGTATTTTGCTATTCCCTTTCACAGGGAAACCTTAAACTTAATTGTTCTGATTTAATTTCCTAGGCCTAGTTACTTAAAATAAATCATGGCCCCTTCTTAAGCCTATCTTCTCTGGTCACTGGAGTCATTAGTCTTGCTTTTCACCATAGCATGGCTGAGAGACCTGGGGTTGTTCAGCCTGGAGAAGAGGAGGCTCTAGGGAGACCCTGTGGCCTTTCAGTACTTAAAGGGGCTGATAAAAATGGGGACAGACTTATTATCAGGGCCTGTTGTGACAAGACAAGGAGTGATGGATTTAAACTAAAAGTGGGGAGATTTAGACTGGATAGAAGGAAGGAATGTTGTACACTACGGGCGGTCAGACACGACTGGACTAGGTTGCCCAGAGAGGTGGGAGATGCCCCATCCCTAGCAACATCGCAGGTCAGGTTGGATGATGCTCTGAGCAGTCTAATCCAGCTGAAGATGCCACTGCTTATTCCAGGGAGGTTGGACTGGATGAGCTTTAAAGGTCCCTTACAACCCAAACCAGTCTGTCATTCTGTATGCCTGCTTTTCCTTACTGTTTCACAGCCTTTCAATTCTTAGCTCAGCTGATGTCACCAAAGCCAGGAACATTCACAGGTACACAGGCTTTGTTCTTTCAGGTCCTGGCCAGAGCTGCATAGTCAGAGACTGAAGATGACATGGGACTGTACATTACCACATACACTCTGTTCATCAGTTTCCAGTTGCAGTTCTTAGTTGGTACCTCTGGAGCTGTGTGCTTTCAGCTGGGGATTACCTTGAATCATCTGCTGCTTTTCAGTGGAGCTGCTTTAAGGAATGATTGCCCCTGACAGTTCTCTCCATCCTTCTCAGTAACTACTTAGCCGTGTGTCTTAGCAAACTTCTTAAGTCTAACTGCCTTTGTGTTATTAATTTGCTTGGCTTCTGACTGTTCTTCCTCAGGTACACAAAGGGTGCAGGATGGAATCCCATCAGATCCATCCGTGCTGCTGCTTTGTTCAAGCACTGTCATTTCCCTGCATTCTCTTGCCTTCCACAATGTCTTCTTCAAGAGAGACACTCTCTCTTTTTACTCATCTTTGGAGTCCTGTTTTACTGGGTTGCTCAGTGATGCTTCAGAGCTCTAATTATCTCCATCATAATATCTATACTTGTTTTCATTTATTGTTTCACTTCACAAAAACCTCATCCTGCAGAACCAGGTAGCACACTGGCCAGAAAACCTGCTTTTCTGTGCTGCTTTTATTTCCTCCCCCCTATTATACTTTCATGAATGTGCTTTGTTCCAGCAGAGTGCTAGACTGCCATTAGAGGATTCCTGGAATAGATGCATGCTTTATCATTTACCTATATAAACTTACAGTGAAGAAGGTTGGGAGGACAGAAGCTGTGATTTTTTTTGTAAGTCATCATTATGATTGCATTAAGGACTCTGTGTTGTTTTGCTGACAAATGGTGCAGCAGGGCATGTGGATGGCAAAATGACAGCTTGTCTGTACCCACTGTGTGTATTTCCATGGACACAGAGTGCTTAATCCATACCTGATACAAGCCTTAAATGAAACCCTCAGTCTTGAAGGGTAGAAAAGAGGGGGAATGTGGGCAGAACCCTAATGAGGATAAAATAAAGCTCTGCTTTTTGTCTCTGAGGTATATTTTCAAACACAGAATCACAGAATAGTTTGGATTTCCACCAGCCCAGGTTGCTCAAGGCCTCATCCAGCCTGGCCTTGAACACCTTCAGGGAGGGCGCATCCACAGCCTCCCTGGGCAACCTGTTCCAGTGTCTCACCACCCTCACTGGAAAGAATTTCTTCCTAATTTCCAGTCCAAATCTGCCCACCCCAAGCTTCATTCCATTCCCTCTTGTCCTATAGCAGCAAACCCTTGTAAATTGGTGAGATTTAGTTGTTAAAGGAGCCCTGTGTTTCATCACATGGACTGAAACCTGATTGCAGTCCTGTTTCTAGAGGGAATAACTGATTAGAAAATTAAAATCATTTGAAGCTGCTCAGCAGTGTTTGCTTAAAAGAAGCTGCTGTGCCATCTGCTCATGCCAGGGTGCTTGAGCTCACACTGTCAATTAAAACCCAACTCTGGAAATCTCACATACCTGAGCACCTCTCTTTTGAGAGTCTTCTGATCAGTGCTGATCTTACCTCAGGTGGCTTGTTGAGAGAGAACATCAACCTGAACAGGGATTTAGGTCACATCTTGCAACCTACTAAATTGTGTTTGGCTGTTTGGCATGTAAGGAAGCAGTGGTGAATCAGATTCATTTCAGGCAGGCAGTTGTGCTCTTCTACTTCTTTTCCAAGGGTGGGGGCTAAGGATTTGTGTTTTGAACTGTTCTGAGCAGAGGGTAGTGTTCTGGAGTGCCTATTTAACGAGGGCTGCTTTGTCAGCTGGGTGGAGATTGTGCACAGGGAGTTAAGGTGGTTTGCAGGCTGGGGTTTTTGCTTGCAGGTGGCACAACATTCTGTGACTCCCCCCCTTGAGAAGATGTTGTCTTGCCACTTGTGCTCTTTGCTCTGAGGCATTCCCAGAGCATGTCTCTGAGCACTTTCACTATGGGGAAAATAATCACCTTCTAGAAGCTCAGAATTGATAACCTGTAGGTCATTTATTACATTTCCTAGTCAGGAGATTGTGCTGTTAGGAGTGTGAACACGAGAGAACATCTGCAGCTGCCTGCCTGATCAGTACCACTAACCACCTCTTTGTAGCCTTTCAGTCTCCAAAAGAAGACATGCATTTCTGATCTCTCCAAGTTATGTTGTTTAAAAGATTCAACCTGAAAGGATGCTTTTTTGCCTGTTCTAAAACTGTGCCTTTGATGCAGGATGATGAAGCTAAATGCTCTCTCTGTTGCTGTGTCTGCAGGCACTGCTGCGAGGAGCCTCTGGGAGTTCCAGGGTGAAGAGACCTGCCTTCTGTCTAGAGACCTCTGCTGAAGGTGAAGACTTCCTAACAGGCCAGGCAGCCTTAGCAGGAGCTCAGAAATCTTAAATCAAGGTAAGGAGATTAATTTTTCAAGGGAATTGGAGCAGCTGATAAAATTTTCAAAGGATTTCTTAGTAAATAAACACACAGATGCCTCTCTGAGCTTTCTCCTTTTGCATGTTACTGCTTCTACCTGGTACAAATGTTGCCATAGCAAATGCTGGGGGAGGGGGGGAAAAAACCATCACAGTGCAGTGTATCTTACAGGCAGAAGTAATTCCTTACAGTATTAGTAGAGAAAGCAGCTCTTTGACAAGGGAACGGGCTGGCTTGGAGCTCTACAGCATGCCCTGGTTTTGGAAACACATCCCACTGTCCTGCTGCATTCTGAGCTTGATTTGAGTGGTCACAGAAATAACAAACACTTTCTGATGTCTTCAGCAATGGGAGAGGAATGAGGGCTGCATAGCACAATCACAGCATGTTAGGAGTTGGAAGAGACCTCAAAAGATCATCCAGTGCCCATTGCCAGAACAGGATCACCTAGAGTAGGTCACACAGGAGCACATTCAGGTGGGTTTTGAATGTCTCCAGTGAATTGAGACTCTACAACCTCTCTGGGCAGCCTGCTGCAGGCTCTGTCACCCTCACAGTGAAAAATTTTTACCTTATATTCAGATGGAACCTCCTCTGCCCCAGCATACACCTATTGCCCCTTGTCCTATCACTGCACATCTCTGAGCAGAACCAGGCTCCAGCCTCCCCACGCTTGCCCTTCACATTTGTAAACATCAGTGGTGTAGTTCTGTTTACCAGCACTGTAATGATTTCTTAGCATGGTCATCCAGAACTGGTTCTTGCTTGTAAAGGACAAATGCTGATGGAAAAAGAAGAAATGTGACCCCAAGGACTTTGTTGAACCTATCAGCCTTTCACTGCCAGGCACTTTGGGAGATTTGACTGGAGTATGGTTTTGTTAGCCAGCCAGGACTTTGAATGTAGTGATGATACATGCAGAATCTTTGCTTCATGCTGACAAGATTAATTGAACTTTGTGTAGAAAATTGGCTGAAGGAAAAGTGAGTAGTAGGGGAAACATTTTCTACAGATTTCTTTAAGATTAAATCTGGGTCCTTCTGAAGGTCTGCCAACTCCTGCATTTTTGAAAGTAACATTTGCAAGGTGTTAACTCCAGTGTTGCAAGGTTCCTTAAATATGCCTTGATTCATCTGAGAAGAGCTGGGGATTCTTCTGGTTAATCCTTTATTGATCTGTCTAATTTAGACTGGAATTAGAGCTCTGAACCAGGTAACCTTCCCTTGTGATCTACTGGACACACCTGGGAGTAAGACCACCAAGCATGGTTAGACCCACTCAGTCCTTTCTTACACCATTCCCTTTCTCTCTGCTCCTCACATGAACAGTGTGGCCAGCAGGAGCAGGGAAATCCTTCTGCCCCTGGACTCAGCACTGGTTAGGCCACACCTCGAGTCCTGTGTCCAGTTCTGGGCCCCTCAGTTTAGGAAAGATGTTGAGATGCTGGAAGGTGTCCAGAGAAGGGCAACAGAGCTGGGGAGGGGTCTGGAGCACAGCCCTATGAGGAAAGGCTGAGAGAGCTGGGATTGCTTAGCCTGGAGAAGAGGAGGCTCAGGGGAGACCTTCTTGCTCTCTACAACTACCCAAAGGGAGGTTGTAGCCAGGTGGGGGTTGGTCTCTTCTCCCACACAACCAGCACCAGAACAAGAGGACACAGTCTCAAGCTGCACCAGGGGAGGTTTAGGCTGGATGTTAGGAAGAAATTCTTCCCAGCAAGAGAGATTGGCCATTGGAATGTGCTGCCCAGGGAGGTGGTGGAGTCACCATCACTGGAAGTGTTTAAGAAGAGCCTGGATGAGGCACTTGGTGCCATGGTTTAGTTGATTAGATGGTGTTGGGTGATAAGTTGGACTCAATGATCTCAAAGACCTTTTCCAACCTGGTTGATTCTATTCTATTCATTTTTATTGAATTTCAACTGTGTTTCTCCAGACCACTAACAAGGTCCTCTTGAACAAATGAGGATGCTGTAATGAAACCTTAGCAGAGCAGAAAAAGCAATGATGGTTATACAGGGGTTTCAAACTGGAGGTTAAAAAATACAGTCCAGATATATTGGGGTTTTTTTGTAAGCCTCCTTAATCACAGAATGTTAGGGGCTGGAAGGGACCTCATAAAGTCATCCAGCCCAACCCCTCTGCCAGAGCAGTATCACCTAGAGTAGGTCACACTGGAATGCATCCAGGTGGGTTTTGAATGTCCCCAGAGGAGACTCCATAGCCTCTCTGGGCAGGCTGTTCCAGTGCTCTGCCACCCTCAAAGTGAAAAAGTTTTTCCTTATGTTCACATGGAACCTCCTCTGCTCCACCTTGCACCCCTTGCCCCTTGTCCTATCACTGGACATCCCTGAGCAGAGCCTGATTCCAGCCTCCTGACACTGCCCTTCACATTTGTAAACATGAATACGGTCACCCCTCAGGCTGCTCTTCTCCAAGCTAAGGGGACCCAGCTCCCTCAGCCTCTCCTCACAGGGGAAATGTTTCTCTTTATTACATTTGCCTTGGGAGTACATGAAACAATACAAGCTGAGGCAACTATGCACTGAAAGGGGAGAGGGGAAAAAAGAAAAGGAGTGTTTCTTCTGAGTGTTACTTAAAAAGTGCAGTTTTACACAGAGAAAGTGAAGGCTTCTTAGAAGGTATCTGCATAACCCCGTGGGGTGTGTGGGTATGTCTAAGTGGGGTGGTGGAGGGTGTATCTAAGTGGGTGGTGTTCAGGGTTCCTGTGCAGCAGTGTAGGGTGCTGTGAGGTTTTGGTGGTGCAGAGTGTCCAGGAGGACTGAACTGCAGCCTTGAACATTGTCACTGCTTCCAGCCAGTTTGTTCTGTGCTGTTCTGTCTTGTCTGCCTTTGTTGGAGGGATGTGTTGTTAACCAGAAACACATGATAGGAGACAGCTAAATGTTCTGGTGGAAATCAAGGGCACTTTGTTGCTGTGAAGACTTTTATATATTTGCCCTAGATTCTCTTTTTTTCCCCCTCACTGATGCAGCTGTAACTGTTGCTGTAAATGAGATGAATAATTGATCAAGGAGTTCTTGTTACCTCAAGTAATGTTATGCTTATTGCTTCGCTGCTCTTCCTTGTACTCCAGCGTTGCTCTTACGCTGCTCTCTGTGTGTGGTTTGCATTCCCTTAAAGTTTGCTTCCGCTCTCCCTCTCTTCCCCTTTCCCCTCAAGAGCATGTTGTTTCTGCTTCAGTGTATTCCACCATTTCCCTGAGAAGTGGGATCCTTCTTAATCGACAGCAGCAGATTTGCAAAGCCTCCCCAGCCCTGGGAACCGAGCGGCGCACACATCTGGTTTCACATAAGCATGAATTGCTGCCTTTACAGACGTGAACCGTGTAAGTCCTTGCCACAGAGCTAGCTAAAGCCTTCTGTAACTCGAGCCTGCATGTGAAAGAAAAGCAAAATTGTACAGCTTCTTTGCCCATGCTAATGGAAAACATTTAATTTACTTCTTCAAGCCAACCAAAAGAATGACGCAATGCTGCCCGAGCAGATTTGCAGAGCCTTTTCTTCCCTAGAAATCAATACAGCTTGAAGAAGGTGCTGCTGCTGCTGCTGCTGCTGTGGGAGCTGCCTGCTTGACTGCCATCCAGCTGCTTTCAAATGTAAACTTCTGGACCACAAGCCAAAGGAAAAACCAATCCTGATGGTTCTGCTTTATTCAGGCTTCGCTGTATCTCGGAGAGGTTGTGCTGCTGGATTTTGGTCGTGGCTTTGCTCTGCTTTATTGCCCTTATTGCTAGGTCACAATTTTAAAACAGCCAGCTCAGTCTGCTCATGGATTTTATTTTGTTTTCCCCTCATTTTTTTTTTCCTCAGTTATTTTTTTCCTCAAACAGTTCAGGCTTTTTCCCCCCCCTCAAATCGTTCAGTTCCCGAGTGACAGGATTTTCCCCTCGGTACTCCAAAAGCAGCTCTGTGTACATGCCATGTGTGCCTTTCACTGGAGGCCTTTTCCCCTCCTCCAACCCCCCCCTTCAAAAACAAGCAGAAAAAAGGGCAAAACCAAAAACCAGGCCTTCATTTAATGGGAGTGTTAAGGGCTAGCAGAATAATTTTCCACTTGTGTAGGAGAAGCTCTGAACACGAAATTTTCTATTTTCTCCTGCTAGAGGGGGTAAAGTGCAGCAGTGTTGTTTAGACTCAGTCCAGAAAAGTTCTTAAAATATAGAACCATTTATTTTTTTCTGAAGGCATGAAACCAACAGGGCAGATTTTATTTCATAGTACACCAACTTTTATGGGTTTGTTCCTGTTCTGTTCCACTCTGCCCACATTAATAGCTTGGACTTCATTTAAATTCTCTACTGCAGGAGGCTGTTGGTGTTTCTCTCTCTATTCTTTAAGGGGATTTCATAGTATCAGTCAGGGCTGGAAGGGACCACAAGGATCAGCTAGTTCCAACCCCCCTGCCATGGGCAGGGACAGCCCACACTAGATCAGGCTGGCCAGAGCCTCATCCAGCCTGGTCTTAAACACCTCCAGGGACAGAGCCTCAATCGCCTCCCTGGACAACCCATTCCAGGGCTTCACCACTCTCATGGGGAAGAACTTCCTCCTCACCTCCAGCCTGAATCTCCCCACCTCCAGTTTCATTCCATTCCCCCTAGTCCTATCACTACCTGAGATCCTGAGCAGTCCCTCCCCAGCCTCTTGTAGCCCCCTTCAGACACTGGAAGGCCACAATTAGGTCACCTTGGAGCCTTCTCCAGACTGAACAGCCCCAAAGTCTCCCAGTTCAGTCTTACTTAAGTGCTTTAGTTGTAGCAGAAAGTATTTTCTAAACTATCCCTTAGGATGGGGGATCCCTGATACTGCTTTTTTCTCTCCAGGTGCTTTTATTCCCTTTGGAAGTCAGTCCCTCACTGGTGGTCTGTGCTGGTTGTGCAAACTTCTGCCAGAAGGAAAATTGCAACTTGATGCTTGGCTGCCAGCTTGCCAGAAGTACACTTCAGGAACAAAAAGACAATTCCTATTTCCATTTCTCAAATAACTTCTGATCCAACTTGCTTTATTCTCTAAGCAGTTTCCTCTCCCATGTATTTAACAACCTCATGCTGAATATAGCTTGGGAAGATGCTGTAGAGGAATGGAGGTCCTTGCACAGGTAGCTCAGGGTGCTGTGGGTTAGCAAAGGGGAGGATGGGGATTTGATTTCTGAGTCTGCAGGTCTGGAGGGGCTTTTGGACTATTTTTTTCTGAAAAGGATGGAGAAGGTGATAATACAGTTAAGAGGGGAATCTGTGCTCTGATAGCAGCATTGTTTACTTGGAAAAGGCTGCCAGGTGAGACTTGGAGGAGTGAGGAAATCCAAAGTACAAATATTAATGATTTTGCTGTTCTGGGGGAAAACAGTGAAAATAAGGCAACAAAGCTGGGGAGGGGATTGGAGCTAAAGCCCTGTGAGGAGAGGCTGAGGGAGCTGGGGTTGCTTAGCCTGGAGAAGAGGAGGCTCAGGGGTGACCTTCTTGCTCTCTACAACTACCTGAAGGGAGGTTGTAGCCAGGAGAGGGTTGGTCTCTTCTCCCAGGCAACCAGAACAAGAGGACACAGTCTCAAGCTGTGCCAGGGGAGGTTTAGGCTGGATGTTAGGAAGAAGTTCTTCCCAGAAAGTATTACTGGCCATTGGAATGTGCTGCCCAGGGAGGTGGTGGAGTCACCATCACTGGAGGTGTTTAAGAAGAGCCTGGATGAGCTACTTGGTGCCATGGTTTAGTTGATTAGATGGTGTTGGATAAGAGGTTGGACTCAATGATCTCAAAGGTTTCTTCCAACCTGGTTAATTCTCTTCTATTCCAGAGGCCTGAATTTCAGTGTGGTTTCAAACAGCCTTTAAAACCAATTTTCTACTACTAAATTTTCTACTACTGAATAATTTTACTCCCAGTATAACTTCTGAGTGTTTAAGATGCATTGAATGTATATTCTGGTGCAAAGTAATTTCTTGATGGCCGTGTGGGAGAGCATCCAGCGAGAGGGAGATAAGATTTCCTGTGGCCCCAAGGACAGTTTATATCCAGTAGCTGCTAACTTGGTCATAGTATTCTGGATATTGGATACTGCCAGGAAAGTCTTGACCAGCTTAAATTTACTTTGTGAAATGCTTCTTCAGGATGGACAGAGTGCCTCAGCATGAGCATCACTTAATCACAGTGACAAATGTGGATCTCTGCTGTTCCCACAGTCATAAATTTCTGCCTGGCTGCTGTTTTGCAAACTTCCCTCTTGTGTTGCTGGATATCAAATTGCCAGAGGTACTGCCCCTCAGCACCTCTCACAGGATGGGTGTCACAAGGAACAGCACACAAATCATTAGAAGAGACCAGGCAGATTTTGCCCTCTGCCCTTTTTGTGTGTGTGTTTGGGGTTTGTTTGCTTGAGTTTTGGATTTGTTTTGCCTCTTGTTTTAATATTGGGAAAACATTACGAGTTGTGAGACCCCACCTGGAGCACTGCCTCCAGTTCTGGTACCTCCAGCATAAGAGGGATGTGGAGCTGCTGGAGAAGGTCCAGAGGAGGCCATGAAGATGAGAGGGGCTGGAGAACCTCCCCTATGGGGACAGGCTGAGAGAGTTGGGGATGTTCAGCCTGCAGAAGAGAAAGCTTTGGGGAGACCTGAAGGGAGCTACAACAAAGCTGGGGGGAGGCTTTTGATGAGGGCTTGTAGTGACAGCACAAGAGGGAATGGATTGAAGCTTGAGGAGGGCAGATTTAGACTGGAGACTAGGAAGAAATTCTATAGAGTGAGGGTGGTGAGACACTGGAACAGGTTGCCCAGGGAGGTCATGGATGCCTCCTCCCCGGTGGTGTTCAAGGCCAGGTTGGATGAAGCTTTGAGCAACCTGGGCTGGTGGGAGGTGTCCCTACCCATGGCAGGGGGTTGGAACTGGATGATCTTCAAGGTCCCTTCCAACCCAAAACCATTCTATGAATTTCTACTCAGACTGCCTGTGCAAAACTGAAATGCAGATGACTCCAACAGGCAAACTGGTACATTTCTGGCAACATTTAGCCCAAAGGTTCTCAGTCTGAGTGTTCCAAAACTCTAGGTAGGATGAGAGCTGTGTCACAAAGTTTTCCTTTTGCCTTTTTCTCTGTGCTGCTAGCCCTGGCAGCCCAGGCTGGAGGATGCCATTACGCCGTTTCAAGCTGCACTTAGAATAAAGCTTACATTTACTACAGCATATTTGCATTGCATGGTTACAGTACTGGCACTGTAGTCCTGTGTAAATACTGTAATGAAGTTGCTGAGAAGAACTGCTTATAGCATTTAAACTGAGGTTCATGGAGCATGAGATAGCTGTGTTTGGGATGCTGCTGCTTTGAAGGGATTAAAAAAAGCTGCTCAAAAATAAATACAAATAACATTCACAGACTGGCAAAAACAGTTTGCAAGTGATGAGAAGAAAGGCACTAATTAGAATGTAGAGGATAATCTGACTCAGAATGCCTCAGTGAAAGCCACTTCATGATCTGATGTTCCTATGTATGCATTGAAAAGCAGGGAAAAATACAGGGCATGACCTAAAAATGGTAGCCTGGAAGCTTCCTTACCTTATTTTTGTCTGGTCTGTGCCTTATTTTTGTCTGGTCTGAAATTGAGTTTTTCCTCCTGAGTCAAACCTGAATAAACTGTTTTGGCAGTTGTTGTTGTCCCCATAGTTCCAGCTCTGCCAAGCATAGCTATTGCTACTTGATAGTAAGAATGACTCTTACTTGGAGTTTGAGTCCTGCTGGAAGCAGCATGGTGTCAGGAGGCTGCATGCAATCTTGCTCTTAGGAAACTTAAATAAGATAAGGCTAATCCTGTTGTGTACTTCCACTTCAGGAGCTAGTGTAGAAACTTCCCAGTGATGGCACAGCACCAGTGGCTACATATTTTGTGGGATTTCTCCCCCTGTTAATACTCAGTTGTGGATCATGGCACTGTACTGTACCAGTTTCCAGTCTGCCAGGAAAAAAAACCCAAACCTGTTGTTTTCTCTGGGTCAAAGAAGGTGAGCAAAAAATAAGTGTACCTAGAGTCTCTCTGGTTATAGCAAGCTTAGCTTTCATTTATGCAGGGTCTTTTATTTCATTACTTCTCCTGTCAGTAGAGATGAAGTGAGAATAAGGGTGCTAAATACCTTTGAGGTCCTTCCCAACCCAATGTAGTCTGTGAATGCCTGTGAGCTTTTCCTCAGGTGATTTCCAGTTGCAGAAGCAGAAACTCTGTGCACAGACTAAGATGGTTGGATTTTGGTTTTGGTCACTTTGGATCAGTACTGAAGAGTTGCCATTGGCTGTTTAAAAACCCAAATGGAAGAATTCTCCTGCAGCTGCCAGGATCATCTACTCCTCCTATGGGCTTTTACCTTCATCTCTCTCCATCTGCAGATTAAACTACAAACCAGCTTCAGAAGGAGGTTATCTTTTGAGTCATCTAAAGCACCCTTAGGTTTCTTTTAAGCTTGCAGCATAATTGGAAGATTTGAAGAGAATTAGGGTATTAGGCTGTGTGGTGGTGAGCTTAGTTTGTTTGGAAAGGCACACTTTGCAGAGGCTCCTAAACTTTTCTAAGCCCTGATAGCTATCAGTAGGTTTTGACTGGCTGGGAAGAAGATCTAGATTAAGAGGAGAAGCTTTTTGTTCTTAGATCAGCACCTAATTTGCCATGTGGCCTTGGGCATGTCTCCTCGACTTCCTTGCTCCAGTTTCTCATTGTATCCACTGAGGTCAGCACCACCATAAAGCTCTTTGTCAGCTTTTGGGGGTTCGAAGCTGAGATAGAGTAGGTTTTGTCTAGGTCTTAGGAAGAACTTCTTCAGTACAAGGGTGGGGAGACTCTGGAATAGGTTACCTGAAGAGGTTGTGGATGGTGGATGCTCAAGTGTGTTCAAGGCTAGGCTGGATGAGCAGTGAAGTCTGGTTGAGAGGTGTCCCTCCCATGGCTGGGAGGTTGGAGTAGATGATCTCTAAGGTCCCTTCCAACCTAAGCAATTCTATGAAATACAGTCAGAACTGTTTATTCTGAGTGGACTTCACTCCATTTGCTATGCAGTTCCTCATGTGGGAATCTGAAGTGCAGTGGAAACAGGTAGGTTGGTCCATGAAGAACTCCCAACAAAATAAAGCCACCCCCTGCCACGTGTATTGAAGTGGATGTGAATAAAACACAGAGGGTTTTATTTTGGGGGTACCAGCCTGCACAAAGACTGTGAGGGAGACCAAACTGTTCGGTTAAAAATTGGAATGCTCCAACCATAATAGCTGAACCAAGAGGGAAAGCAAAAGATCTGTCCTGGAGTGAATACGTGGCAGTCTCAGTTTGCCCAAGTCTTCAGCAGAAGATTTCCACTTGTGTTTTTCTGCCAAGGGAGTTAAATTTCTGAAGAGCAGCTCGACTCCAAGCCTTGGACTGTGGCTGTCTTGCAGCAAGGGCAGTGTGGTAAAGCAGAACACTGATACAAGTGTGGTGCTGGCTCCCCAGTCAGCCCAGCTGAGAGATCTTTGTGTTCCTATGCAAGTGAAGATGGAGTGTCCTGGAAGCTTTCTTGTTTTGTGCTTACTTTGGCTTGTGCCAGGACATGCTCTAGGAAGAGCCATAAACTTATTTCCCTCCCCCCCCTCCTTTTTGTTTTTCATTCTTCTTTCACAAATACATTTGATTTCCTGTCTAGAGCTGGAAAAGAGGCGCAACAAGAGGGGGTTTGTGCAATACAGCAAAATCTAATTACAGCTTGATTTAAAGCCACATTTACACAATGGCCGAGGGGTGAGTTCACTTCCACAAAAACAAACTCGTTGGCTTCCTACTGCGCATCGGGGAAGGGGAGGATGCGTATCCTGGAGAGCGGCTGCCTCCCTCTGCTGGCATCAGCTCCTCTTGCACTCTGCTGCGGCTCCGCTGCGCGGGACGAAGCCGTGACTGTGCTCCTACAGGGTCCTGGGGCATGCATTCATTCACTGCTGTAGGGTCATGGGCTGATGGCGCTGCATTGCCTGCTACAGGCTTGGGGCTGCTTTCTGTGAGCTCTGCAAAGACGTTCTTCCTGTGAGGAAAGACTCAGAGAACTTGGGGAAGGAGCTATGAGAAGGGAGTGAGCAGATCCCTGTGAGGGTAAGTGGGGTCATGGAAAGGAAGGAGGGACACCAAAGCTTGCTCAGGAGAGAGAATTGCAGATGCACTGGTGGAGATGCAAAACTAGGCTGAGACAAAGTGTGGACAGGAGAGGGTTGGTCTCTTCTCCCAGGCGGTCAGCACCAGAACAAGAGGACACAGCCTGAGACTGTGCCAGGGGAAGTTTAGGGTGGAGGTGAGGAGAAAGTTCTTCCCAGAGAGAGTTGTTAGCCATTGGAATGTGCTGCCCAGGGAGGTGGTGGAGTCACCATCCCTGGAGGTGTTTAGGAAGAGACTGGATGAGGCACTTGGTGCCATGGTTTAGTAGTCATGAGGTGTTGGCTGAGAGGTTGGACTTGATGATCTTTGAGGTCTTTTCCAACCTTATTGATTCTATGATTCTGTGACATAAAGCAGTTGAGGGAGAGGAGGCTCTCTGAGCTGTCTGATGTCAACCTGAGTTTCTGCAATCAACAAGATGTCCTGAGAGACAGAGGTGTGTGGATTGCCATTACTTTTTCTCCTGACTGTTTTTCATGTTACAGTTAAACCCTCAAAAACCACCCAAGAAAGGCCACAGCACAAGCAGCAGCAGTTTGAGAGGCTCCCAGCTCTTTGGCAGCGTTGGTAACGCAGAAATGACTCAGGATCAGTTGCAGGCTTTGTGCTTTTGGAAGCTTTTCTTTCAGCTGTGACAATCGTCAAGTTTAAGAGATGCACAGATCTTCCACCCCCACCTCCTAATCATTAAACAAGCTAGGGATTCCTCCTCTCTTTAGTGGACACACTTTCAGAGGCAATGGCATTTTCAGCTATGTTAGTTGCCATTGCCCTGCCTGGCTGTGTGGTTTCATTGCCTCCCTGACCCAGCCATAATAGCTACCAACAATCACATTCTGGACTTCATGGGATTTTGTAAAATAAGACTACCTGAAAAAGGGGAAAAAAATCTCCAAGGAAGACCAACTTAAGTTTATGAAGAAGGGGTTTTCTAAAACATAGAATATGGGACAGAGATTCTCTGTTCTGATCACATTGAATCATCTCTCTGTTGTAAGGGTGTTTAACTCCTGCAGTGAATCTATTTTTTAACACATTTTTGGGGGGGGGCCTGTCTGAGGAGGAAACTTTGCAGAATTCAAGTGGAATAAACCCTCCTTTTGCTTCTACCAGCTACAGTTGCATGAGGGACTTGGTGTGGGAAATGGGGCCAGTAGGTCACATGAATCAATTGGCTGCTAATTTCAATCATTAAATGCCTCCTGTGGATGTTTCCCTGGTTAGTGCTGAGCAGCAGCAATATGGGGCACTGAGCTGCTCAGCAGGCACAAGCTGTGTGTTTTCTGCTCTGAAAAGACCTCTGGGTGGATGGAAGCTGCTCTCTTTACATGCAGTGTGCTGAGTCTTTACATGCAATGTGCTGAGCCTGAAGTAGACTTAAGTCTCCTTCTCTGGACACATTCAGAACCCACCTGGATGAGTTCCTGTGTGACCTACTCTAGGTGATCCTGCCCTGGCAGGAGGGGGTTGGACTGGGTGGTCTTTCCAGGTCCCTTCCAACCTCTACTGTGCTGTGATTCTGTGTGACTTCCCCTAGAGAACTTTAGTCCTAGGGAAGTTCTGCCACTGTGGGTGCCAGTTCTGGGGCTGTCTTTCATCTTCCCAGAAGCTGCATCATTCCACTAACTGCAGCTTTCCAAGGTAGCCCTTAGCCTTCCAAAAGGGTAGCTCATGCCATGGTGGTTATCATGGTAGGTGATCCAGAATTACCTGCCTTGTGTGTGTTGAATGAAAAGGATCCCTGTTGAATTTTTTCCCAAGGAACTGCTACTGAGCTTTCTGATTTATTGAGATCCCCAAGGGTACAAAGGATAAAAAGGCATTTTTCAGTGAACTCATTCATAGCTGAGTTTATTTTTTCACCATCATCCCTGAGTCCTGTGATGGCACCATGGCATGAGAACAGCTTTATACCCAGCAATTAAGAAGCTTCTTAATAGTAAGGTTCTTCAGTATTTACACTTCAGTCTATTGTGCTAGATAAATGCACAATCTGTAACCTAAATCAGCCTTCCCTGATTTGTCTGTGCCAGGACTTTCAGGATGGTTTGGGCCAAGTGCAAGGTGCTACACCTGGGTCAGATGGCTCCCAAGCAGAAATACAGGCTGGGCAAGGAGTGGCTTGAGAGCAGTCTGAAGGGGAAGGTCTTGGCAGTCTCAGTTGATGGAAAAACTCAGCATGAGCTGGCAATGGTCACTTGCAGCCCAGAAGGCAGCCAATTGCTGGGCTGCCTCCAAAGCAGTGAGAGCAGCAGCACAGGGAGGGGATTCTGCCCCTCTGCTCTGCTGAGACCTCACCTGGAGCACTGCCTCCAGTTCTGGTGCCCCCAGCATAAGAGGGACATAGAACTGATGGAGAGGGTCCAGAGGAGGCCACAAAGATGATCAGAGGGCTGGAGAACCTCCTCTATGGGGACAGGCTGAGAGAGTTGGGGCTGTTCAGTCTGCAGAAGAGAAGGCTTTGGGGAGACCTTAGACTAGCCTTCTGGCACCTGAAGAGAGCCTCCAAGAAAGCTGTGGAGGGACGTTTTACAAGGGGTTGTAGTGATAGGACAAAAGGGAATGGATTGAAGCTTGAGGAGGGCAGATTTAGACAGGATATTAGGAAGCAATTCTTTATGGTGAGGGTGGTGAGACACTGGAACAGGTTGCCCAGAGAGGTCATGGGTGTCCCCTCTCTGGAGGTGTTCAAGGCCAGGTTGGATGAGGCTTTGAGATTCCATGGATCCTAAGTTTTTTGCAGAAGGAGACATGTTTGCATGTAGATCTGTTTTAATATGATTAAACCCCCTGAACATCCAAGGACTCACTTGGTCTCTTTTATTGCTGCAGCCTGTTGCAGGCACCATTTGTGCTTTGTATTACACTAGGTGCTGTGAGCTTGCACAGGAGGGAAGAGTTTTCCCATGTGTCGTATAAACAATGTTTGGGCAGAAGAGCTCTGTGGTGGACTGCTTAAATAAAGCAAGCCTGAGATACGTGACCTCAGCCAGAACTTAGTCAGTTGTTTCAGTGTGATTTGAGTTCTCTCTAGCCAGAACTGCTTGGCATTAAAATGTAATCATTGATATCCGGGCTCGAGGTGTTTGCATCAATTCTAAATGAAGCTTTCTCTTACCTGCAGATTATTTCAGCAGGGTTTTGTCTTCTGCAGAGCTTTCTCTTTGTCATCTGCCTTCTTTCTGTGTTCTACTAATAAGAACAGGTTCCAAGAGATGAATAAACCTATATACCCCACACTTGCTTTGTGCCTGCTTCGAGTTCCATCTTGATAACCCATTCCTACACGGACATGTTCTTCTGCAGCGCTCATTCACTCGGGTTTTCGCTGGTGATAGGCAGCCTGTAATGAAAATGTTGACTCACCTGAATGATATCTTTTGTTTTCTTTACTTTGTAAGTCAGATTGCAAGATAATTTTAAATTACAAGTATTAGATCACCTTTTCTTGAGCGATTGCTTGTGGTTCTGCCAAGTTACTGCGCTCCCTCACCTATTGCAGTTGCAGCCAACGGTTTGAATCTCAGCTTTGAGGCGAAGCAGAAGGTGTTTATGTAGTCCTGACTGATGAGAGCTTCACATCTTGCTGAGTCTCTTTCAGTTAATGGAACTCCTCAAGTTAAAGGTCACTGTGTAAAGCAATGGATTCAGCTTGTAACCAAAACCACAGGCAATCTTGGGGAAGGATGGAGGGGAAAAAGGATCCTTGGAGATGTAGCCTGGATATGGAGGTAGTGGAGTCTTCCATTCTTTCATAGATTGCACACCAGCCGCCTTTAATTCTCTACTAGTGCAGGTACTGAAGTGACTCACCAGTTATCTAAAGCATCAGGTAACTATACCTATATTTAGCTTTGTTCTATCTCCTTATCCTTGTTTCTATCTTCATTTTCTCAGCTGTAAGCTACAGTGAGTTTCATTAATGTTTAGGAAAACAAAAAGCCCAAAACAATGTGGGACATGTTCCCAAATGTTCTCATGAGTACAGCTTCACAGGCTTTCTTCTGCTGGTTGGGGCATGTGGAGGGTAAGTCCTCTGCTGGCTTTCACAGTACCTTCAAACACAAAGTACTTAACCCCAGCTGCCAGCAGGCTGCACTTTTCCCTTGGAGGTGAGACCATTTGCAAGGGGAGGTGTCTACTTGCTGTGGGGTCTGCTGTGGTGGAGGTGTGCCTGATAGTCATCACCTCCAGTGGTGCCTTCAGTTTGGTGGTTGGTCTCTGCCAGCACATGACCCTGGCCTTAGCTGCTTTCCTCCTCCCTTGAGGCAATGCTGTGTGCTGCAGCCTGCAGTTTTTAAGCACCAGCCCAAGTGTCTGCCGTTTTAGCTCCCTGGATTGAAGTGCTGAATTGCAGGGCTTCAGACAAGAAATCAATGCTGGTTTTCCATCTGGCTGCCTTGAAGACTATGTAAATTAAATCTATTTATCTGTAATGCTACGTCCCCATGGCAAGAAATACAGTTGGCAAGTACGAGCTGCTGCTTGTGTTGCTTCTGGGAAGGATCTTGTCTGGATAGTTTTGGTTTTAAAGTAGTTCCAGGTAAGTTCCCCTGAGATCTGTCATAGTGGGATGCAAATAATCTATACTACAACAGCAGTTTTCACCCTTTCCCTCTTAAGTTTTGGAGATCTGCCTCCAGCAGGCTTTGAAGGCTGCTGAGGTGGGTGAAGAGGTACCACCACCTGCAGGTGATCCTTTGGTTTTCTGGAGTTCTCTGTCTATTGATAACTGAGAGAATTTTGTTGTTGTTGCCTAGGGAGATAGTTGAGGCCCCATCCCTGGAGATACCCAAGGTCAGGCTTGACAAGGCTTTGAGCAACCTGATCTAGTGGAAGGTGTCCCTGCTGACTTTAAGGAACCTCTGGTTGTACTCCAAATCCATTCTTTCACTAGTTTTGAGAGCTGAAAAGATCTGTGTATAGAGACCTAAAAAAAAGTTTGAGACTACTGCAAAACATGAAAGGTATACAATCCTAGAATCAATAAGGTTGGAAAAGACTTCAAAGATCATCAAGTCCAACCTGTCACCCAACACCTCATGACTAACTAAACCATGGCACCAAGTGCCACATCCAATCCCCCCTTGAACACCTCCAGGGATGGTGACTCTGCCACCTCTCAAAGCAGCACATTCCAATGGCTGACAACTCTCTGTGAAGAACTTTCTCCTCACCTCCAGCCTAAACCTTCCTTGGTGCAGCTTGAGACTGTGTCCTCTTGTTCTGGTGCTGGTTGCTTAAGAGAAGAGACCAACCCCCTCCTGACTACAACCTCCCTTCAAGTAGGTTGTAGAGAGCAATAAGGTCTGACCTGAGCCTCCTCTTCTCCAGGCTGAACAACCCCAGCTCCCTCAGCCTCTCCTCGTAGGGCTTTCTTTCATTTTTTGCATTGCTTCTCCTTGGTCCTTCCAAATATGAATATTTATGCTGGTGGGTGAGGTATGGGTGGGGGATTGCATGCAGCAGTCCAGCTCTGAGCATCGAAATGATGCTGGCTCTTAAGCTATGCAGAGCTTTTTCATAGCTGTGCCTTTTCTGTTGTAAAACATGCATAATGTGTACAGTGAAGTCAGTGTTCAACACTTGTGCAGCTTGGAAATCTGCTGATGTTTCCCTTCTCCTGCAGCCCCTTTGCTGTGGTTGTGCTGCTTGTTTTGACTACAGGCTCTTGGAATTTGCTTTGAAAATATTAGTGTCTGTTTTATTTACCAATTAGCTTTTGGAGTAGCTGCTGCTTTAGATCCTAAGGCAGAATTATGGGCAGCATGGAGAAACTTTCTCCTTCACATCTTTAAAGACTGCATTATTGTAGAGTATGCAAGGAGGGACATTTGAGAGAGGCTGAAAACTGGCTCTGGCTTCACTTAATTCTGAGTGCCCACCTCCTGACCTCAGTTTCCCATGTTTGCATCTGATTTCGATAGGGACACATGGGGATTATTGTTATGCTCTTAAGGTTATATTGTTATGGGATTGCTGATTTCCCTTTCAACCTCTGACATGGTTGGGACTTTGAGACTCATCACTGAGGCATCATCTGCTTAATGTGGTGGGAACCCAGTGAGCTCCAAAATGTGCTGTCCTTCACAGGGTATTAGGAAAGAGGAGGCATACACCAAATACAGGAGTTCACACTGAAGACTAGGTTCAGACCCATAGCCATTAGCCTCCTTAATTCCTAATCTTGTTGTTTTGGCAAGAATTTATCTCCACATAAATGCCCACTAAAATGGTGTGTGTCAGCAGGGCTTAATTACAGTGCTGGGGAGACAAAGGTTGTTGTGTGCTCCTCTTTTCTTTAATGTAAAAGTGAAGATCCTGAAGCCTCTCCTTTCAGAAACCTGTTCTGGGGATTTGCAGCTGGGTCTAAGGAATGAAAGGCTCCATTTAAATTGAGATTGATCCTCTGAGCAGTCAGCACTTCATGAGGATGGCCACCTGAAGAAATTCTGGTGTTGAAAGCAGTAGTATTGAAGGTGGTGACTTATGTGAGGCTATGCAGACTTGTCCTGTGGAAAAAATGGCCAGTGTTGTTGGTTTTTTTTCTTCTCCAGGCTTAAGAAAGGAAGGTGAAGAAAATGCCTGCTGTGTTGCCCAAGAAGGGTTTGAGAAGGCAGAGCAGAAAGTTGTGTCCCCAGGATGTGACAGAGTTCCCCATGTGCACGTTTCCCATCTTCCTCAGAGCACTCCCTAGCTCCTGTGACAGTTTTGGTAGGATCATCACTCTGCCACTTTAGTTGGACCACTCTGCAGGGAGAGCAGTGCCTGATCAAATGGCAGGAAGAGGATGGAGAACAAGCTGTGGAGGGAAGTCTCTAGGCTTGAGTGGAGAGCAGTTGTCTGTCCCCTTTTACACTGATTTTTCCCTAGCCCTGGTTGCAGGACCTGTGTCCTCATTTTGCATTAGAGGATTGGATAAAAGCCACAAACAGTTCTGGGAAGAAGGGTCTGGGATCTTATCAGACTCGCAGACTTTGAACTGCTAGGCCTACAAGCTGCAAGAATGCTCTTCCTCAGGAGCATTATATGGAATGAGAGTCCTAAAGGCTCCCTCATAAAAAGGCTTTTGGCTTGCTCTATTAAATAATTAAGCCTCTCTTCCTGGATCTGTGCCAGTAAAATGCTTCTGGTTTCTTGTAAGAAGACCATGTGTCTGGGTTCTGGTATGGCAAGTCCCAGTTGCTGGTTTTATGTGGACACAATTTATAGTCACTAAATTAGCAATCTTTCTAAGATTAGAATCTATTTGACTAGAAAGGCTTGCAGGTTAGTAGGCTGCCTTCAAACTTAGCCTTGAAATGATGACCAGAGCCGCTGCATTCAGAGCTGGTTCATTTGCTGAATATCTTCAATTCCTCTGTAAAGTAATAAGATCTAAGAGTTGCTCTGAAGCTCTCAATTATGGGTGGGGACTGGAGACTTGAAGTCTCCAAGGTTTGCAGTCTGAGCTCCCAGTGAGCTGGCTGGCAGCAGGGCAGGTTTGGAGCGAGTGCCGGGATGCATCAGCTCCTGTGAGGAACCACTTCATGTTCCAACAGTTGCACCTTGGCTGCTTTTCTAGTTGCATCTTGCAGCTCAACGTAAACACCTTCTGTTAAGAGAGCAGAAAACAATCTTTGAAGAATGAAAAAGCCCAATGGGCCTCAGAGAGCTTGTTGGGTTTTCATTGTCATCACACAAGATCAAAGAAAGCCTCAGAGTTGTGCTTTCTGCTCAGAGCTGGAAATAACACTCTTAATTACAGAAGTGAGCAAGTCTGACAGTTTTTTCCTTCAAAGGGAGGAATGTTGCACTGCATCCTTCAGCTTCTGTGCTCTTGGCATTGTTGAAAAATTACACCTGTCCTCTAATGGAAGACTTGCAGTTAAAGAGTTTTCCCAGGCTGGTCTGCAGATACCTCACTTAGAGATACCGAGCATCAGATTATGTCACCCGATGCAATAAGGTGGTCATAGTGAAAATGAGACTACATGGAAAAGGAGAAGGCAGTGTTGACAGTGGCAATGAAGATTAATAATGTGGAGGTACTGGAAGTACAGTTGTTACATGGCAGGCTCCTTTTTCTCCTCTTCCACAGAGGAAAATCTACCTGTCAGCGTTCTGGCTTGATGCTCTCAAGATCCCTATCTTGCAGCACATCGAGTACACAAAATGTATCTCCACTTATCAAGCCCTTTTGTAGCTTCTGCCAGTGTAGTTTTAACCTCCAGTGTCCTTGTGAGCAGTTGACTTTTACTGCTCCTATACTTTCTGTTAGGGCTTCAGCATCCTCCATCAGTTTGAATTGCTCTCTTTCTCTCTTGAAACCTGGTCATTCCCTCCTGCTGATGTCTTCCTCACTTGGCTGTTTGGAATCAGGGAGTGCTTTTTCTCTAATGTATTTTGCAATCTTTGATCCATGCTCATCACAAACCACTCCAACACATCTCTATCCTGAAGTCAACCTTCCATTTCTCCTCAGGTGCCTTCATTGATTTGATACAAGTCAGACACTGACAGCCTGTGTGGTCCTGCTCTGTGGTTCACCAACGTTATGGCCATCTATGGTCAGCTAAAGGTCAGGAAATGGTGGTTAGGAGGCACAGGATTTGGTCTTGCTGAGTTCTCAGTTGTGCTGACAGGTGGTGTTGCCTTCTGAAATGGACAGTTCATGCTGCATCTCTGCTGCTGGAAGGAGGAAAGGATGCGGAGGGGAAAAATAAGAGTAGGAAGACAGGAGAGCATGAGGGATGTTTGTATGGCTTGAGGTGGTAGCTGAAGTATGGTAGAGAGGTGAAAGGAAACATTGCTCTGAAGGAGAGATGGAAGAAATTTGAGGAGAAATGGATGGTTGACATTGGGATGGAAATGTTTGGAGTAACATGTGACAGGAAGGGTGATGCAAAGCCTGTAAAATGGCCAGTGCTTGATGCTGGGATTCCTTTGTTCTGAAGGAACCAACAGAATAACTCTGTATTCTTCCACAGATTGTGTGGCCAAAGTGCAAGTGCTCAGCATGGTAAACTCCTGCAGGTTTGGTTTTTAGATTCTTCTTCACTGCACCTAGCAGTGGTAGGATGAAACACACCTCCCTGACAGCTTAACTGTCAGATGCACCCTCCTCTGCTTCTCCAAGACGGCAGTGATGGACTGGAGTTTTCATTTCTGCCAGGTCTTGAGTGAGGATACTGCCAACATGTCGGTTCTGTGGAGGTAACTGCTGTCTTAAAATTGAAACCAGGATCAATCCAAGAAATGTCCCTGTGCTCCATAAAATGAGGATAGATGTTTCCATGCCAAGTGCCAGCCTTGGCTCCTGGCTTTTCTGACTTCCTGAGTGAAATTTATGTGACAAGTACTTGGCCTGTGTTTTATTTTCCTCCATAAATGATGGTGAGTCTTGTGATGAGTTTGCCACCAATTTGCAGACTAGGCAAACTCCACCAAGTACTTCCTAGGGCAGGAAGGAGCCCAGCAAATAATTATTGTGAAGTCAAAAGCAGGTTTTGAAAGACAACCAAAGTAATGCTAGGTAGGCTTCTTCAGGAAGGAAAACTGAAACGTAGGGAAAACTGTGGAAGGGAAAATTGTCCTTAACCTGGGTCCATGTGAAAAGGATCAGGCAGAAGTCTCCAGGTTGTGTTGTTGTTATGTTTATGTATCCATGGGATGGTTTAGCTTACATCTAGAAGTCTAATGAATTCATCAAGCCAAGTAAGATATTCATTAGAGTAATTGGTTTGGTTCAGCCTCTCAAGGCTTGGAAACAGCCACGCTATTGCCTTCAGAAACGCAGCGTGTTGATTCACCAGCTTTTGTTTTGTTTTGCTCCACTCATTTTCATTCCATATGTTTACTATACTTTGCAAAATCTAATGAACTAACTGAGGTAGCAGTTTCCAAGCAGTATTTGGTGATGTTTTTAAGTCAAAGTTGCAGTGGTATCCAGAGTGAAACCCCTTTCGGTTGCAAGACACGCCAGAAATGTTTGGTTGTGAATATCTTTGTCCTGCAATCCTAGCTGTATCAGCACTTCCACACCTGATCAGAACATAGTGAAAAGTTACTGCTTGATCCCAAAATAGTCATCTGTCAGTTAATTCACTTAGATATGCCTAAATGAAGTGTAAAAATTCATTAATGTGCTGGCTAGGCAGCTCTCACTGTAAGATGCTGGCTTCAGTGGCGTATGATGAATTCATCATACCCCCATAGGCTTTCCTCTCTCCTCCCCTCTGTGATGGGCATCTGCCTCAGACCATATGCTTTTGGAAAACCTCAACTGAAAGTGTTCTCTCAGGGAATAGGGAGAAAACCTAGGTGGCTTTCAGTGTCTAAAAACATTGCAGAGACCTTCTGTTGCGATGTGGAGGAGTAGGAACTTGCAGCCTAGCTCAGGCAGGTGACTTGTGCCAGGGACAGGCTTTTGCTTTCGATGAAATCCTGCCCAGTATTGGCCAATTTGCCTACCTTTCACAATTTGTTCCCTTCCAACTGAGTCTTGCTGGAGCTGAGGAGTCTCTTGTGGCTATGTCCTTAGGAAACCTCTCTTGGCCTCTCTTGCTGGCAAGCCTGTACATGGCCATATCCTGTCACAGGTCTGCTGCGTTATCCAAGTTCTTGTGTGCAGTCACCATGGGTGGTGGGGCAGGCTGGTGGAATTCTGTTGTTCTCAGCTGGAGTTTTAGCCACCTGCCTTTGCCAAAGGTGGGCCCCCACAAACCACCACTGGCTCCAGACATCACACCTGCAGTGCTGTTCCCCACGGATTCCTTTCCTACACGTTGTCATGATGGTTAGAAGTGATGGTTAGAACTGAGACAGACACTGGGACCCAACTGTGTTCAGTTGTGGGCCCCACACCACAAGAGGGACATTGAGCTGCTGGAGCAGGGTCAGAGTCCTGTAGGCACCTGAAGTCTCTTTAATTTCTGTTCATAGGATCAATAATGTTGGAAGAGACCTCAAAGATCATCAAGTCCAACCTGTCACCCAAAACCTCATGACTACTAAACCATGGCACCAAGTGCCATGTTCAGTCCCCTCTTGAACACCTCCAGGGACTTGTTGGATTCTTGGTCCCTTTGTCACCTGTCAGAGGCACCTTGGCAGTCAGTGAACATGGACTAGATTAAAGGAATGACTTAAGTCTCTCTCCTTTTCTTTCTTTTGGGTGTGTCTGTCTTCCTTTGCTTTACAAACATGAACATTCCC
The DNA here is from genome assembly GCF_026170545.1 of Melanerpes formicivorus. Lineage (NCBI taxonomy): Eukaryota > Metazoa > Chordata > Aves > Piciformes > Picidae > Melanerpes > Melanerpes formicivorus. Next base: position 122,327 of record NW_027142417.1, read on the forward strand.
ACCAGCTGGATTTTTAGGCTGGATGTTAGGAAGTTCTTCACAGAAAGAGAGACTGGCCATTGGAATGTGCTGCCCAGGGAGGTGGTGGAGTCACCATCACTGGAGGTGTTTGGTAAGACACTGGATGGGGTGCTAGGTGCCATGGTTTAGTTGATTAGATGGTGTTGGATGATAGGTTGGACTTGATCTCACAGGTCTCTTCCAACCTGGTTAATTCTATTCTATTAGAGGACCAGGGTCAAGAGTATTGGTCTTGTTCCCTTGCAGCTGCCTTTGGCAGAATGTTGTTAGAAAACTGGCTCTGATCACCAACTAATTGCCCATCTCTTCTTCACAGGTCTCTTGAACTCTACTTAAATTCTACTTCACTAACCATCCCTCCTGCCTTTATTCATGAAACAGATCATTTTCAGGCTTCAAGCAGTAATGCTGAGAAGCTTGGAATATTGGAGAGGATTTTCCCAGCAGCACAGTTCAGGAAATCTGATCAGCTCCTTGGCTGATGTAATCTAGGGGGGGGGAAGAGAAAGAAGACTTCATAAAGCAGCCTCCTTTGTTTATTGCACCACAAACCTTAAATGTTGACTGAACATTGAATCAAGGAGCCAAATGCCACCATTCCTGCATTTCAGTTTTATTTCTGGCCATATTTAGCTTTAAGGATATTTCTCCTAGAGAGATGAAGTCTGCTCCCAGCACAGAAAGGCTCTTTATGAGCAATTTTCCCTGGCAGATGAAGAAAGCTGTGATGCAGCTATTTACATATTGACAATAAATATGGTCTTGTGCTGCTACCACATGGAAGGCTTGTTCCATTGGGAACATTTTATGTAGTAGCAAATAGAATTCTTGTACTGAAGCAAGCATGAGAGATAAAAATGTTTATAAACAACTCTCAATGTCATGCACTCAGCCTGTGCCTGGTACTGTGTGGTGCTGGTGATAAGAGGGAGGAATTGGGGGAAAATGCCATCATGGGCACATAGGAGCTCGTTGTTGCAGTGGGATTCAGGGTCTTGGAAGTGTAGTGTTAATGGGTGTGTTTCATGTGTAACTTGGTGGTAGAAGCTTGGTAGGTTTTGAAGGTCAGGCTTGGATGTGGCTGTTAGCAACCTGCTGTAGTGTGAAGTGTCCCTGCCCATGGCAGTGGGGTTGGAGCTAGGTAAGATAGAGGAGAAGAGAGACTAGAGCAGAGAAGAGAGACTAGAGCAGAGAAGAGAAGAGAATAGAGAAGAGAATAGAATCTAGAAGAGAATATACCAGACCAGATTGGAAAAGACCTTTGAGATGATCCTTGAGGTCTCTTCTATGATTCTGTGATCTTCAAATGTGTTGTAGAGTTTGTGTATGCACGATGCTGTGGCAGTAGTGATCAGGAAAGCTGTTCTCTCTTGAGACACAGCTGGCACTTCTGAGAAGCAGGCTGTGTGCTTCTGCCTTGCCACTGCTCTTTGAAAACCTTTGGGTCAGTTCAAGTGATTCTGTGAACCGTGTGGAAGGTGATGGAGTGCTGGAACAGGCTGCCCAGAGAGGTGGTGGAGTCTGCATCTCAGGAGACATTCCAAACCCATGTGGACTTGTTCCTGTGTGACCTTCTCCAGGTGAACCTGCTGTGGCAGGGGGGTTGGTCTCAATCTCCAGAGGTCCCTTCTGTGCTTCTGTGAAAAAAGGAAAGAGCAGAAGATGGTTTTCCAGTTTGTGCTAATCAGAGCAGAGATTAGTCTTCCTTGGTAGTACATTTCAGGTAAAGTATCTTTTTTTTTCCCCCTCCATGATTATTGTAGAAGCTCTCAGCATCTTAGACCATAAGATTCCTTAGCTGTGTGGATTTATGTATTTCTAAGATGTGTGCAAGGCTTACTTGAGTTAATTCCACATAATTCTAAAGAGTATTTGCTCATGCCAAGGGTTTCCTAAATGAGTTGAGTTGTTTTGCATAATGGCAAAAATTTCCTTGGCATTTCCACCATAGCCTCATGAAAGCTTAGTTGGGACTTTAAGTGCCAATGCACACAGAATCCCTTGGGTCATCTGCCCACGTGTCAAAGTAAAGGACAGAGGAGGTCCTGTTGGCTTGAGTAGGGCTACTGTGTGCTGAAAGCAAGTGTGTGGTGCCCTGCTGCTCTGGGGGCTGTGCTGTGGATTGTGAAGTGCTGTGTGTAAACCAGTCTGAGAACTGTTCTGTCTGTGTGTGTGTGCTGGGCACGTGTGCATTCAAACCAGCAGCTCCTGCTGGGAGGATAAGCTGCTGTACACATGGCAAAATACAACACTGGTCAGTTTATTGTGGAATCATAGAAAGGACCTTCAAAATACTCCATGCCATGGGCAGGGACACCTCCCACTAGACCAGGTTGCTCAAGGCCCCATCCATCCTGGCCTTGACCACCTGCAGGGAGGAGGCATCCACAACCTCCCTGGGCAACCTGCTCCAATGTCTCACCACCCTCCCTGTAAAAAGTTTCTTCCTCTCTTCCAGCTTAAAGCCATTCCCCCATACCCTATCACTGCAAGCTGTTGCATAAAGTCCCTCCCCAGCTTTCTTGTAAGCCACCTTCAGGTGCTGGAAGGCTGCTGTATGTTCTTCTCTTCTCCAGGCTGAACAGCCCCAACTCTCAGCCTGTTCCCACAGGGAGGGTGCTCCAGCCTTCTGATCATCTTCCTGGCCCTCCTTTGGACCTGCTCCAGCAGTTAGATGCCCTTCTTGTGTTGAGAGCACTATGACTGGATGTAGTATTGTGGCTGAAGGAGCACTCCTCTAACAGAATAAGAAAATGGCAGGGGCTAGGAAGGGCCTCTGGAGATTGACTCCAACCCCCCAGCCAAGGCAAGATCATCTAAAGCAGATCGCATAGAGCGCATCCAGGCGAGCCTTGAAAGTCTCCAGAGACAGAGGCTCCACCACCTTTCTGGGCAGCCTGTTCCAGTGCTCTGCCATCCTGAGAGTACAGTTGTTCCTTCTCATGTTTAGATGGAACTTCTTTTGTTCAAGTTTATGCCCTTTGCCCCTTGTCCTCTCACTGGGGACCACTGAGAACTGGATTAGGCACTTGGTGCCATGGTCTAGTTGATCAGATAGGGTTGGGCGATTGGTTGGACTTGATGATCTTGGAGGTCTCTTCCAACCTCGTTGATTCTGTGTGATTCTGTGAGAAGAGTCTGGCCCCATCTCCCTGTCCCCTCCCTTCCCCCCCCCAGATACTTGTGAGCATCCCTAACACCAAACCCATCCTTCTTCCTGAGAGCCGCAGGCAAAAACCCCCTCGTGGGTGACTCACAGCGACAACAACAAGAAGAAAGAAAACCCTAGACGAGCATTTTGCCTTTGCGCCCCCAAAGAGCAGCGCCGAGGGTGGCTGCTGCGGGCTGGAAGGTGTAATCCCTTCAGCCGTGCGCTGCCCGGTGCGGTGGCCAAGGGCTATAATTAGCCGGCAGCCCTCTAAGCAGCGCTGGCAGGCGGCGAGCCCCAGCGAGCATGTGCTGGATTCCGCATGTGCCTGCCGCTTATTGGCGGCCGCCGTTGCTGCCTGCCGGTTTGATAGGTTTGCCCAGGAACCTTTATGCTGCATTACAGACATAGATACAGAGGTACCCTGTGTGTGCCTGCCACGGGAGAGAGACAGAGAGCGAGAGAGAGGTGCTGAGCAGCTCCCAGCCTAAAGGAGAAGCCCGGGATGAAAGGCGCTGGGGCTTTGTTGCAAAACATCAGCACTTAAAGGACTGCTGGCTGGGAGCGGAGAGGTCAGGAAGGAGTTTGACTTGGTGGTAATTACTTTCAGGTCTTTATCTCTCCGGTAAGACAGCCATGCATGAAATGAATACTGTTAATCATGTCATCTGTTTAATTTGATCTTGCTTGCATTAATGTCGTGTGTACTCCGGTGGGAGAGCCATCAGATTGCAAAACATTATTAGAGTGGATTTAGTTCAAAAATGCAGGGTATTTATAGAGGAATATTGTTCCATTAGGGGGAGGGAGGGAAGAAAAAGAGAGCCTGTGCATGTGAGTGATTTTTACTGGCTGCCTTTTGTTATGCTAATGGAAAATATTTCTTTTATTGGGATGTTTTCTGCAGACAAATTGAATCGGAGCATTTCTAACTGTTGGCATAGGAGGCTAAATCTCTATAAATAGTGATTAGCTGAGAGAATAATTCTGTGAAGTGTGCTTTAATTTGATCACAGCAATAACTATCTTGATGGTTCTCTTGCAAGAAGATAGAGAGACGAGGAGTAATATGCTATTGTTCTTTCAACAAAGATGCTGGAGCCTTCATCTTTGGGTGGATTCTTTGTTTCATCCACTGGGTTTTATTTTAAGTGGCTTTCAAAATGAAACTAAAGCCACCCTGCCTGGTAGATTGCAGTGTACCCTTTGCTTGCACATGCCTGTGTTTCATATCTAAATGTATTGTTGTCAAAGGCTGAATTTTTGGCCCAAAGCCTTGTTTATTGTCAGGACCGCCTTCAGCTCTGAAATGAAACAAGATCTCTGTGCCAATCTTCCCCTCGGTGGTCGAGGATATCACAGTGCTTTATCATAGCATCATACCCATTTAAGTTCTTTTCATACCTGACCTGCACATCAATTGATCACAACTTTTCCTATTAAAACCATGCATATTTTATGAGCACATTGCACAGGGAGAGCTGTTCAGGGCACGAGGCAGCAAGCACCGGAGTGTATGTATGTATATATCTATATCGATATAGAAAAGTCTCTCCATACAGTCATGCCTCATTTGATGGCTCTTGGCTATTGAAGCTGACTGTTGAGACTTCAAAGTTAATGTCCTTGTGTGTGTCAGACTCCAGAGCCCACATGAACTTGGATATTAAGTCACCAGTCATCTGGCTGGCTGGCTGCCACCATGCGTCTGAGGTACGAATAGATTGTCTCAGCCAGGATCAGAAAGGTGTTAGGAGCGAGAGCTATTTTTGTAGCAGTCTTCACCTTTCCCTCTGCACCTACCCAGGAAGATGGGGTTTTTCCTGCTGTATAAACCAAAGCAAAATCTGAGTTTATTTGCTCTTAAACTGTGTGGTGTGAAACTCTCTTAGGGTCTCAGGGAGTGATAGGGCTAAGGGGAATGGGAAAAAAAAACTAGAAATGGGTAGATTCAGATTGGATGTTAGGAAGAAGTTGTTCCCCATGAGGGTGCTGAGAGACTGGCACAGGTTGCCCAGGGAGGTGGTGGAAGCCTCATCCCTGGAGGGTTTTAAGGCCAGGCTGGTTGTGGCTGTGAGAAACCTGCTGTAGTGTGAGGTGTCCCTGCCCGTGGCAGGGAGGTTAGAACTGGATGATCCTTGAGACCCCTTCCAAGCCTAATGATTCTATGATTCTGTTACCTCCTGAGTAGAAGCCCTTAAAGGTAGGCATCTCTTCAGCTGCTAGCTTTGCATGGCTGTGGGCACAGCAGATGCACAGGCTTTAGTCTTTCTGCTAACATACTCAAAAGGGAAAGTGTTTGGGAGGGTTAATCACAGCTGCTCCCAGCTGCTTTGGTTTTGCTTTTGTGGTTGGTTTTGGGTTGGTTGGTTGGTTTGTGTGGGGTCTTTGTGTGTGTGTGTGTGTTTTCTTGTTCTTTTTCATGTTGACTAAAATAGTTACCTTGGTGTTTACTTTCACCTGGCGTTTATTTTCCAGGTTGTTTTTCTCAGAGCAGACTTGGGAAGTGGCTGTGTTTTGCACAGTAACAGTGAAGGCAGGGCAGGGAGGAGGAGTCGAGCTGTGAAGGCGTGTTGTCTTCAAGCTGTTCCATACTCCCTTGCTGCTCCTAAATTACCAACCAAAAGTCTCCTAAAGAGGTTTTAAGTTCATCTCTGCCTTTTGCCTTTTGAGCCAGAAGCTTACCTGAAGCGATTGATTTACATCTTTATGACCTTGCTACAGCATTGCACAAAGTGGTAAATAAAAGTGATGTTAGTAATAAAGCAATGTAGGAAGTCATATCCCCAGCTGGGTGATAAATCTGTCACATCCAGAGAGTTTGTTTTGAAGAGATGAGAGGCTGATATTTTCTGTTTCTTATGTTGAGCTATCATTATGTGCAAGCAACATAAAGCTCAGTTGGAAAAATGCTGTGAAAGTTCATGTATTGGGGGGGAGGGGGCACAGGTAATCCCCTCCCCACCCACTGGAACTGGAAGGCTGCACCAGCAGCTATTCCGCTCTGAGTACCTCTGCCTCCAGAGGCAGCTGTGATGATCTATGCAGGCATCACCATTAAAAAATGACAGATGTGAAGCTAGAACTGGTGACACTGTCATTTCAACTTGCAGTGCCCTAACAGCCACTTTGCTGTTGCTTCTCTTCTGTTGCAACCTCATCTTTTTTTTCTTCAGGGTAAACAAAGAAAACGAATGGAAGCCGCAGTTTGGGTGGGTTACTTACTGAAACAGTTGCCAGCTTTGTGGCTCTCAGTGTATTTTAATGCCAACCAGCCTATTGCTATGGGAAAGGGACCACACTGCAGGTTATTCTCCATGACGCTTGGCAGTCAAGTTTTGCCAGTGAGTTTCTTGGTGTACAAGTTTATAGTTGCTCCTAAGAGCTGCACCTCTGTGAACTCCTCTTATTTCTCAGGTTGTCCTCTAGATAAATCTCCAGCTGCGTTGTTACATGAAAGGGCAAAGATTGTTCCTGAATAAAGTACTCTATCGATCTCCTACTCTGGAATATCTCACTCTAGATCACTGAATCACAGATGTTCCTTGTCTGGAAGAAACTAGAACAAAATGCAACCCTCATCTGTATCTGTTAGCCTGGAGAAGAGGAGGCTCAGGGGAGACCTTGCTGTCTACAACTACCTGAAGGGAGGTTGTAGCGAAGTGGGGGTTGGTCTCTTTTCCTGGGCGGCCAGCACCAGAACAAGAGGACACAGTCTCAAGCTGCACCAGGGGAGGTTTAGGCTGGAGGTTAGGAAGAAGTTCTTCCCAGAATGAGAGATTGGCCATTGGATTGTGCTGCCCAGGGAGGTGGTGGAGTCACCATCCCTGGAGGTGTTTAGGAAGAGACTTGATGGGGTGCTTGGTGCCATGGTTTAGTTGATTAGATAGTGTTGGATGATAGGTTGCACTTGATGGTCTCAAGTCTTCCAACCTGGTCTATTCTATTCTATTCTATTCTATTCTTTCTAACCAGGAATGCAGTGTGTGTGTGTATAAGGGCATAAGAGGATGTTACAAAACTCAAAGTTTCAGGTGGGTTTTATGTAGCAATGGGGCAGAATCCCTTAAGCTCTCTCCCACCAATCTCTGTGTGTGTGGAAATGAATGTGATGTTAGCACTTAGAATGCCATATCAGCACTCATTAAAAGCCAATAGCAATAGAAATACCCCTTGAAGAGAGATGCTTTTAGAAACTAAAACTAGCTTGGCTGTTAGCTAGAGGTGGATATATGCAGTAAACTGAGTGCCTGTGATAAACACTGCTCCACGAGCTCTGGCTTATTAAGACTCTAAGTCTTCTTACTGCTGCGTGGATTTTGCATTGCTTAAACCAAGTCTAAAGGGGAAAGATGATACTTAAGGTTAATGCTTTTTTTTTTCCTCCTTATTAATTTCTTTTTCTTTTGTAGTCTGTCTGCTATGAAACAGATACTCCTGAAAAGCAGGCACAGGGGTTTAAAGTATTACCACAGTGTTTATTTCTGCAGGATTTGTACTTGTGTGCCTTACAGTTTTTAAGTTCAGTAGCAGTCAGTGATATTTAGTGACAGAGGTTTCCATCAGGGTGAGGGAAGTGCCACTGTGCCTTAAAGCTCCCATTTTTTTTGGTTCTCTTTCTGGAACCAGCTCCAGCTAGGGCTTTGCTGATGAAATGTCTGTTCACGTGGTCTGAGACACTCAGTAGCTCATCTATAAATGCTTATTGCCATCCTTTGAGTCCTCATGGGAAATCAATAGTCTCTTTTCTGTATCTTTCTGTATGCTTTTAAATGTGGTAACTTTGGGGCTGGGTGGTGGAGAGGTGCTGGATGAGCTGGTGGTAGGAAGAAGTTCTTCACAGACAGAGTGATTGGCCATTGGAAGGGGCGGCCCAGGGAGGTGGTGGAGTCACCACCACTGGAGGTGTTTAAGAGGAGACTGGATGAGGCACTTGGTGCCATGGTATAGTTGATTAGATGGTGTTGGGTGATAGGCTGGACTTGATGATCTCAAAGGTCTCTTCCAACCTGGTCTGGTCTGTTCTACTCCTATCCTGTTCTACTCCTATCCTGTTCTACTCCTATCCTGTTCTACTCCTATCCTGTTCTACTCCTATCCTGTTCTACTCCTATCCTGTTCTACTCCTATCCTGTTCTACTCCTATCCTGTTCTACTCCTATCCTGTTCTACTCCTATCCTGTTCTACTCCTATCCTGTTCTACTCCTATCCTGTTCTACTCCTATCCTGTTCTACAATACCTTCTGGCTTAAGTTGAGCAGGCTGCATTACCATGATGCTCTTCCCTCAGTGATGCAGCAGCACTAATTAGTGGGGTCAGAAATGGGACTGTGTTCTCTGGACGCAGGCAGCTGCTGCCCCACTTTGGGTGCTTCCAGGCTTGGGGACTGGGCACAGGCAGGGACTTGTGGTGGAGGAGGTGTGGTCTGCCCATCTCCTGCAGGGCTCACCCTCATCTGGCAGAAGTTATTCTGGGGGCTGTGTGGAATCATGCAGAGTGGATGAAATAAGCCTGGCTGTAGGCATTTGCGTGCCAAACGTTCGCAATGTTTAGGAGAAGGTCGTCCTTTATCGAGAGATGAAAGCAGCAATGTCCTTCCCTTGCAGCTCTCACAGCTGCAGTGGTGTGGTGAATTGAAAACAAAATGGATATGATTCATTCTTTAATTTATTCCCCCCACCCCCTTTTTAATCTCCTGTTATGATTAATTTTAATTATTCCTAAATGCATTACCTGCAGTATCAAGTGTGGCTTGATAGATTTAATGCAGAACACAGCCAGAAAACAGCAATCCTGGCTGCTATTATCTCCATAATCCTGGTAACTGGATTCCTCTCTCAGTTTCACGTTGTCTTTCAGGGATGTGCTGCAGCCACCTGTAGGCACAACTGTTCTGCTGTGGCCTTCCCCTGAAGCACCTGAAGCTTCCAGCCCAGCTCCTCCCTTGTAAATCTGTCATTTGAAAGCCTGAGTTGTCCAGGCCCTTTCATAACAGTCATCATTTGGTTTTATGCCCTGTCCTGCAGTTGCCTCGTGCTCCTGTGATACATTGGTTTATTAATTGCAGCGTTATATTCTTTATACTGCTGGGGATTATGTAGCCAGCTCTTTGGGTTTTTTCTGGCTGCATATCTGTTGGGTCTTGTAGAATGATTTTACTGTGTCCATTCATGCCTTCCTAATAGGAATCCACAGAGGAATCACCTCCCTTGACCTGCTGGCCACACTTCTCCTGCTGCAGCCCAGGAGCTGATTGGCTTTCTGGGCTGCAAGTGCACACTGAGAGCTCCTGGTGAGCTTCTCCTCCCCCAGCACCCCCAAGTCTCTCTCCTCAGGGCTGCTTTCCAGCCAGTCCCTGCCCAGCCTGCATTTGTGCCTGGGGTTGCCTCGACCCAGATGCAGGACCCTGCCCTTGCTGTTGTTGAACCTCATGAGGTTGGCTTGTGCCCACCTCTCCAGCCTGTCCAGCTCCCTCTGGATGGATCCTTCCCTCTGGCGTGTCTGCTGCACCACACAGCTTGGTGTCATCAGCAAACTTGCTGAGGGTGCACTCAGTGCCACTGTCCATGGCACCCACAAAAATGTTGAACAAGCCTGGTCCTAGGACTGATCCCTGAGGGACTCTGCTTGTCCCTGGCCTCCACTAGGACATGGAGCCATGGACAGCCACTCTGTGGGTGCAGCCATCAAGCCAGTTCCTTATCCATCTAGTGGTCCAATAAAGGATACTAAGTTCTTGCTTCTCTTTTAAGGGAGCCCAGCCTTTTGGAAGCTGATAGACTAGCCCAAGGATGAGTCTGTGCTGCTCCCTGACGAGGAAGTCTGTGGAAACACATTCCCCAGCAAAGTTGTGCCATGCACAATACAATTTATGGGTTATTTATAGGCTCACAGACAGCACTGGGTTGGAAGGGACCCTCAAAGGTCATCTGGTCCAGCTTCCCCTGCAATGAGCAGGAACACCTCCAACTAGATCAGGCTGTCCAGGTCCACTTCGAGTCTGATCTTGAATGTCTTCAGGGACAGGGCCTCAACCACATCCCTGGGCAACCTGTGCCAGTATTTTACCACTCTTGTTGTAAAGAACTTCCTCCTGATGTCTAACCTAAATCTACCCTGCTTCAGCTTCAAACCATTGCCCCTCATCCCATCACCACAAGTCCTTCCAAACTGTCCCTCCACAGCCTTCCTACAGGTCCCCTTCAGATACTGAAATGCAGCTCTAAGGTGTCCCCAGAGCCTTCTCTTTTCCAGGCTAAACAGACCCAATTCTCCAAGCCTGTACTCAGAGGAGAGGTTCTCCAGCCTTCTGATCATCTTGGTGGCCCTCCTCTGGACCCACTCCAGCAGACCTATGTCTCTCTTGTGTTGGGGGCCCTATAGCTGGACACAGTACTGCAGATGGGGTCTCACCAGAGCAGAACAGAATCACTTCATTCAACCTGCTGGGTCACACTGCTTTTAATGCAGCCCAGCCTGCCATTGGCCTTTGGGCTGCAAGTGCCCATTGCTGGCTCATGTCCAGCTTCTCATCCACCAGCACCCCCAAGTCCTTTTCTGCAGGGTTGCTCTCATCAACCCCCAGCCTGTATTGATTGCCCCAGCCTAGGTGCAGGCCCTTGTTCTTTGCCTTATTGGCCCTGATCTGCCTGGAGAGCAATGTGAACATCCAGGTTTGCAGTAGTATACATATTTTCATTAACGTGGCAGTATTTGGCTCTTGCATCTCTATGTGGTCCATGGTTATAATTGGGTCTTTAAGGTCTGGATACTGGTTTTGTAGGTAATGATGCTGAAGGAGAGATGTTGATGCAATGAGGTGTGTTGGCCTGTGGTGCAACTGCATAGTGTCGTGCAGTTCCTCTTCCAGAATGTTTCCTGCCTGCATAATCTAGGCAGAAAAAGGGCTGGAGAGCAAGGGACAGACAGAGACAATAACCATGAAGCATCCTTTGTGTGACCACAAACTGTGGGTTTGCAAAGGAGTCTGAACAGCCTGTCCTTTAGGATTATAAAACATCCCTGCAAATGCCTTTAAAAAGAGTGAGAAGTATTCTAAGATCAGTGTAACTATTCCTGGCTGCATAAGCACTTCAAACACAAACTTCCCAGGGTAGGGATGATTTCCTTCTCTCTCAAAGTCTTAATTGGCATTGGATATTTTGGGCATTGCAGTCATCTGGAAATGTGCATGCAGCTTTGTGTTTCTGCCCTGACCTCGCCACAGCAGCCTGGCCAGAAGAAGTGTGAGGCAGCTGGGAGATTACAGCTGCTCTTCTTCCATCACTGCTGCATCAACCCTACTGCCATCCATGCTCTGCTCCCAGCCACCCCCCTCCCATTTTCCTGTGGGCTATTGTGGGGTGCAGAGACTGCTGGTTTGGCCCCTGCCTCCCCAGGGACGGGGTGAAGCTGGGCAGAGTCAGTGCAGCTGCACGGGAGGCAGGTACTGTGGTCAGTGCAGCAGAACAGGGCCTCAAAATAGATGGTGTCACTGGCCTGCAGTGTTCTGGTGCCTTTTGTTTCTCTCTTCCCTTCAGTTCTCTTCTTGTTACCTTGCTGCCACCTCCTTTCTAAATTTGACTGCCCCATTTTCCCATTCAGATCTACTCTTCCCTCCCCACACTTTTTCCAGTCTCTCTCTCAGCTTCTATCTGCCATTCAGCCGTGTGCTCTGATACCTCCACAGCCACCGCTCCCTTTCTGGGGGGTTGGGTATCCAAAGAGACCTTGTAGGCAGAGGTGCTCAGGGGTGGTGTTCAGGTGATGAAGAATTGAAGTTCTCTTACCAAAGGTGCTTGATATTTTTTTAGGTTATTCCTTATTTCTTTGGAGCAAGATGTCCTTGGCTGCTGCTTGGAAAGCTCTGTCTGACAAGCACAAATCTTACCCTTGACCTTTCCAAGTCTGTGACAGAGCTGCTTTCTTTCTCTGAGCCTGCTACCTCTTTACTGAAAGCAAGCATCTCTGTTCATCTTCCTGTCATCTCTAGATCAGGCTGTTCTGAAGTGATTAATGAGCTTTGCTGACTTGCTGCAGACAAAGCTCCTTTCCGTCATGCCTCCACGCAGGTACCCGCACCAGCCGTGCCTCTGGAAGAGCCTGACCTGAGGAGCTGCTTCTGTCCTTCCTGTTCTTCCTAGCTCTCTCAGGCAGTGTTGGCACATTCCTGACCTGAGTCTTGACAGCTTCCCTGCTGCTTGCAGGGTTCTGAGCTGTGTGGGTGGTTACTGCCTTAAAGTCACGTTTATCTTGCTCTTTCTTTGTGGGGTGGGGTGCCTAAAGGATCCCATGAGAGGCTCTCCACTGGGAAGAGGCTTTGCAGAGTGCTTAAATCCTCTCTGAGCAGCAGCCAGGGAGATTGTGCCCCCATCCTGTGCTAAAGCATACAGGGCTTGGGTTCATCTGTACTGTGGCTTGAGGAGTTTCCTGTGGCGTGTGCAGAGAAGCTGGGATGCTGCTTTGCTGCTGTGTGACTTTTAGCTGCCTGAAGAGACAGAGCTTTTGCAGGTATGTTCTTTTTCCTTATGCCACACAGCAACTCAGACTTTCTTATTTTACTTCAGCATGGTTCTGAAGCCTATATTTGCATCAAAAACACGCCTGTAAACCAACTCTTAAAGCACATCCATTCTTAGAAGACTTCTGCAAATACTAAACCCATCTGGTGCTGAATTTCCATCCAGGTTTGGACTGGGTTTTTTGCAAGCTGGGGCTGGGTTTTTTTGCAAGCTTGCTGAAACTGGATTGATGCTTCCCTCGTCTCCAAGAAATATGTACATTTGCCATTTACAGTCACTCTTACTTCTGGATTCTCCAAAACATAGTACTGGATGCATTAAGAGTCTACAGAGAGCTTTTTTTTTCCTCCCCCTCTGCTTCTCACTAAAATGAAGTATGGAGTTATCGGTGCATATGAAAATTTGATGAAGAGGAGCAGAGAAGATGGAGCTAGACTTATCTCAGAGGTATCCCAGGAGAGGACAAGAGGCAACAGGCACAAAGTGAAATACTGGAATTCCACTGAAACAGAAGAAAACACTTCTCTTACTTTGAGGATGGCCAAACACTGGCACAGGTTGCCCAAAGAGGTTGTGGAGTCTTCATGCTAGGAGCTATTCAAAACCCAGCTGGGACATGGTCCTGAGCAGCAGGCTGTCATCAGCATGACTTGTCACTTTCTTCCATGGTCTTACCCTTCCAAACTCCACAGGGAAGAAGTGATGGCAGAAGGCTCCTGTAACACTGAGCCTGGTGGTGTTGGAACAGCCATCCCAGGTTGCTCAAGGGCAGATCTGCAGCAGGAGCTTTTGTGCAGGACTCTGGGGCAGAAGTGTGACCTCTTGAGATGGCTAAAATAGTTTGACATCATCCAGTGTCTGGTTTCTTTCAGCTGGGAAAGTACCAACCCTGGACCTTGTGCCACTCCAACACTTGTGCTGTGCTTGGAAAAATACCACAGGCTGATAGAATTCATCAGGTTGGAAGGGACCCTCAAAGGCCATCTCCTGAATGTGGAAGCTCTGTGTGTGTTTGCAGAGGACAGAAACCTAACTCCAGTGCTGCTTATGGGGGCCCTGTTTGTATTTTGTCTTCAGAATGGAGTTACCAAGTTCAGAAAATCAGTTGCTAACACTGACAAGCAGGCTGCTGAGGTTAATCTTTACTCCTGGTTCATTACCATTTCTTTGTACCTGTGGGAGAAGTCAGGTGGCCCAGTTCCCAGTGCAGGGCTGATCCAGCCTCACAAAAAATAATTGCATTTTTCCTTCTTGAAGAGCAAAACCATACTCAGAGTAATTCTGTTTCAGTCCCAGTCGTACCCAGCATGATTTTAGCATAGTTTTGGAGTCCAGGAGGATTTCCTTTAAGATCCTTATTTCACTTGAGCTGTCACCTGAGGTGATTTGTACTTCTTTAAATGTGCTCTCCCTGGAAACTCTGTCCTTAAATAGTCTGCATAAGTTTTGAATGCTTGTGTTGCCTCTGCTGCTGTTGGAGTGCAACCCCTGACTTCTGTGTGGATGTGATTTTAAGTTGTTTAATGAAGCACTTAGGACCAGGGTTAACATTAGTCTCTGTTCTAAGTTGTCCTCTGGTTATCTGGATTCCTGAATGTACATTCAGGACTTGTAAACCTCTGAAGTGTCCCAATATCCCTTATCAATAAGGGTCACTTGCAGCTGCACTAGCCACACAAGCTCTTAAGTTACAGCCTGCTGAGAGCCTTGTGTCTTACAGAGCCTTTATGATGATCTTTCCAGACAAAGCAGCACTTACACCAGTTTCATAATTTCTCCCTGAGGTAAAATTTCTGCAGTCCACTTGAATCAGAAGAGATCTTTCTCTTCCTGCCTTAAACCTGTTAATCTGTTAAAATAATAATGAAGAATGGATGGATAAAAGAAGCAGTCATCAAATACAGCCTCAGTGGAATGAAAACTGACCAGTCCATCCTACCCCTGCTTTGTGTCTCTCTCGAGCTCCTCACAAGCAGGGAATAACCCATGTCTGGAGGAGAGGGTATCTGAGATGCAGCCTTCCCTATCTGCCTGTGCTGAGAAATCTTCCATCTGTGTCGCTCACCCTACTGCTCAAGTACTGTGCCATCACTTTTCCAGCCTGGATGAAAGCAGCCTTGTCCTACTTACATCAGCTCTGAGTATTGCTTGAAAGAGCATTTCCCAAGCTTGTGGCTTTGATCATATCATCCCCCTTCACATCTTTGTGTTGGTTGTTTTCTTCCCTGTTGTCCCCACTGCTGAAACTCTTGGTAAGATCTCCGAACATTATCTATCATCTCTCATTTGTTATCAACATGTTGCTTTCCTGTCCCCATAATGCCAACCTAAGTCACCTTGTCATTAGGCTTGCAGTTATCTTTTTGCTTTGTTTGACATCCTTTCCACCTGGGAGCAGCTAATACTATTAAATCAATCTGGAGTGCTCCGCTGTGTTACGGGCTTTTAATTTACCTTGTGCCACCAGGCGGTCTCAGGAACTTAGTCAATTAGTAACTTTTCAATTAAGACCTAGAAAAAGGCCTTCTCAGAAGGAGCTGCATCTTGTAGCAGTGCATCTGGAAAACCTTAACCTGCTGGGAAGACTTTTCTGTGCAGGTGGGAGGCAAAAGCTTTTGTAACCCCCCAGAAACTTGCTGAGGTGTCTTCAGTGGTTGCAGGGAACAAGTCTGGCCCAGTGGTGTTTCTGGATGAATGGATGTGTGTGCAATGGGAATTACAATCAGCTAGAAAAGCAAACTTTCCTGGGGAGGTAGAGAAAGAATAGTCTCAATGTGACGTAAAGGATGACTCTTTTGGGTGGAGGAGTCCTTTCAGATCGTCAAGTCCAACCATTTGGACTCGATGATCTCAAAGGTCTTTTCCAACCTGGTTAATTCTGTTCATTAACACAGCACTGCCATGTCCCTCAGCGTCACATCTACACAGCCTGTAAACCTTTCCATGGATGGTGACTCCTTCCCTTCCCTGCACAGCCTGGTCCAGGGCTTGACAACCCTCAAGGCGAAGAAATTTTTCCTCATGTCCAAACTAAACCTCCTGTGGCACAACTTGAGGCCATTTCCCCTTGTCCCATCCCTTGTTCCTTGGGAGAAGAGTCTGACCCCCACCTGACTCCAGCCTCTTTCCAAGAAGTTGCAGAGTGTGTGAAGTTCTCCCTTTAGCCTTCTTTTCTCCAGGCTGAACAACCCCTTTAGCTGGGCAGTGCTGATCCCATTGCTCTGGTGCATGGTGGAGTTCAGAAACAGGCAGGCGTGGGTATGACTTCTCTGGCCATCTTGGGGGCTGCCAGCTGTAGAAGGGATGAGACAGAGGGCTGTGGTGTGGCTGCAGTTTCTTGGCTGTATTGCTGCACTTGGAAAGCTGTTTCTGAACCTAACTGCTGCAGTGGTTAAGAACAGTTTAATGTCCAGCACAAACTTTTACTTAGCATGATATTCTATAGTGGTTGTGGAATACTTGTTGCGCTGCAGTGGGCTGTGAGGTTTTTCCTTCCATGTCCCTTCTGTGGACTCAAGCATCTGTAAAACAGAAAAGATTTTGTTTAAGCAGAGCTTCCTTGCATCATCTCTTCAGGTTGGTGTAAAATACATGGGCCTAGTAGCAGTTTGCAGAAGAGTGGTGGAAGAATCTTTGTTCCTCATCAGAATCTGCACATACAACAGCTGTATTTCAGGTTTGAGATCTGAAAACACTTGGTTGGCATGATGATGGTGATGTGTAATGACAGAGGCCAAAAAGGTTTGTGCAATTTGACCATCACTTCCCACTGAAACTGGCAAGAGGCATGGGAATTGCTGGTGAAGGTCACTGCCTGTCTGTTGCCTGGCTTGGGAGGAAACCTGGTCTTTGCCACAGGAAGGCTTTTCAGTCTTGATTGGTTTTTAAAGCAGTGGTGGTTTGTAGGTGTGTGGTAGCCAAGGGAAGGGTGTAGGTGGCCTCTTTGCAATCAAAACTAATCTCTTTCCCAGCTCACAGGCACTTTGTGCCCCTCTGTGGAAATGGGAGTTTGGAGTGGATGAGTAAGAGGAGGCTGGAAAGGTGAGGAGGAACCTGCTGGTGTTGGGGCTGGGGGCAACAAAGGACTGAGATGTCTAGCAGCGTGGTGGCACTCCTCGTGTCACCATCAACACATTTGGAGGTGTATGTGCCAGTTCATTGACTGAAATCTCCTGGGCTTTTGTAGCTGTTGCTAAGCAACTGCAAACCACTTCAAAATGGTATTTCTCTTCCTTACCCTGGGACTGTCCTTGCAGCAGGGAGAGAAGTGGGAACCACTTCAAAATGGTATTTCTCTTCCTTACCCTGGGACTGTCCTTGCAGCAGGGAGAGAAGTGGGGGTAGGGGCGTGAGGAGCATGGTGGGATGGTGTGCTGGGGTGGCTGCCCAGCAGCTGGTGTCCACCCTTCCCTGTGTCACTGCCAGGGTGATGGAGGAGGGCCCAGACTCTGCTGCACTCCCCTTGGCAGTTCACAGCTCTTCTATGCTGTCACAGCCATGTTTAGTTTTATTTTTTCCATGTCCATAAATATTTCCCTCTCCAAGAGCAGATGGCTGTATTTAAAACATCCCTCTGTCTAGGAGTGGAAACCCTCCAGTAGAACTTTGGTGTTTGAAGGCAGGCAGATGTGCAGCCAAGGGCCTGGAAATGTCCCTCTGGAGTTGGGGTCCTCCTCCCTTTACCCTCAGAGGATGCATGGACATCAGTGAAACTACCTCCTATGGCTTTCTAAGTTCTGCAGTCAGTACTTCAAACTCTTTCCCACAAATGCTGACTTTCCATGCAAAGATTACTTTCAGATTGGTGCAGCCTGAGTTGGCTGCTGCTCAGAGCAGTGTTGTTGTTGTTGTTCCCATGCAGTGTCCTCGGTGGTGCTAATTTAGCTTTGGTGTCTGTGATTTATTTTCAGGCACCTTCGTTTTACAACTTCTGTGTTGTTGTTTGGCAGCTGCTTGGGATCCAGAGGCACCAGTTTGCAGTAACAACTGTTGGTTCTTGTGTTTATCAGCTCTTTTTTTCTTCCCCAATGAAGATGCAGCTGTTAGGAGCTCTGGAGTGTGTGTGTGGGATTGTTTTACCTAATGACATAAATGGGGTGATTCTAAAGCAAGGCTCTGTCCTTCAAAGCAGCTGGGAGGAAAAGAGCAGGTTGTGAGGCCTTAAGGTTGAGTGAGGAGTCCCCTGGGCTGTGATTTTGGTGACAATCCTACAGAAAAGGAACCAGTGTTTCTTTTCTCATGCAAATGGAGGAGAATTAATGACTCCCAGAAGATTATCCTAAAGGATTTTTCACACTGCATCTTTTGTGACATAATAGGGGAATGCACATTTGCTAATGCCTTTGAACTTAGGCTCTGCTGGTGACATTTGGAGCACTCACAGATACAGAACTTGGTGAATAGTAAAGTTTGGGAGGGGTTAGCTTTTTCTTTTGCTCAGGTTTGTTCAGTGCTGCATGTGAAAATATCCCTGAGCTATGTTTTTCTTCAGTTGTAGCCTAAAAGCAGCAACCAGCAGGAGGGAAACTCACAGATCATTGCAGTGTGTTGCAGAATGGGCAGCTGTGCTGAGCCAGCCATTTAGTTAGGGATTTAAGCAGGCTGAAGATGGTCAGTGCTAGATTTGACCTTTCTTTGGCCCATTAATGGGGTCTGAAAAGAATCTCAAGTACTGCTCTCCCAAAGTCCACCCAGAGAGCAGCAAGTCACTTGTACCTGAAGTGTACCTGAAGTGTAAGTGCATCCACCTTGGAAATCACCCAAGTGAAATAGTAGTGCCTTAGCTACACACAAATAGGGAATCATAGAACTGTTTTGGTTGGAAGAGATCTTTAAGGTCATCAAATCCAATCATTAACTGCCAGATCTCCACTAAAGGGGCACTTGGTGCCATGGTTTAGTTGGTTAGATGGTGTTGGATGATAGGTTGGACTTGATGATCTCAAAGGTCTTTTCCAACCTGGTCTGGTCTATTCCATTCCATTCCAGGTCCCTCCTCACCACATCGACACAGCTTTTAAATCTCTCCAGGGATGGAGACTCCACTGCTCTGGGCAGGCTGTTCCAACCCCTGGCCACTCTTTCAGTAAAGAAATTTGTCCTAACATCCAACCTAAACCTCCTCAGTGCAACTTGAGGCCATTTCCTCTCGTTCTGTCAGTTGAAAGTAGGGAGAGACCAACAGCCACCTCATTCCAGCCTCCTTTCAGGGAGTTGTAGAGAGCCAGAAGGTCTCTCCTCAGCCTCCTGTTCTCCAGACTGAATAACCCAAATTCTCTTAGCTGCTCCTCACCAGACCTTGCTCTAGGCCCTTCAGCAGCTTGGTTGCAATTCTTTGGGCACACTCCAGCACCTCAGTGTCCTTCTTACAGTGGCAGCCCCAAAACAGGTAAGGAGCACTCCTATGCTTGTGTAAGTCTTCACAGAGGGATTCGTGTAGTGCCTTTGGACACTGTTTCCTCCTTTCCCTCCAGCTTTCTGGAAGGATCATAAATGATAGCTTGTTGTTCCAGCAAATGAATCAAAACTGCTTTGGCATTTCCCCTCAACTCTCACTGATAGCATCATCTAAAAGCATAAAAGCTAGTCAACCAGGTCAAGAACAGAGAAGTTGAGCATTTGACATATTCTCCCACTAATAAAAGTGAGTAAAAATTCCTGTTTGTTTTCATAATAAAACCCCTTCTAATTTCACAAATCATTGACCTCAGTGCTCAGAACATCAGTGCTGTTGGTAAGTGATATAAACCAATGCATCTGCCTCTTGTTGGCACGACCATAAACAAATCATAGAAGGGTTTGGGTTGGGAGGCACCCCCAGAGGTCATCCAGTCCAACCTCCCTGCAGTGAGCAGGGACATCCTCCACTAGGTCAGGTTGTTAGAGCCTTGTCAAGCCTGACCTTGAATATGCCTCAGTGACCTCCCTGGGCAACCTGTTGCAGTGTTCCAGCACCCTCATGGTGCAGAACTTGTTCCTCACATCCAGCCTAAATCTCCTCTGCTCTCCTTTCAAACCATTGCCCCTCATCCTGTCCCTGCAGGCCTTTGCAAACAGTCCCTCTGCAGCTTTCTTGTAGCCCTCTTCAGGTCCTGGAAGGCTGCTCTTAGGTCTTCTGGAGCCTTCTCTCCTGAAGGCTGAACACCCTCAGCTCCCTCAGTCTGTCCCCATAGCAGGGTTGTTCCAGCCCCCTGATCATTTTCATGGCCCTCTTCTGGACCCACTCCATCAGATCCAGGTCCTTCCTGTGTTGAGGGCTCCAGAGCTTTTTTTTCCCCTCTTTCATGCCTTTATTTCTCTTTTATTTCAACACAGCAAGAAGTTGATATAATCCCAGTCTTGTTCCAGACATTGGTAGGACCCCAGGAATACCCTGCAGAGATTGTTTACAGCAAGCTCATGACAACAGCTGTTTGTAGGCAAGGAGAATCCATCTTCTAGCAGCAAATATCCAAACTCAGGGCTTCAAGAGCTGAACTCCTGTGTATTTACTCTTTTAATCAGATTCATGTGAATGTAGGACAGATCCTCTGGTCTGTGTGGATGTGATGAGTGTGAAGATGATGCCTTTTGAACACTGAACTTTACATGAGAGTGTTTCTAACTGGAGTATTCTCAGTTTGAGGCTTGTCTGATCAAGGATGGCAGGTTGACTTTTAGGGCATCTAGTGGCCCCAGGGTATGTGAGGCAGCAGGATGGGCAGGATCCCATCCTTCTGTGGAAGAAGCTCTTGAGACTGAGGTGTCACTGTGTTTTAACTAATATTGTGACAAGGGAAGAGTCTTCTGCTTGGGAGCAGTCTGCAGCAGTAAAACCAGCCAGAGATGGGTGTTAAAACTTTGTGTTCTGGGAAATGAAGCTACAGAGACTCTTAGCAAGCCCTAAAAGCAGCCTTTGGTGCTTCGTTTCTTTTTTCCATTGCTGATAATGGTGATTTTTTTTTCTGCTTACACATGATAAATTCAGTGTGGAGCTTAATAATAGTCATTTTTGAAAGCTGGAGGAGTAGTTTTGAGAAAACAAGCAGAGAGCAACACCAGCAACAACCAGACAAAGCCCCACAAAACCCAAGCCCAAACCCAAGCCCAAGCCCAAACCCAACCCAAACCTACCACCACACAACAACAAAACAACCCCCAACAAACCCAAACTGGGAAAAAAGGTCTCAACAGAATGGCATGGTCACTGACTTGATTATAGTGGATGTGTAAGAAGTGGTGGTGCTTTATGTTACCATGGTTACGTTGACTTACTAATTCAGAAACCCTTCAGGCCAGTTTGGAGAGCACTTAACGTTGCACCAGTTCACCAGAGCTTGGAAAGCCTTCTTGTCAAAGGAGCTGCTGAGTGGTTAGGATGAGGCCTGGAGATACCTGTGGCCTCTGTGCCCAGTTCTGAGCCCCTCAATTTAAGAAGGACATTGAGATACTTGAATGTGTCCAGAGAAGGGCAATGAGGCTGGGGAGAGGTCTGGAGCACAGCCCTGTGAGGAGAGGCTGAGGGAGCTGGGGTTGCTTAGCCTGGAGAAGAGGAGGCTCAGGGGAGACCTTACTGCTCTCTCCAACTACCTGAAGGGAGGTTGTAGCCAGATGAGGGTTGATCTCTTCTCCCAGGCACTCAGCACCAGAAAAAGAGGCCTCAGTCTCAAGCTGTGCCAGGGGAAATTTAGGCTCCAGGTAAGAAGAAAGTTCTTTCCAGAGAGAGTTGTTAGCCACTGGAATGTGCTGCCCAGGGAGGTGGTGGAGTCACTGTCCCTGGAGGTGTTCAAGAAGGGATTGGATGTGGCACTTGAGGCTATGTTTTAGTTAGTCATGAAGTGTTGGGTGATAGGTTGGACTTGATGATCTCTGAGGTCTTTTCCAACCTTATTGATTCTGACTCCCCACCAATTTAAAAGCAGAGAATCAATAAGGTAGGAAGAGACCTCAAAGATCATCCAGTCCAACCTTTCTGTTAGGCTTGGCATTTTTTGGTGGTGTGGAAAAAAGGTCATGAGCAGAAACAAAGAAATATTAATTCATCTTAATGGTTTCACTGGCTTTGTTATGACTTTGTTCTGAGAGTCAGACCTGTGGGGTCCTGTTGTGGAAGCCATGGTAGGTGCAACTGGTAGGGGCAGGGATGTGGAATTGCTGGAGCAGGTCCAGAGAAAGGCTGCAAAGATGATCAGAGGGCTGGAGCACCTCTCCTATTGGAACAGGCTGGGAGAGTTGGGGCTGTTCAGCCTGGAGAAAAGGAGGTTACAGGGAGACCTCACTAGGGCAGGGTAGAGGGGAAGAGCACCTCCCTTGTCCTGCTGGTCATACTCTTCTTAGTGTATCCCAGGATACCACTGCTCATCTTAGCCAAGAGGGCATATTGATGCCTCATTGTGAACTTGTCCACCAGGTCTCCAGGTTCTCCACAGAGCTGCTTCTCAGCATGTCAGCCCCTCACCTGTACTGCTGCAGGGGCTTACTTCTCCCCAGGTACAGGACCCTACACTTTCCTTGTTGAACTTCTTGAGGTTCCCTTCCCCCCAGTTCTCCAGCCTGTCCAGCTCTAACTGAATGGCAGTGAAAACCTTGAACCTGTTCTCATGAGACCTTCTAAGGCTGCTGTGAGCCTTTCTTTGTGGCTGAGGTTGGTGGGAGCTGTGTCTGTGTGGGCCTAGCAATGCATGTAGGGTGCTGCTAAGTTCTGTCCTTGTCCCTAGACCTCACCACAGGGGACTTTTAGCAGCAATTCCTCCCTGACCACAGAGAACACCACATGGTTCTTTGGTTGCATCTCAGTGTGTGTGCACACAACTGGATTTGTCACTTCTTTATCTCTCTCTGTTATGTTAAGCAAAGCCAATCTTAGCATGAGAAATAAGCAGCATTTATTAGGTCTCAGTTGAATAGATTCTGCAGCCTAACTAAAGGAGACTTTTGCCAGAAAAGAAGTGACAAGAAGATTGGGATATCAAGGGATGCAGTTAAAGCAGAGTTGACTGAGCAGTAACCTCCTTTGTGGAAGTATATTTATCCAAATCTGCTTTGTGGTGACTTCTTGTGCTCCTTGTTTTGTGATCACTACTTAAATCCTTTTTTGAGGGGCAGAGGTAGATTTGAATCTGACTTTTTTATTTGTAAGGGCTACTCAATTGACAGTTTGGGGAATCAACAGCTAGGATTACATCTCAACTGCAGCCTGGCCAAAATCTAGGCTGCTAAATACAAAAGAGGGGGGTGGGAAAGAAGACATTTCCAGCTCTTCTGGCCAGGAGGATTTCTGTTCAACCTGTGAGCAGAATGCAGCTGAAGCAGTTTTCTCCTGTGTCTCTGCACTAGCCAGAGGCCAGAGATGTTTCATCTCCTGTCCCAGCTTTAGAGAGTGTAGACTCTGAAGCAGAACAACTGCAGCCCATGTCTGAAGGCTGCTCTCTCTTCTCATCTGAGCAGGCAGTCAGTCTGCCTGCACTCAGTGCTCCTCTGCAGGTCGAGTGCACAATGAATACTTGGAGTTGGAGCTGCATCACCCAGCAAGAACAATTTCCTCTTTCCCCATGCTTCACTCCCTATAACCCAGTAGCAGCAGCACTGGCATTTGGGAATTAGCTAGAGCTAGGAAGGAATTGTAAGTCTATCTGGATTTACCTCCCTAAAACATGTTCTGCCAACAGTGATTTAAGTGGAGAACTCCTGTCCTGCCTGAGCACCCTGTTTAGTTTCCCCAGTGCCATCTCCCTTTACTATTACTATTTTTCTTTTGGGCTGTCTGAGAGGCTTTTCTCATCTGTGGTTGCTACAGGACTGCAGTATCCCAAGACTTCCCAAGCTTGAAACAGCATTAGAGTGATTCTGGGAGCCAGGGACCCATCATCTAATTGATTACAGAGGATCTGGGGGGTGGAGATGGTGCCCTTCTTTTAACTTTTGTTTCTGTGGTGTTTGTTTGGGGGGTTGTTTGTTTTCTTTAGACTTTTGCCTGCACCAGCTGAACAGACAAACAAAAGCAACCCCTCCTGCCATCCTGGAGGGGCAGAATGTGAGAGCAGAGGCTGGGGTGTTTCTTTCCACACCCCAAATCCACATGCCTGCTGGAAGCCTCCTGAGGCAGGCTGTTTGTGAATAGAATTAGAACAGAGTAGGGTAGAGTAGAACAAACCAGGTTGGAAAAGACCTTTGAGATCATCAAGTCCAATCTATCACCCAGCACCTTCTAATCAACTAAACCATGGCACCAAGCACCCCATCCAGTCTCTTCCTAAACACCTTCAGTGATGGTGACTGAGTACAGCCAGCTCAGCCTTGTCCTCTCCCCATCCTTTCATCATCCCCAGCGCATCACCACCAAGGTGATGGAGTTGTCCCTTCCTGCAGCGGCAGGGTGCTGCTACCCACAGCCCCTGTGCCAGTCTGGCATTGAAGGTTTGGGTTTCAGAGCCAGTGCAGCACAGACTGGTTGGATTTAGAGAAGAATGACTGTGGCTCCTTTTCCAAGCAGATTTGGGTATGCTTTTGGTTGCTTGTTTGTCTGCAAAGGCAGCAGGCATCCTCTGTGCTCCAGGGTGGTTTTATGGCTGCTTTATCCTGGCTTTCCTAGCTTGCCTGAACATCTAAGAAGTTGCAGCGGTGCTTTATCCACCCAGCACTGGATTTGCAGGGCTGCACATTCGCAGTGTTTGTTCCCAGTGTCCCAAGCTTTTGTTTGCCTGCAGATCAATATTTACCATGCCTGCTGAGTCTGGGTACTGCCGTTGGTGTCGGTGACACGAGTTAGATGTTTTCTCACAGTCTAGCGAAGGAATAGGTGGAGAACAGAGCTGTTGTCATGACTAGAATTAACATACCATATGGTGCCTACATCACCTTTGTCTTGTATCTTCACTACTGCAGAAGAAAAACGCTGGAAACTGTCTTTTTTTGTTTCCAAACTCGAATCTGCAAGAGCAAATAGTTTGTGTTTTCTTCCCCAGGTTCCCGCACACTGCATGCAGAGACAGGGCTCTTAGGCTAGCAAACAACTCCCCACCTGCTAAAAATAACCCAACTGTAGCTCCAGCAAGAATTCTTTTCCACCATTTCTGACTTTTTAAGCAGCAAAGTTATTTAGTGTTCCCAGTGGGTTGCTATCTCTTGAAGGATCTCTTTAATATGGCAATATAATCTCTGATCCGTGGCTCTGTTGCTGATGTTTTCTCCTGAGCTTGCTGCCTCATTGAAGAAGCCAGTCTCAGCTTATATAACTTTAATTGTGGGCTGTTGGAGGGCTGGTTTGGTGGTGGGTTTTATTTTCTGTTGTTCCAGACAGGTTATATATTGCATTTGTCCCAGTATTTTAGGACTGCCTGACCAACCTGGTTGCCTTCTATGAGCAGGTGACAAAATTAATAGCTGAGGGGCGAGCAACTGATGTCATTTACCTGGAGCTGAGCAAAGCCTTCCACACTGTCCCGCACCACATCCTGGTCTCCAGGCTGGTGACACATGGGTGTGATGGGTGACCACTAGATGGATAAGGAACTGGCTTGAGGGCTGCACCCAAAGAGTGGCTGTCAATGGCTCCATGTCCCAGGGGAGGCCAGGGACAAGCAGAGTCCCTCAGGGATCAGTCCTGGGACCTGTCTTGTTCAACATCTTTGTGGGTGCCATGGACAGTGGCATTGAGTGCACCCTCAGCAAGTTTGCTGATGACACCAAGCTGTGTGGTGCAGCAGACAGCTGGAGGGAAGGGAGGCCATCCAGAGGGACCTGGACAGGCTGGAGAGGTGGGCACAAGCCAACCTCATGAGGTTCAACAACAGCAAGGGCAGGGTCCTGCATCTGGGTCGAGGCAACCCCAGACACAAATGCAGGCTGGGCAGGGACTGGCTGGAAAGCAGCCCTGAGGAGAGAGACTTGGGGGTGCTGGTGGACAAAAAGCTCAACATGAGCTCTCAGTGTGCACTTGCAGCCCGCAAAGCCAATCAGATCCTGGGCTGCATCAGGAGAAGTGTGGCCAGCAGGTCGAGGGAGGTGATCCTCCCCCTCTGCTCAGCCCTGGTGAGACCCCACCTGGAGTACTGTGTGCAGTTCTGGAGCCCCTATTACAAGAGGGATGTGGAGGTGCTGGAAGGTGTCCAGAGAAGGGCCAGGAGGATGAGCAGAGGGCTGGAGCACCTCTCCTGTGAGGGCAGACTGAAGGAGTTGGGGCTGTTCAGTCTGCAGAAGAGAAGGCTCCGAGGTGACCTAATTGTGGCCTTCCAGTATCTGAAGGGGGCTACAGGAAGGCTGGGGAAGGACTTCTCAGGATCTCAGGTAGTGACAGGACTAGGGGGAATGGAATGAAGCTGGAGGTGGGGAGATTCAGGCTGGATGTGAGGAGGAAGTTCTTCCCCATGAGAGTGGTGAAGCCCTGGAATGGGTTGTCCAGGGAGGTGGTCGAGGCCCCGTCCCTGGAGGTGTTTAAGCCCAGGCTGGATGAGGCTCTGGCCAGCCTGATCTAGTGTGGGGTGTCCCTGCCCATGGCAGGGGGGTTGGGACTAGCTGATCCTTGTGGTCCCTTCCAACCCTGACTGATACTGTGATACTATGACTTCGGCATTGTTTCCAGTAGAAGTAATCTCATGGGGAGAGGGCTAAAACAGGATTGAACTGTGGCACCTTCCTTCAGACCCTTCACCCTGCTTTGTGCCTCCAAAAGACTTCAAGTTTTGCCCTCTCTAAACTAGACTGGTGGTGTGAAGGGAATTCAGGTGCTGTATGAGCCACATTCCTCTTGGAAAGAGCTGAAAAATACAAGTCAGGGCAAACATTTAAAGTTCAAAAGAATCTAAAGAGGTCAGGAACATAAAACAAAATGCAAAACTGTAATTAACTTCACAAAAGTTAATCCCAAATAGAACCACTGCAGGTTTGTGGAGAGACTTCAAAAAGGCCAATGCCCCAAAATAAAAAAGGAGAATAATGCTGGCATGGGTCTAGAATTAGGATGGAAGGGAACCTTACAGGTACTGGCTGTGTAAAGATGCCCAAGGGGTGGAACTAGATGATCCTTGTGGACCCTTCCAACCCTGACTGATGCTATGATGCTACTATGATATTGCAGGGAATAGAATAGAGTAGAATAGAATAGACCAAGGTTGGAAGAGACCTTCGAGATCATTGCGTCCAACCTATCATCCACCACCTAAACAACTAACCCATGGCACCAAGCACCCCATCAAGTCTCCTCTTAAACACCTCCAATGATGGTGACTCCACCACCTCCCTGGGCAGCCCATTCCAATGGGCAATCACTCTCTCTGTGTAGAATTTCTTCCTAACATCCAACCTAAACCTCCCCTGGCGCAGCCTGAGACTGTGTCCTCTTGTTCTGGTGCTGGCTGCCTGGGAGAGGAGACCAACCTCTGCCTGTCTACAACCTCCCCTCAGGTAGTTGTAGAGAGCAAGAAGGTCTCCCCTGAGCCTCCTCTTCTCAAGACTAAGCAACCCCAGCTCCCTCAGCCTCTCCTCACAGGGCTGTGCTCCAGACCCCTCCCCAGCTTTGTTGCCCTTCTCTGGACACCTTCCAGCAAGTCAACCTCCTTCCTAAACTGAGGGGCCCAGAACTGGACACAGGACTCAAGGTATGACCTAACCAGTGCAGTGTACAGGGGCAGAATGACCTCCCTGCTCCTGCTGGCCACACTGTTCCTGATACAAGCCAGGATGCTGTTGGCCTTCTTGGCTGCCTGGGCACACTGCAGGCTCATGTTCCGCCTACCATAGACCAGTCCCCCCAGGTCCCTCTCTGTCTGGCTGCTCTCAGCCACTCTGACCCCAGCCTGTAGCACTGCATGGGGTTGTTGTGGCCGATGTGCAGAACCCAGCACTTGGATGTGTTAAGTCTCATGCTGCTGGATTCTGCCCATCTGTGCAGCCTGCTCTGAGCCCACTGACATTGGTGAGGGCTCCCTGCTGCTGTTGGTTGGCATTGCAACGAGCTGTGTTTCTCTTCACTCGGTGGTCAGTTGCAGATATCCCTTGGAGATCAAAGATGCTTGAAGGCTTTCAGGGAAGAAAAGCATAAAGGCAAGGAACAGATTGAAATGGAAGCACAGAAACTTTCAGAATCAAGGATTAGCAGAGAAAAGCATAAACAAGATCTCTTGTAGTGCTTGTTTTGTAGGCACCTGGAAGGTGGTCTCCTAGAGACGCTGGGGAAAGGCTGTAGCACTTGAGGTCCCCAGCACTGGATCTATCAGGCCATTAGCTAAGAGGTGGTAGAGAATAATCTTCAGTTGCTGGGGTAATGGACTGGAGAAGGGATCAGCTCTTTCTCCTGATGTCTGTGATTCCTAATTGCTTATTAGCCTTTTATATGTGTGAAAGTTATAATAAGCCTGCCTGTCTCTCTGATTTGCCTGCTGATCTCTCATCAGAGAAAAAAATTGTACCCCCTGAGTGAACTTTGCTGTTTCTCTGGAAGCCTATTAACTAAATTTGAGGAGATGAACTCGACTCATTACGACAGGTCTAGCTTCTGTTGTCATGATACAGAGGTGATCCTGACTTCTCTTCCATTTATAATTTACATGTCAGAACTGAGAGTGAGCCTCTCTCCCCAGGTTGGGTCTGCTCTGATACATCTCCTGACTCTCTTTTGTGAAATTGAAAATCACAGAGCCATAAAGTTATTTAGATTGGAAACGACCTTTAATATCACAGAATCCGACCATTAACCCAGCACTGCCAAGTCCACCGCTAACCCGTGCCCCTCAGCACCACATCTAGATGGCTTTTAAACCCCTCCAGGGATGGTGACACCACCCCTTCCCTGGGCAGCCTCTCCCAGGGCTTGACAGCCCTCTTGGTAAAGAATTCTTCCCTGCTCTCCAGCCTAAAGCTCTCCTGGCACAACTTGAGGCTGCTCCCCCAGCATTTGTCGGTGCTGAGCCAAGGTGCCAGCACGGCAGCGAGCAGCCTCCAGCAGAGATAACTCTTATCATGCGTGCTGCTGGCTCAGCTCCACTTTCCCTCACATGGTGACCGTTTCTGCCTGCCATCAGTCCCCCTCTGTGCCCTGGTCGTGCAGGCAGCGAGCGCAGCTGAGGGGTGCAGGTTCAGGCTGCTTTAGTGCTCGCTCCTCCAGCAGCAAACTTTGGGGAAGTTAATTCTTCCTCCCTCCTCCCATTGATTTTTGACCCTTTCCTGCCTTATTTAGCATTAAAAATCCCCTGTTCTGACTTAGTTTGAATTGCACGGGGGCTGTCACCTCGTTCAAGAGGCAGGGCTGCAGGCAGCAGGCAAGCCGAGGCTGTGCCTGGGATCGGAGCGGCACGGGTGACCTAAATCTTGCAAGGCTCTGTCCGCCGCGGCTGAGCCAACGTCCTGGGGCTGCAGCCTGTCTGTCTGCTGCAGCTGCAGGCCAAGAAGTGCTTCTGCTGAGGAGCCAGATCTCTGCCAGTTTAGTCTGCTGAAATTTGGAGGTGGGAAATCTGGGGCAAAATGGAGGGAAGTAGAGAAAGCAAGAGGGGGAAAATGCAGGAAAAGAGAAGTTGCACTTGGGAAGCTTGACTGAAACACAGGAGCTTATTATGTGTTGGTCCTGCACTGGGGTGTGGTTGGTGGCTTCATTTGTTCATTTTTTAGACCAGGCATGAAATTGCTGTATTTCTGTGTATGGACAGTAATAGTAAGGCTACAAAAGCAACACACTACCTTTTTTTGGGTGGGAGGAGAACCCAAGAGCAGCCTGAAGGCAAAACATTTCTAAATGGGTTGTAATTCCTCCTTCCTCTTTCCTATTTTTGTTGCATGCTTTGCTGATGCTGGAGACCATCTTTGCAGCCTGCATAAATGGATTCAGCAGGTGCCCAGCTGTGCTGGGTGCTCCCTCCAGGTCACGGCTGCCACAGTTTGTCACTGTCTTTCCTCTGTGTGTGTGAGCAGGGGCACACACCTCTGAGGAGCAGGAGTGTGAGTTTTTAGGAGCACTTGCCCCCCCACCCCAGACATGCTGGTCACAGAAGATAGAGAGCAGCAAAAGCCAGGGAGGTTTGCTTTCTTGAGGAGGAATAATAAGGTGCAGCTTGTAGAAGCATGCCTAGCTTTGCTGTTGCTGGGTTTTGCAGGCATGTTTTGGTTTACTTCCAGGCCACAAAATATTCCTGACTTCTTTCCTGACCCCCAGTGCTGGCACCAGTACCCCAGGGAAGGGACCAGCTTGGATGAGGGACAAGCTCTGCATCAGCAGTGATGACCCAGGAATAATTTTTGCAAGGTCCACCAATAAGACAAAATGGTTTGGATTTGTTATGGGTTTGATTTTTGAGCACAGGAGAGGTGAGGATTTGGGGTGGGTTCTCTCCTTCCCCTTCTTTTCCTTGCTGAGGAGAAGTTTCTGGGTGGTTGTGCTGGTTGAACAGTCCAGAGAAAAACAGCAGCATTCCTGCAGGGGCTTGTAGGAATTTATCCTGGGTTTTGCTGACACCTATTTTTATATCAGGGATGGCAAAAACATACTGACATATCTAGTCTGTCTGCTTGGGAGTAGGAGCTCTCATTTCCATATGCATCCAGTCTTGCAGTAGGTTTAATAACTTGGGTTACTTGTTTTAGCTCCTCTGTGCTTCTCCCATCCCCTGGAGCTG
Source organism: Melanerpes formicivorus (assembly GCF_026170545.1). NCBI lineage: Eukaryota > Metazoa > Chordata > Aves > Piciformes > Picidae > Melanerpes > Melanerpes formicivorus. The sequence goes on from NW_027142417.1 coordinate 152,598, forward strand.
ATCCAGAAAGGGGTTTGGGGAGGGAAAGATTTGATTTGCATTACAGGGGAAACATGTCAAAGACTCTCAACATTTGGTGCCTAGATTTGATGTCCTGTAGTTGTAGTTGGCCTGGAAGTGTTTTGTTTCTGGTAATCTGTGGGGATGCTGATCCTCTGTTATTTCTGTTCTTTGGTATCTTGATCTGGGAACTAAAAAAGCATCTTTCATAAATGGGTTCACTCTGTTTCTGTCACTGCTTCTGACATTTGTCACTTTCTCTTATCTGCCCCTGTCACAAGGTAAATTCTGTTTGCCCTTCATAAGATATCCTGCATTACCAACAGTGACATTTTACTTCAGGATCTTCCTCATCCCTTGAAGGAATTGGGCAGTATGCTGGGGAGGCCAGCAGTTGTGTGTCTGGATTTCAGGGTAATACATGTGAATAAATCCTGTGGGGACACACACATGTTCTGCATCCAGTTCTGGTGACCACAGCAGAAGAGGGACATGGCACTGCTGGAGCAGGTCCAGAGGAGGCCATGAAGATGATCAGAGGGCTGGAGAACCTCCCCTGTGGGGACAGGCTGAGGGAGTTGCAGCTGTTCAGCCTGCAGAAGAGAAGGCTCCAGGGAAACCTTAGAGCAGTCCTCCAGTGCCTGAAAGGGCTGCAGGAAAGCCAGGGAGGGACTTTTTACAAGGGCTGGGAGTGATAGGACAAGAGGGAATGGATTGAAGCTGGAAGAGAGGAGATTTAGACTGGAGATTAGGAAGAAATTCTTGACAGTAAGGGTGGGGAGGCACCAGAACAGGTTGCCCAAGGAGGTGATGGATGCCCCCTCCCTGGAGGTGTTCAAGGCCAGGCTGGATGAGCAAGCTGGGCTGATGGGAGGTGTCCCTGCCCATGGCAGGGGGTTGGAACTGGATGATGTTTAAGGTCCCTTCCAACCCAACCCATTCTGTGCACAGGTAATGTATGAAAAAGGAAGTTTCTATTTCCAATGATCTATTTTCAAGCTGGAAGGTTTCTCACTCAGTGCTGACATTAATGCCCAAATCTGGGGGCTTGACCAATTTCTTTCATTTTCTTTAGTCTCCCATCCCAAGTTAGAAACCTGATTTATTGATGTACCTACTTGTTATTGTTTTATCTTATTCTTTTTTTGCTCTTATCCCTGACTTATTGATGTACCTGCTTGTTATGGTTAGATCTTACTCCTTTTTGCTTTCATCTGCATTGGGGCTGTTCAGTCTGGAGAAGAGAAGGCTCAGAGGTGACCTTATTGTGGCCTTCCAGTATCTGAAGGGGGCTACAAGAATGCTGGGGAGGGACTTCTCAGGATCTCAGGTAGTGATAGGACTAGGGGGAATGGAATGAAGCTGGAGGTGAGGAGGAAGTTCTTCCCCATGGGAGTGGTGAAGCCCTGGAATGGGTTGTCCAGGGAGGTGGTTGAGGCCCCATCCCTGGGGGAGTTTAAGAGCAGGCTGGACAAGGCTCTGGCCAGCCTGATCTAGTGTGGGGTGCCCCTGCCCATGGCAGGGGGGCTGGAACTAGCTGATCCTTGTGGTCCCTTCCAACCCTGACTGATTCTGTGATTCCATGATCCAGGCCTCCTGATGAGATTCAAGCTTTAAAAGAAACATTTCCCCCCACCAGTGATTTAGGGCTTGGTTTCTCACTTTTAATTTCCTAACAGCTGTAAGGTAAATAAATAAAAGAATAAAAAAATCCTTCTGGCACAAGGGCAGGCAGTTTTTCAGAGAGCTGCTTTTCAGCTAAGATTACAGCAGGGGGAGGGGAAAAAAAAAGCAGTGCAGAGTTCCATAATTCACTGAAGTTTGACACTTTTAAAGTTTGGATTATAATAGCACTTCATAGGCTGGGGCTGGTTCAAGTTGTGTTGTAAATCTGACTTTACAAGGCTTTAATGTTCTGTAGGCTACTAAAAAAAATCACTCCAGGATTGAATGTGTGAAAGAGAAGATTTGGTGGGTTTAGTACAGTTTAATGCTCAGGGCATTCTATCATCTTGGATGGTTGGGGTGTTTGTTGCTGCCCCACCCCCCAAAACTGCGTTGTTCTTGACTTTGGGAATAAACCTTAAAGCTGAGCTTCAGGTCTGAGTGATAAGAGGGGGGAAGAAATAAAGACAACCCAGAAGTGCAAGGCTTGCATCTGCAGAGGGAAGTTTGAAGTACCAATGTGAGCTGTTGGCACTGGAGAAAAGGGCATAAATACTTAGCATGAAATGTATAAAGTGATAATCTTTTGATATGGTTAGAGCCCAAATCTTCTCTGAGCTACAAAGGACAAAGGGATGTGTCCCAGAAAGGTTTTTCTGGATGAGTGACAGGAAAACCAGCTCCTAATGGTGATCTCTGGCTGCTTGTTAGAAGCATTAGACATAGGAGGCTTTGTTTTGGGAAGTGTGAAATCCTGTGCCTGCAGGCAGCTGTGCAGCTTTGCTGTGAGGAAGACTGTGGAGGATGGTTTTGTCAAGGGCTGGGCTGGGCTGGCTACTAGACAAGTGCCAGAGGCTCTCTCTGAACCTCTTTGCTTCCCAAAGGGAAGAGAATGGGAAGAAGGAAGAGAGACTGATGGGATGGGACAGAAACTGAACCAGCTGGAGTGGAAATAAGAACAATCCAGTGGCATAGAGACAGAGACACAAACCCAGCCTTCTGATGGCACTACTGATGATTCTGGTGATCCCTCTTCTCTGTCCTGAAGATGCCATCCATGGGATGCAATCCCTTGTTGGACACTTGAGGGTCACCTCTCACTCACTGCCTCCCAAGGTGAGGCACAAGCTGTGGCAGTGCCCTTGGTGTGCACAGGGGCAAGTCTCAGGCAGAGACTTTCTGAAGCCTAGCCCTTGGCAGAAATTCTCCCATCAGCTTCTCCCTGCTAGGAGCTGCCCCTGGCTGAGCAAACCTGCCTTGAACTGCAGAAAGTGGCTGAGCAGAGACTGAGCTGAGAAATGACATCACTGAGCAGAATCAGTCCTGCTCTAGCTCACACCAGGACAGGTTTCCCCAGTGTCGTATGAAACAGGAGATGCTCACTTGAACCCTCTGCACCTTCTGCAGTTCCATTCCCAAGTGCAGAAGTTGTACTTCATGCAGATTCTGTTCCTAGTGACAGTTTAGTTAAGGGGTGGGAGCACAGACAAGTTTGAACACAGGGCAGTTGTTTGCTTTGGTTTTGAGGTGAGTTGGTATCAGCAGTGCAGAGTGAGCTGGCAGCACAGCAAGTCCTGTGACAAGAATGGAGTGGAGTCTCCCTGTGCTCCAGCTTGAAACCTGGACGTCTCCTGCTCTGAGAGGGGCTGAATGTAACTGAGGAGTGTGTTATTGCATAGGGTGAGGAAGCATCTGTGGGATTTCTCTTCCTCAGAGGTGCTGGTGGGATCTGAAGGTGGAGGAGTGGAACTTGAAACTTCTCTGTGTGACATCTTTTACTCTTTCATTTACCAGGAGAGCTTCAGGTTGGATGTTACAAAACATTTCTTCACTGAAAGGATTGTGAGGCACTGGACCAGGCTGCCCAGGGCAGAGGTGGAGTCCTCATCACTGGAGGGACTGAAAAGCTGGGCAGATGTGGTGCTGAGGGATGTGGTTTAGCAGTAACCTGGCAGTGCTGTGTTAATGGTTGGACTTGGTGATCCTGAGGATCTTTTCCAACCTGAATGTATCTGTGAGTCTGTGAAAGGTTTCTTCCAGCCAAAAGGATTCTGTGATTTGAGTGTGCACCTGTGGGTACCATCTCTGCTTGTGCTGTGGAGGTCACCACATAAAGCCAGGTGTGTGAACATACATTTTCAATGACCAAACCATTTGGGAGTGGCTCTGTGCACTTGCCTGGTGCCAGGTCAGAAAATGGGAGTAGTCCTTTGCCACATGTTTGCTGAGGTTACAGAAGCAGAGCAGTGAGGGTTGCTTTTACATTGTGTAGAAAGTGAGTTCTTCCTTGGAGATCTGCTTATTTTTACTTGTGAGTGTGTGTGTGTACTTAGCTGAAGAACATGTGTTCACACAGTCGTGCTGTTTAAATGAACGTGGGGTGACTCAGAGTGTATTCACTCTGTCATCCCACAGCGACTGCCACAGAACACTTTATTGTCTGCAGACAATGCTAATAATGGCAGCATTAGAGCAGCATTGTCATTTCACCAGGCAAGATTCCCTTCCCAGAGCTGCCAGATGAGTAAGAGATTTGCCATTGTCAGGCAGGGGAGCAGGAGCTGACCTGCAGCCCTCTGCTTGGGCTGGGCTGCCTCTCCCCACTCCTGCTTTCCAGGAGCTGCAGCAGCTTTGTCACAGCAGCAAGTGCCTCTGCGCAGCCAGCACCCCAGCGTCCTGCTCTCCGAGAGCTGCTGGATCACAGCCCCTTCCCAGGGGGATCACAGCCTGCTGCCCTCTGACAGGTGAGCCAGCCAGCCAGCATTCTGGGCAGCTGAAACACAGGGAGGGCACAGACCACTTCTGGCCACCCCTTACCTATTGCTGCTCTGCTGCTTGGCCCCAGCAGGGATGCAGTTTGCTGAAGGAGAACTCAGTGCAGGTGCAGTGCTTTGCAGTGGGTACCTGGTGGGTGCCAGGGGTGCATTCCATAGCTTACAGAACAGCTTCTCAGAAGTGAAGCATTTTGCATCACTCATCTTTTCCTTGCCATGAGCTTTGGTGCAGGGGTTGTAGGATGAAGGCAGGGTGGCTGTGCTGTCTTTAGCTGAGGTGTAGCTTATAAATGCAAATGAGTTGCCAGTATGAAATTCATTAACATTACATTTATGTTATTAACCTTTAGCATTGCTTGTTGTTGTGTAAACAATAGCAGCTTCCTTATCAAGGAAGAAATTCTTTACAGTGAGAGTGGTGAGACACTTGAACAGGTTGCCCAGGGAGGTGATGGATGCTCCCTCTCTGGAGGTGTCCAAGGCCAGGTTGGATGAAGCCCTGAGCAGCCTGGTCTAGTGGAAGGCATCTCTGCCTATGGAAGGGGAGTTGGGACTAGGTGATGTTGAAGGTCCCTTCCAACCCAAACCATTCTGTGATTCCCTGAGCAGAAGAATTGGTAGTAATACTTGGAGCCTGAAAACAAAGCTTCAGTGGCAGGAGCCATATCCATTTATTCTTGCCTAGGAAATGCTACAAGTAAAGCAGTTCTGTCTCATCAGCACTCCTTTTTGATGGGCTCCTGGCATATTGTTGTAGTGATCCCATTGGATAACGACAGCACAGGCAGCATGGTGAGGAAATAAACTGGAGAGGTTGTTGGCAGTGCAGAGACACTGGTTGGAAAGCTCACAAACCTTAAATGACCTTTGCAGTGCCGTGGCTTGCATACAGCATGGCCATCTGCAGCAGAAAGCCAGTTGGAGGTTCATTGGTGGGCACATTGCTAAGGTCACTTCATTTGTGGTACTGATGAGCAGAGAAGATAACTGAGTCCACACCCTGAGATCTTGCACTGAGCATCCTGGAGGTGTGCAGCAACCGAGCAGGATTTGCCTCTTGACTCCCTTCTCCCAGCTGGAGCTGTGGGACTAAGCACCAGAGGGCTGAGCTTGGATTCAGGAGCTTCATCATTAAATGGTGCTCATCTCTGAGGTGGATGGCTTTAAAATGTAGTGTGTGGTTGACTGGGATACTGAGGGGGGGGGGGGGGGGGGGAAAAGAGCTGATTAAAGGAAGATGGCATGGGGGGAGGCATTGCATGTTTTACAGTCTTGAGATTCCAGGCATCCTTGCTGTGAGAAATGGGAGTTTGTTTAATTAGCCACTTTCTGTAGGGGGTTGCTGAGTTGCTTTGGCTTGCTTGTTCTCTCTCAGTTTCTAATAGTGCCATGATTTATGTCCACAGCACAGGGAAAAAATGAGTTTGGTGATCTCTGGTGCTTGATGTCAGCTGGGAATGCTGCCTCAGAGTTGCATGGCTAGAAGTGTTTGGGTGCTCCTGCCTGCACTGTGTGCAGAAACACTGGCACAGCCAAGCACCTTAGAAGTTAGCAAGCAAGCCTGATGTATTTTCTTTTGACAAAACCATTGCACAATTCTGCTGAGCGTGATCTCCCTTGAGGTGCAAGGAGCAGAGCATGTCACCTAGCAGTTGGGTTGGTTCAGTCGGTGTGGTGCACAGCACAGAGCTTTGCATGGGACCCTGGCTGAGTTCCCTGCATGTGTTTTGTGGCATCAAAAAAAGCTGCTTTAGTTTGACCTCTAAGAGGCCAACCATCAACCCTAAGTCCACCATGGCCAGTAAACCACATCAATGTTGACTTGCTGGAACGAGTCCAGAGAAGGGCAATGAAGTTGGTGAGGGGTTTGGAGCACAGCCCTGTGAGGAGAGGCTGAGGGAGCTGGGGTTGCTTAGCCTGGAGAGGAGGAGGCTCAGGTGCTGTCTACAACTACCTGAAGGGAGGTTGCAGACAGGCAGAGGTTGGTCTCTTCTCCCAGGCAGCCAGCACCAGAACAAGGGGACACAGTCTCAGGCTGCACCAGGGGAGGTTTAGTTTGGATGTTAGGAAGAAGTTCTACACAGAGAGAGTGATTGCCCATTGGAATGTGCTGCCTGGGGAGGTGGTGGAGTCACCATCACTGGAGGTGTTCAGGAGGAGACTTGATGGAGTGCTTGGTGCCATGGTTTAGTTGTTTAGGTGGGTTGGATTGGATGATGGGTTGGACACGATGATCTTGAAGGTCTCTTCCAACCTGGTTTTTATTCTATTTGTTCTATTCTATTTATCCCAAAGTGCCATGGCCACACATCTCTTCAACATCTCCAGAGGTGGGGACTCAACTGCCTCCCTGGGCAGCCTGTTCCAACGCCTGACAGCTCCTTCAGTGAAGTTTTGTTGCCAGTCTCCAACCTAACCCTCCCCTGGCACAATTTCAGGCCATTTCCTCTTGTTCTGTCACCTGATACTAGGGAGAAGAGACCCACCCCCACCTCACTCCAGAGCAATGAGCTCTCCCCTCAGCCTCTTTTTCTCCAGGGTGAACACCCCAGGCTCCCTCAGCTGCTCCTCCCCAGCCCTGTTCTCCAGACCCTTCCCCAGCTTTGTTGCCCTTCTCTGGACACTCTCCAGCACCTCAATGTCTTTTTTTTTTTGTAGTGAGATAAATATTCTGCAGTCAAACACAAACATCCAGCCCCCAAGGTGGATGCTGCTCCAGATCCAGGCTCTGGGTGTAAGTCATGTTCTTAGTGACTGAAGTGGTAAAATGGTGCTTAAGCAGTGGCTGCTGCTGCTGCTGCTTCCATAGTTAGTTATTTTCAATTAGCATGCCCCTGGTATTTGGGGAGCCTGCACACAGCTCCTGTATGTTCTCCCAGCAAATCCAATGCAGTTTAGCAGGGCAAAGCACAGTTGGAGGCTGGCTCAGTGCCCAGAGTTTGCTTTTAACCTCTGCAAAGGCCCTTCTCTTTCCCAGCAGTGCTGAGGGAGGTGCAGATAGCCAGGGAGGGAAAAGAAGAAAACTTCAGGACAGGATTTCTGCATCTTGGTGAATTGCATGTTACAGGTAGCGGCCTGAAAGAAGGCATCAGTCTGTAAAGATCTTGGCAAGCAGGATCTGTCAGGTTTTGTGCACCACTTCTTGCAATCAGCTGTTCCACAAGTGGTTTGGGAAGGGGCAGCAGCAATGTCTCCCCCTCCCAAGTTCACCCTGGGCAGACAGCCTTGAGAAGTCACCACCACAAGAGACAAGGAGCCACATAAAGCACCCAGATGAAAGCATCTCTGGGTGATGGCTTTAAACTAAAAGAGGCAGATTCAGACTCAATAGAAGGAAGGGAGGTGAGAGTCTGGCCCAGGCTGCCCAGAGAGGTGGTAGATGCCCCATCCCTGGAAACATTGCAGATCAGCTTGGATGGGGCTCTGAGCAACCTGCTGTAGGTGCAGATGTCCCTGCTGACTGCAGATGACCTTTAAAGGTCCCTTCCAGCCCAAACTATTCTGTGGTACAGCAAACATACTGGTGACTTTGCTGAGAGCTACCTCTTGAATCCTCTTGTAATTTTTTGAGACCTCCATTCTCTCCCAGCTGAAAATTCACACTCAGGTATCCTACAGGCATTCTGGTTTTCAGAGCCCCTAACATAAAACAGTAGGTTTCAGCTCTTGTTATTTTTCTGCTTTGCTGAGCATTGTGTTGTCTGATCTCTGTGAATTCCATGTGGCTGATTTAGACCTTGGACCAACCATTTTCCTCCTACAGGTATTCCTGAGAATTCCTCTCAATCATCCCCAGACTCATCAAGGAGCTATTGACTGTGGGTTAAAGCAAATGATATTGCAGGAGATTGATGGCTTGATTTTGTGTTGCTGCTTCTCACTGACTGGAGAAATTGGATCTGTCTCTCTCCCTGCCTAAACCAGAGCAATTCCAGCTCAGCATTGATGCATCCTTGAGGAGCTTCCTGCTCATGGGCTGGTGCTCCTTTTGGAACTTGGCATAATGTGCATCTCTTTACAAAGGGGCATGAATAAAATATTGGCAAGGTAGAGTTTGTGGCCTAGTTAAAGAGTTCTGTGCATGAGCTCCTCTGCTGGGTTGAGCTGAGGATAAAGTGGAGCAGAGGCTAGCTTTACACAGGACAAACTCTGTCTTAATGCTTTATTTCTCTGCACTTGTTTATGAGAGTGTGGTCTTTGGAGTTTTGGGCTGCACATAAAACAGTTAAACACAAAAAAAACCAACCCAAAACTTAACTGTGCACAGTGACATTTAATTAGCTGCATAAAAATCAAGGAGGCTTTTTTTTGTAGAGAGGAAGCAAGAATCCCCTTTTGGTACTAGAGGCACATATGTAGCCAAGTCCTATTTTTGTCTCCTCCTCTTCACCAAGAGGTGTTAGTAACAGATGTGGGTGATCTGCTGCCAAGGGTGATGGGCCAGGGATGTCAGGACTGTACTCCTGACATCTTGCATGGTGCCTTCTTCCTGTAGCAAAGGTGCAGTGAGTTCCACATTTTTAAGTGGTAGCCTTTAACTTGTGTTTGCAGTTTGAGTTGTGACATGGTGCCTGACCCCTGCTTCTGCAAAGTCTTGCATCAAGAGGGAATGCATTGAAGCTTGAGGAGGGGAGGCTTAGACTGGAAATGAGGAAGAATGTATTTGCAGTGAGGGTGGTGAGAGGCTGGAACAGATTGCCCAGACAGGCTGTGGATGTCCCCTCCCTGGAGGTATTCAGGGACAGGTTGGATGAGGGCTTGAGCAGCCTGGGCTGGTGAGAGGTGTCCCTGCCCATGGCAGGGGAGGTGGATCTAGATGATCTGTAAGCTCCCTTCCAACCCAACCCATTCTATAAATCCACATTTGGGGCCTCAGAGGCAGTAGGTACCTTGATGATCACAGTTTGACTTGAGGATGCTGAGCACTTGCAAGTATGCACAGTCTCTGAAGTTAGGCTTAATTAACCATTTCCTTGAAAAATAGAGGCCTAAGTTTTTCTGTGCCTGAATTTGCTTTGTGCAATGAATAATGCCAGAATGCATCTGCTTATCAAAATGTTTTCCTGCCCATGTTGTAGATGCTAACTGCTGGGAGATATGCTTCAGATGAGCTCCAATTACACTGCTCCTGCTAGAGTTATTCACTTCAAAATTGGTTTTCTTTTGTGGTAGATTAGGCAAAGCTGAACACAATTAGATGTGCTGAAACATCTGTGCAAAGTGAGCCCTCCAAATGAGAGGTTCCTTGCCATTTTTTGGTAAGCATAATTACTGTAAGACTCTGTGTGTGTGTGTGTGATTTAAAAAAGCACCACAGCCATGCTAGCAGAGAAGTGGAGGATTCCATCCTGGAAAACAGCAGGGACATGTTTGGAGGGAGATAAGGAAGTGAGCATGTCACATAAGCCATCAAACCTCTGAAGTCACCTTTAGCTGGCAGTACCAAAGCCAGCAAAGGTTCCCCATGATTCATGCAGGCAAAGGCCAGTGATGACTTGTACCTCTGGAGCATACACCTGCAGCACAGCTGGACAGAAATCTGTTCCCTACACTTGGCCTGTTTGGAAGCTCTCTGGGAGCTGCATCAGGATGGGGTGCTTGGTGCCATGGTTTAGTTGATTGGATGGTGTTGGATGATAGGTTGGACTCAGTGATCTCAAAGGTCTCTTCCAACCTGGTCTTTTCTACTCTATTCCATTCTATTGGTGTGGTGTCAGAGCAGGCCCAGAGGACCACAACAGGGATCAGAGGGCTGCAGCACCTCTCCAGTGAAGACAGGCAGGGAAAGTTGGGGCTGTTGAGCCTGGAGAAGAGAAGGCTCCAAGAAGACCTTAGAGCAGCCTTCCAGTATTCAAAGGGGCCATAAGGAGAAGTGGGGAGAGACTTTTGACCAAGGCATGGAGTGACAGGATAGGAGCAGCGGCTTCAAACTAGAAGAAGCTGGGTGGCATTAGGAGGAGCTTTTTCCCCATGAGGGTGCTGCTTCCCTCCTCTGCCAGAGCTGTATAATGGGAATAAGCTGGTTGGGTTTATTGGGGTTATTTGGGGTTATTTTTACAATATGTTCTCTCTTTTTCATCTGAAAGTAGCCAAAACCAACCCAGAAGGGATACTTTATCTAGAATGAGAACTTCAAATGCACTGGGTATTTGTTGTTGTCCTTCAACACTGAATTTCAAATGTCATGTGGAGTTTGGCCCTGTTTGCACTGATCCACAGCGTGGCTGCATCCCCTCCTGTGCCTAGGACACTGTGGCATATGTGAGCTTGTGTTCTGAGGCCTCCCTAATGACTTTTTAATTAGCTATTATGACCCAGCTCACAGCTTTCCCATTGCACAGCCATGTTGATTTCATCACTTACTTCCTCTTCCACGTGAAGTAGTCCTGGTTGTGGCTACCTTGTGTGTCTTTCCCTTCCTTCTGTTGCTGTGGACTAGCCTTGGCTGGGTTCCCATGAGCTCCAGCAGCGCTGATGTGCACACACCTGAGGTCTTGCTGCTCTGGGTTTGGGAGGTTGAATGCCTTTTCTTCATCTTTTCTTTCCTTTCTTTTTCAGGATCCCCTGGAACCTCACATTTCCCCGTTCAGAGGGTGGAGAAGAGTTTGGCATTGTGCTTTTCCAGGTACCTTCTGGGATTCAAATCCTCTATTATTTTTTTTTTCCTTTCTTTCTTTTTTCTCTGGGGCTGTGTAAAAGGAGGGCAGTTCTAGGAGGACTTCACCACATCCTCTTTTCCTGTCCTGGGAGGTGTGCTTTGGAAATAAATTTCCCTGCATTGCCCTTCACTGATCGATTGGGTTGGCAGATTCATTAGCTGCAAATACAGAACTTCAGTACTGGTTAAGACAGATTGAAGCTGGCTCTTGCTGGCCTCACTCACACATCAATGTTTGTGTTGACGTGGCAGAAGCCTTTCTGGAAGCAGTCCAGCAGCTCCAGCCTTTCCCCCATCCTTTATTCCCATCCTCTGCTTTGCTTGCCTTTCTATTTGGGAGATTGTGTTAGCTCTTTATAACTGAGACCTTCAGTGCAAGCAAGGGAAGTGGTAGCCAGGTGGGGGTTGGTCTCTTCTCCCAGGCAGCCAGCGCCAGATCAAGAGGACAGGGTCTCAAGCTGCACCAGGGGAAGTTTAGGTTGGATGTTGGGAAGAAGTTCTTCACAGAGAGAGAGATTGGCCATTGGAATGTGCTGCCCAGGGAGGTGGTGGAGTCACCATCACTGGAGGTGTTTAGGAAGAGACTGGATGGGGTGCTTGGTGCCATGGTTTAGCTGATTGGATGGTGTTGGGTGATAGGTTGGAGTCGATGATCTTGAAGGCCTTTTTCAGCCTGGTTAATTCTGTATTCTCACTTGAAGCTCAGCACCTTGGTTGCTGCATCCTGTTTGTCTGACTTAGGTGGCTTGGCCCTCTGGTGTTCAAGTTCAGCTCCTCTAAATCCATCTACTTAAAAAGTTTGCTGTGACAGTTTATTGGGGTTAAAGCTTTAGCTACAAGCTTGGGATATTTCTATCCAATTCTGGCTTTGGAGATTTCCTTTGTTCATTTGAGCCATCACATTTATTCCAAGCTTGGAGATTTCCTTTTGTTTACAGGAGAAGGGAACCTTTCATAACAATAGAATGTCTTGGCTTAGGAGGGACCTTTAAAGGTCATCTTGTCCAACCCTCCTGCACAGAGTGGGGACAACTAAAGCAGGTTGCTCAGAGCCACATCCAACCTGACCTGGAGTGTTTCCAAGGATGGGTTTTTATCACCTCTCTGGGCACCCTGGGCCAGTGTTTTACCACCCTCAGCATAAAAATTCTTCCTTATCTCCCATCTGAATGTCACCTCTTCCAGTTTAAAACCAGCACCCCTTGTCCTGTCACAACTGCAACTGTGTGTCACAGGTCGGAGAGCAGAAGAGATGTGTAGCAGTGGTGAGGTAGATGAGGGAGGGCAGGAGTGGAGAAACATTTCAAACAGTCCTTCTAAGCAGTAGTCTAAGGCAATTGTGAGGACAAGGTCAAGAGCATCCTTAGGTCAGGGCTCCCCAGGGACGTGTCTCAGCGTGCAGTCAGCAGATGAAAGGAAGCTGAAGCAGTGCCAAAAGGAAGAGCTGGGGTTGCTGAGGAGTCTGCAGCAAGCCTTGGCACTTGCTCAGTTCACTGCCTGGTGTTTCTGGTTGACTGGCTTTCCTCCACTCCTTGTTTTGCTCTTGACAATGTGGAGGGTTCCAAGGCTGGTATCCTGCTGTGATCTGCTGCCAGCCACCCCAGGGCCAGCTCCTGTGCCACCGGCCTGCTGGGCTGGATGTACAGCCTGCCCCAGGCAGGGAGGCTGCAGGAGATGGGAGAGGATGTATCTCTCAGCTGCAACTCTAAAGTGGCCTGGATTGGAGGGAACTTTGCTTCATGAGGAGCTTTGCTGGGTGATACCCTACTCCATTGCACCCTTACCACCAACTCTGTTCCCATTATGGGACACAGAAGTTCTGCAGAGGTGATGAGGAAGAGCTCTGTGCTCCAGGGCCAAGACTGGGATTTTCCATCTGCTTGAAGAAGTCTTAAACATATGGACATGTCTTCAAGATAGGCACTCCTTTCTTGACTTCTCACACCATGTGTCTTTAGACTTGGCTGGAGAAAAGGGGAATGGAGTATCCTGTGGGATGGGAAAATGTCCTCTTATCTAGAGAAAAACATTGCTGTAGCAGTCAGAAATAAAGGCTATCATTCACAGAGCTGCTCTGAAGGTTGCAGGGCCCTGGAACACTGCTGTAAATCTTGTCAGGTTTATTTTTGTTGGGGTTTTTTTGGTTTGTTATTATTACTGCTATCATTTTAAAAGACCTGATTTGTTTTTACGTAGTCAGAAACCTTTTAGTCTGTTTAGGCAAGAGAAAATAAATGGGCAATACTTCATGTGTGTGAAGTGTCAGGGCTTAGAAATGGTTAACTCAAGGCAGTTGTGGTGTAGAAATGGAACAGCCACACTGACCTTACAGAAAAGGCTCTTGAATACAAAGAGTTTTGACCAAGACAACCCCCCAGGAGGGGCTCAGAGTTTGCAGCACTCAGGATTAGGCTCCTCTGTTGTAATCCACTGGCTGAAGGTGATCATCCTCCTAATGGTACTGGGTTTAGTATACTCAGTGTTTAGTTGTGCCTACTGTACTGCCTCTTAAAGCTGCTCTTGTGGGTTCTTCATAGCACTAAAAGGTTTCCATTTCACAGAATCACAGAGTGTTAGGGGTTGGAAGGGACCTCTGGAGATCATCCAGTCCAACCCCCCTGCCAGAGCAGGATCAGCTAGGGCAGGTCACACAGGAATGCATCCAGGTGGGTTTTGAATGTCTCCAGAGAAGGAGACTGCACAACCTCTCTGGGCAGCCTGCTCCAGGGCTCCAGCACCCTTACAGTGAAAAAGTTTTTCCCTTATGTTTACTCTGTTAGTGTTGATTGCCAAAAATGAAATGGTTGTGTATAGAATGTATTAAGAATGATTTCCCATACAGCAAGAGAAGAGCAAGCTCAGAGAGTCAGTAAAGTTGGAGAAGACCTCTAAGATAATCAAGTCCAACTGTCAACCCAACACCACCATGCCCACTGAACCATGTCCCCAAGTGCCAGCTTCCAGGTATGGTGACTCCACCACTGCCCCTGGCAGCCCAGTTCAGGGTCTGACCACTCTTTCAGTAAAGAAGTTGTTCCTCATGCCCAACCTAAGCCTCCATTGGTACAACTTGAGGCCATTTCCTCTTGTTCTATCACTTGTTAGTTGGTAGAAGAGACCAACCCTCACCTCACTCCAACCTCCTTTCAGGGAGTTGTAGAGAATGAGAAGTTTTTCCCTCATCCTCCTTTTCTCCAGGCTGAATGACCCCAGTTCCCTCAGCCATAAGAGAGGATAGGAAACATTTAAAGATAGATAAACTGTGTAGCTTTCTGGTTTCTTGCATGTACTATAGGAAATATTCCATAGACTTGGGCACTCTTTCTATTTTCACACCAGGTAAGAGACCTCAGAAAGATGCTGCTGAGCTTTAGAGACTGGATGGGGTGCTTGGTGCCATGGTTTAGTTGATTAGGTGGTATTGGGTGATAGGTTGGACTTGATGATCTCAAAGGTCTTTTTCAACCTGGTTAATTCCTTTCCCTTCTCCCCCTTCCCTTCTCCCCCTTCCCTTCTCCCCCTTCCCTTCTCCCCCTTCCCTTCTCCCCCTTCCCTTCTCCCCCTTCCCTTCTCCCCCTTCCCTTCTCCCCCTTCCCTTCTCCCCCTTCCCTTCTCCCCCTTCCCTTCTCCCCCTTCCCTTCTCCCCCTTCCCTTCTCCCCCTTCCCTTCTCCCCCTTCCCTTCTCCCCCTTCCCTTCTCCCCCTTCCCTTCTCCCCCTTCCCTTCTCCCCCTTCCCTTCTCCCCCTTCCCTTCTCCCCCTTCCCTTCTCCCCCTTCCCTTCTCCCCCTTCCCTTCTCCCCCTTCCCTTCTCCCCCTTCCCTTCTCCCCCTTCCCTTCTCCCCCTTCCCTTCTCCCCCTTCCCTTCTCCCCCTTCCCTTCTCCCCCTTCCCTTCTCCCCCTTCCCTTCTCCCCCTTCCCTTCTCCCCCTTCCCTTCTCCCCCTTCCCTTCTCCCCCTTCCCGCTGCAACTTTTGAAGAGAAGTCTTCTTGTCAGTTTCTTTGGCTAATTAAATCTCTTGACTGAAGGAAGGGAAGTTTGGAGTATGATTTCTCTTTTCCAGTTACAATAGCTTGCTATGGTTTCTGGGCTGGTTTTTTCCCACAGCATAAGCTGGGGCTGTTTCTCTTTTCTGGGCTGTGTTTGTTTAGTTTGGGTCTCTGGGTGTATATCTGGAGTTTTGCAGGGTTGGAAACTGCCAGGGAGTGTCCAACTGCAGCTGGTTAAGGGGTGGGTTTATTGGGGGTTTGTCTGTTTATAGCTGTGCTACATTGTTCCTTTAATATAATTCTCATTGCAAACAGTTTTAGAAAGCCTTTCTCAATAAATGAGAGTCTAAACATGACAAGTGGGGATTTCAGGCTGTTTGGCCTCTTACAGCAGGCTCTGGTAAATGTTTTTCCCTCTCCCACAAAAACAAGCTGGCAGCAGCAGGGATCCATTGACGTCCGTCGGATCAGAGATTGCTGCCCTCCTCTGAGACCTGGGGGATGGGATCAAATCCCCATGCCATGAATTTTCCACCTCCTGAGGAAGAAGCTGGGTAGCAGAATATTAGGTGGGTCCTACTTCTGCCTGAAGAGGTGGTGGAAGCCTCATCCCTGGAAGTCTTTAAGGCCAGGCTAGATGTGGCTCTGGGCAACCTGATCTAGTGTGAGGTGTCCCTGCCCATGGCAGGAGGGGTGGAACTGGATGATCCTCGAGGTCCCTCCCAACCCTGGCACTTCTGTGTTTCTGTGAACTTGGGACCACAGCCACTGGCTGCTGAATGAGCAGTAAAGCTGTTTCCTAAAGCACTGCACAGTGTTCAGAGAACCATTCCCATAAAATGCTCTCTGAAGTAGAAGGGGCCACATAAAGCTGGAGTGCTACATTCCTCACTATACTCCTTTTTTTCTAGGCCCTTTCCTGGTATTTTGTTTGTTTGTTTCAACAAGAGGCTGAAATTACTCCAAAGGGTGCAGTATGGTGTAAGCAACACAGGGCTCCAAAGAAAACAGAATTGATTTCCATTGCAGCTTGTACAAACACAGCATGCAATATCACTCCCAACTAGTGAGACAACATATATTCATATTCTTTTTTCTTACTATCTAGTTAAAAGAAAGGGAGGTTTCAGTGCTGAGCTTTCTTGTGCATTTGGGCTGCTGTCTGTGCCTTTTGAAAGAGCTCAGAGGGTTTCGGGGTTGGGAGCCATCCACAGGGCAGCATTTAGCCAGCAGCAAATATCTCTGAGAGCAGATTGCTGCTGCTGCTGCTGGGTAGGAAATGTAAACCAGTGCTGGGTTTCACAACTAAAAAGCAGCAAAATACTTTCTAAAGATTTTTCTTTCAAGGCAGCATCTCTGCCCAGCTCCCAGCAAGCACTCAGCATACATTGCAGGGGCAGTGGAGCTGCTAAGTGGCTTTGCTGCTTTTCCAGGCATTTGTACATCCATGGATTTCCAGAGGCTGTATCCCCATACCATGCCTGGTCATGGCAGCATCCTGCTTCACCCCTCATCATTTAACTGCACAGGGAAATCAAGGGTGTGAAGTGGTGACACTCTTTTGTGTATCACAGAATCCCAGCATGGAAGGGACCTCTGGAGATCATCCCCTCCAAACCTCCTTGCTAAAGCAGGGCACCCACAGGGTCACAATATCCAGGTGGGTTTGGAATCTCTTCAGAGAAGGAGACTCCACAACCTCTCTGGGCAGCCTGCTCCAGGGCTGTGGGACTCTCACAGCACAAAAGTGTTTTGTCAGTGTTTAGGTGGAACCTCCTGTGCTCCAGTTTGTGCTCATTGTTCCTTGTCCCATCACTGGTCACCACTGAAAAGAGTCTGGCCCCTTCCTCTTGGCCTCTGTCTTGAGATGTTAATGAGCACTGAGAGGATCCCCTCTCAGTTGTCTTTTTTCCAGACTCAGGCCTCTCAGCCTTCCCTCCTCACAGAGATGATCCAGCCCCTCAGCACTTTTTGTAGCCTCCACTGGACTCTCTCCAGTAGTTCTCTGCCTCTCCTGACTTGGGGAGGCCAGAACTGGGCTCAGTACTCCAGATGTACTCCAGATGGTCTCTTCTCCCAGGCAGCCAGCACCAGAACAAGAGGACACAGTCTCAAGCTGTGCCAGGAGAGGTTTAGGCTGGATGTTAGGAAGAAGTTCTATAGAGAGAGAGTGATTGCCCATTGGAATGTCCCTGGAGGTGTTCAAGAGGGGATTGGATGTGGCACTTGGTGCCATGGTTTAGTGGATTAGATGGTGCTGGGTGATAGGCTGGACTTGGTGATCTCAAAGGTCTTTTACAACCTTGTCTATCCTATTCTATCCTATCCTATCCTATCTTATCTACATGAGCAGTGAAAAGTGGCTGCCTTTGCCAAAGTTGATGCCTTCCCCCTTGGAGGAATTCCCATGTGTGCCTAATTCTGCCATTCCTGGATTTGGGTCCCTGTGGTTCACACTTTTAAGACCTTTTGAAGGCTTTTGATCAGCTATTACTCCTCCCTTGCTGTTTCCCATTTCAAGGGGAGTTGGAAATCAGCACTTTGATTAGTGTGTTGAGTCACAGCAGATCAGAAATTGTTCCATCTCCTCATGCTTTATCTTGACAGTTAATATTACGTGAGCCCAACTCTATAACCCATATTCATGTTTATCTGAAATTGCTTTCACAAATGAAATGCAGCTGCCACTCTGGATGTGGCTTATCTCATGGCACTCTCAGCCCAGTCTGCTCAGGCTGTGTTTTTCAACTCAGTAACATAAATATGTGAGGTTGCCAATGACAATTATCTACAATGACAATTAGCCACAGAAGAACTCGCATCAGATTTTGGTGTTGACATTAGTGATCCTGCTTTGGCCAAGGGGTTGGACCCCCATGATCTCTGGAGGTCCTTTCCAACCTCTCCTACTCTGTGATTCTGTGGTTAGTGTTAAATGAAACCACACTGAAATTCAGGCCTCTAGAATAGAACAGAATTAACCAGGTTGGAAGAGACCTAGTCATGAGGTCTGTGGTGACAGGTTGGATTCGATGATCTTTGAGGTCTCTTCCAACCTTAGTGATACTGAATACCTGTAGCAAGCCACTCACAGTGAAAGCCTCATTCACAGGCTTTGCAGGGACTGTTAGCAAAACAGCATCTTCATCATGGGACCTGTGTGGACCTCATTCTTAGCAGAGCCTGACTTTTTCCATCTGTGTCCTTCCTGTGTTCCTGTGCAGATGTTGGGTTTTGTGCAGCTGAAGGGATTGGGACTGTGCAGCCTGGAGAAGAGAAGGCTCCAGGGTGACCTTATAATTGCACTTCAATATCTAAAGGAGACCTGTAGGAAGGCTGGGGAGGGACTGTTTAGGAGGGCTTAGTGTGAGAGGATGAGGGGCAGTGGTTTAAAGCTGGAGCAGGGCAGATTTAGGCTGGACATCAGGAGGAAGCTCTGCACTATGAGAGTGGTGAAATACTGGCACAGGCTGCCCAGGGATGTGGTTGAGGCCCCATCCATAGAGACAGGGTGCCTCAAGACCAGACTTGATGCTTTCCTGGGCAGCTTCTAGTCAGAGGTGTCCCTGCTCACTGCAAGGATGTTGGAGATGATGACCTTTGAGGGTTCCTTCCAACCTTATGCAACCTGTGACTCTCTGAGTCCCATCTGAGGTCACTTGTTGATTGCTTCTGCTGGAATTCATGTGATGTTTATGGTGCATCTTGAGGTTGTGGCAGTTACATTTGATCAACTGGAAAATAAAATTGACACAGGCCTTTAACTATCCAGGAAAGCAAAGTAAAAGCTGTCAGCCTTCATTAGGTTTATCCACTGTGCTTCAGCCTACCTCCTGTGCAGGCCTTTCATCTCCTGTCCCAGGGGGAGGAACTAAGAGCCTGAGCTTCACCGTAGCTTTGTGAGGTGATGCTGTGTCCTCACCGAAGTCAACAGCAGGTTCCACTGATTCCCTTTGGACCACTGTTGGGTTTTGCTGCTGTGTTGCAGCTCAAATGTTCTTAAGAAGTGTGGTGCTTTGCTGTGGATGGTTTTAGGCAGAGCTGGGCTGAAACCTGGCTGTGGTGTGGGAGCTGTGGAACTGAGGAGGGAAGTGTGGTGTTTGCTGTCAGGTAGCATCATTGGGTCTCTGTTTAGAACACAGCTTTAGGTGTGAGAGGGAAGAATAAACTTGAGTGTTGTACAGTAACATTGCATCAACAACAGCACTAGAAACAAGTACTTGCCAGAATGGGGCTAGTTCATAAATTCCTTAAGGATCATCTGGTTCCAGTGCCTCTGCCATGGGCAAGGACACCTTCCACTAGACCAGGCTGCTCGAAGCCTCATCCAGCCTGGTCCTAAACAGAGAGATGAGGCATCCACAACTTCTCTGGGCAAACCAGTATCCCACCAGCCTCACAGTAAAGAACTTCTTCCCAATGCCTCATCTAAACCTACCCTGCTCTAGTTTAAAATGAAATGTAGAATATATAGAACCCCAAAAAGAAACACTGGAATGTAAAAACTGAGCATACATGGAACTGTGATTCCAAAGTTTCTGTGCAGTCCATCTTCTCCTGCTGCCTTGGCTTTAAATCAAGGGAAGAATATTTCATAGGGGATTTATCTGTCATTAATGTTAGTTGTAGAGCTATTGCTGCTCTAGGCTGTGTTTTCTCCCCCTAAATCATGCAGACAGTGCTTCTGTTATTTAAATGTGAATATCTGACAATTGTATTACAGACCTTAGAGTGATGAGAGCACGATGCCCAGAATGAGAAAGTGGTTTGGACTTCTGCCTCTGTTGCAAAGGAATCCTAAGTCGAAGTGTCTGGCTGAAAATACAGCTTTAAACCCCCCCCAAACCCTCTACCCCTGTGTTGGTTTGGATTCTGCTCAGCAGCTCTGCAGCAGTCACTGGGTGTTAGAGCAGCTCAGTTAGGCAAGAACTTTAAGAAGGGGTTTAATACTGTGCATACAGTGATAAAATGAACTTTGCATGTGCAGAGGAGCTTTTAGCTTTGTTTTTCCTTCAATAATCTCTTCAGTCTAGCACTTGTATGGAAGAGCAATAATGGAAATCCAGAGAGATCCCTGAAAAAACACAGTTCAGTCCATAGAGGAATTGCACCTGCAGAGCAGGCACTTGGATGCAATCAGAGTAGAAGAATAATTTCTTAGGTCCCTGAGTGTATTTCACACATCTCCTGGGAGTGAGGGAGGAAAACCTATTTGCCTTTGCATTTCTGCAGTGCAAACCTGGTGCCAGAGCTGTGCACAACAGGAACTTCAGACACCTAAGGAGTGAGCTTCTGCATGGGGTTGGAGCCAGAAGAAAGCCATTCCTCTATTCCTGTTGGTCCAGTGATGATTTTCACAACTGGAAACTAAGTGGCACAGTTTTGTCTTCCTGAGGTTACCTCATGCTGCTGCTGCTGCTTCATGGCCTTTTCCATTGCTGATTAAATTAGCAAGTAGCAAAGCTCTCTGGTGTCACTGCTGTGTTTCAGGTGCCTGTGGACAGCAGAGAGCCTGGTAGGAATTGTTCTGCCTTTCCCAGCCAGCAGCAGGATTAGCTGCAGCCATCACCAGCGCAGGCAGGAGAAGCTGTTTCATTAGCACGTTACATTTGTCCACCTCTTTCATCCCACTTGCTTTTCCTGCAGTAGCTGGTTAATAAATCTGAGCTCTCTGGGGTGAGAGTGCTGAATAAACTTTCTGGTGATATTTAAATGCAGCACCTCAGTGAAATGGAGAGAGAGAAACAGCACACAAACAGAGCTGATCTCTCTCTGTAACTGCCTTCCTGCTTGCCAGCAGCCCTACCAGTACAAAGCCTCCATGTCTGGCCACATAACCACCTGGCCCTTTCTCCCCTGGCTCCCAGTGCTGGCTCAGGTGGACATTTTTGCCCTGGCTCCTCACCAGGCCTTTGTTTTTCTTTCTAGGCATGCCTGAAGTGCCTTGCCAGTCTCAGCCTGTTTCCATTGACTGCAGGGCACTTGACCCTGTATGTGCTTGCAAACAAGTGCTCTTGTTCTCTCAGATGAACATGCATGCACAGTGGGATTCTTTTCTTCTTCTTTTCCCTTTTAAATGTGATGTTGAAGCCAACTGGATGCTTAGCCTCCTATGCAATGCTTGCTGGCATTGGCCAACGCTGTCCCAAGTGAGGAAGTTAAGTGCTGGGGAAAGACTTCCAAAAGCAGCCTTGAGACTTGGTTCCCACAACTCTGCTCAGTAGTGGTGCTTGGAGTTACTCACCATGAGGAGAATGGGATAATAGAATTGTTTCAGTTGGAGAAGACCTCTAAGATGATCAAGGCCAGCCATCAGCCTCACACCACCATGGCCATTAAACCATGTCCTGAAGTGTCTACATGTTTCTTGAACATCTCCAGGCAGCCTGTTCCAGTGCCTGACCATTCTTCCAGTAAAGAAACTTTTCCTTATGTTCAACCCAAACCTCCCCTGGCCCAACTTGAGGCCATTTCCTCTCCTTCTATTACCTTATATTAGAAAAGAGAGACTGACTTCCAGTTGGCAACTGTCCTCCTCTATGGGCAGGACCATAGTGGCCTTTAATGACAGTGGCTTTGAGGGAGACAGGTCTGGAGCAGGCTACCCAGAGAGGTTGTGGAGTTTCCTTCTCCAGAGAGATTCCAAACCAGCCTGGACACAATCCTGGGCAACATGCTGTGGGTGTCCCTGCTTTAGCAGAGATGGTCTCCAGAGGTCTCTTCCAAGCCCTACCACACTGGGATTCTGTGGAGAGCTGTGGTCTCGCTTATTCAAGTGGTATTAACTTGGGCCACAGTGTTCAGTGCAGAGTATTTGTTTGTGGGGGGTTTTTTCTTCCTGCAGATTTTGTGTCTGCACACAAGTATCAAACAGAGACACCGAGGGGTTATTTTTACAAGCACTTAGCCATCAGGCTCTGAGCTGGTGACGTGGAAGGCTTTGATTTGTGCGGGAGGCAGGGAGGGAGGGAGGGAAATGCTGTGTGCAGATGCCTGTTGGAATTGCCTCCAGCACATTTGGAAACCTGACACTTAATTTCCAAATGGGCCCAATGAATATGTTGATGTGGATGGGGAAAGCAAGCTTTTCCTCTTTCAGAACAGCAGGTTTGAAATGCAGGAAGGGAAAAGTGCTGAGGAGTTAGCACTGGGATTTATCAAGCAGCGTTTAAAGGGAAGCTTAATTAACATGTCCCTACCCTTTCAGCTGCAGTGAATGGGTGGCTGCTTTATCACCCACCTAAAGATGTTGGTTTGTGTTTGCAGAATGCTTCTGACAGTTGAGCCTGCAGGAGAAAGCTCAGCTTCTCCCCATAATCTCATTATAGCATTCGTGTATTATATTTGCTTGCTTTGACCTTGGATGATTTAGGGAGAGCATTCAATGGGTATAGAGGTTGTGTGCTGGGGCTGTTTAGTGTGGAAAAGAGAAGTCTGAGAGGAGATCTTATGAATTTTTATAAATATCTGGAGGGTGGCTGACAAGAAGGGGCCAGTCTCATTTCAGTGCTGTCCTGTGGTAGGACAAGAGGCAATGAAAACAAATGTGGAACCCAGGAAGCTCCACCTCAGTGTGAGGAAAAGCTTCTTTCCTGTGAGGATGATGGAGCCCTGGAGCAGGCTGCCCAGAGAGCCATGGCTTAGTCATGAGGTCTGTGGTGACAGGTTGGACTTGATGATCTTTGAGGTCTCTTCCAACCTTGGTGATTCTGTGAGAGATTGTGGAATCTCCTTCTCTAGAGGATGCATCCCTGGGTGATCCTGCTTGGGCAGGGGGTTTGGACTTGATCTCCAGAGGTCCCTTCCAACCTTAACATTCTGTGATTCTATGAATCAGTCCTTGAGGTTCTTCTCTTTGTAGTGTTAGTGTATCTATAGCTGGAATTTAAACTTTGGGGGTTGTTTTTGCTCTAAACAATGCACTGGCGCTACTCCCTCTGTTAGTAAGTTGGATGGCAGGACACAGGAGGGCAAGGCATCCCTGGGATGGCTGCTGCCCTGCCTTCCTCAGGATGAGTGAAGATGTAGCTGCTGCTTGTCTTGCTCTCCCCGAAGAACACAGTGATAACAGGAATGGGATATTAAATGGGGCAGTGTAGATTAATGGGGCACTAATAAAACAAATGAGACCCATTAGCAAAATCACTGCTTCAAAAGTAGATTCTGTGATAAGTGCCCTTCAGTGCCTCGTGTGGGAAAAATGGTTGCAGCACTTGGAAAATCATCCACGGAGCTTCATTTTAGGCTGTTGTGACAGTCCTAAGTGATAAGCTCTTAAAACAGCTTAGATGAAGGTAAACTTCATTTGCACTTGGTGCGACTGGCAGAAAACTTGAATGAGTCTGTCTGAACGCGAAGACAAGTTCCTTTCTTTCAAACCCAGGCAAAGTGCTTCTGTGTGCTCCCAAAACCTTTCATCAGGAAACAAAGCCTTTTGTTGTTCTTCTGTGAAGCCTATAAGGGTGATCAGGAGAAGTTGGAGAGCTGGAGCACCGGCGCTTTGGGGACTGATGTTGAAACAGACCTTGAACTGGGACTGGTGGGTGCAGGGTGTCCTCCTGCTTTTTAATGGTTGGTTTTCTATTAGAGAAACAATTCCTGGTTGCAGCCTTTGGGTATCTAAAGGGGACTTGTAAGAAAGGTGGGGATGGACTTACAAGCAGGGCCTGTTGTGACAGGAGGAGGGGTGATGGTTTTAACTCAACTAGGGAGATTGAGACCAGACAGAATTTTTTTGTGCTGAGGGTGGGAGACCCTGGTCCAGGGTGCCCAGAGAGGTGGTAGCTCCCCCATCCCTGGAACCATTCCAGGTCAGGTTGTTTGGAGCTCTGAGCACCCTGCTCTAGTTGCAGATGTCCCTGCTGACTGCAGGGGACATGGACTAGATGACTTTTAAAGGTCTGTTCCAACCCAAAACATTCCATGACTCAGTGATTCTATGATTGTGCTTGAAACATTGCTTGTCTCGTTTGCTTTCCGGACCTGATTGTTTTTCTGGAGTATCACAGAATGGTTTGAGCTGGAAGGGACTTAAAGATCATCCAGTTCCAATGCCTCTTCCATGGGTAGGGACACCTCCCTCTAGACCAGCTTTCTGAAGGCCTCCAGGGAAGAGGCATCCACAACCTCACTGGGCAACCTGTTCCAGTGTCTCCCCATTTCTCCCTACTCTCCAGTCTAAATCTCCTCTCTTAACATAGTGCTTCATGGAAAAGGAAATGACAGTTTGTTTCTCAGGTGGAGAGAGTACTTTGCCTACAACAAGAAACATGTTTGGGGTTTAGAGATAAAATATTTACTGAAATCAGCCCATCAAAGACTCAGTTATCAACATTCCAGGGACTTTGTCATTGATCTTCAGTAGTAGGTGGGTCCAAGTCCCTGAACTAACATCTTTTCCTTCCCTTTCTCCCTCCAGAAATCCACAGCTGGATCTTGGTGGGTTTGTGTGGTTTGTTTTTTCTTTGCCAGTGTAATTGTGTTAAATCCAAGCTCAGGCAGTAAGCAACGAGCGGCACCTCCCTTGTAAGACACAGAGGGGTGCAGGGCGATAGGAGGGCCCCGGGCGCTCCGAGTGCCGCCTCCCCCGCGCTGCCGGCTGCGTCCCGGGCTGCATCCCGGCCGCATCCCGGCCGGCTGGGAGTGGGAGAGGAGAGGAAAGGAGAGGAGAGGAGGGCCGGGAGGCGGCTGTTGCTATCGCTCTGATGTCAGGCGCTCTCGCTAACGTGTGGTTGGTTCTGCTGCGTTTCAGATCGCTGCCGGCAGCAGCGGAGCACAAAGGGATCGGCCAGGCTCCCGCATCGCTCAGCGAGAAGAAAGGAGTCAGCGGAGCAGACTAACAGGGGCTTGTGTCGGGTGGCCTTGCCCTACAAAGGCTGCCTTTAAAAGAGAAAGGCAGTGCTATTTAATGAGCTGTGAGATGAGGCGCTGCTGCTAACGCTCAGATCCCAGGATTCATCGGCTATTCATTGTGCTTAATGTACATGTTTCTGCACCGTGCATTCGGGAGATCCCAGAGAAGAATCCAAAACGGCTGCGGGGGAAAGACCACCAAACATGCCTACAGAAACACTACCGACAGGTAGCATGGTGAAGCCGGTCAGCCCTGCCGTCACTTTCACCTCCGCCGTTCCTCTCCGCATCCTGAACAAAGGACCCGACTATTTTCGCAGGCAGGCGGAGCCTAACCCCAAAAGACTGAGCGCGGTGGAGAGGCTGGAAGCCGACAAGGCCAAGTACGTCAAGAGCCAGGAGGTCATCAACGCCAAGCAGGAGCCGGTGAAGCCGGCGGTGCTGGCCAAGCCGCCGGTCTGCCCCGCCGCCAAGCGAGCGCTGGGCAGCCCAACCTTGAAGGTCTTCAGCAACAATGCCAAGACCGAGAGCGGCGTGCAGAGAGAAAACCTGAAACTCGAGATTCTGAAGAACATCATCAACAGCTCCGAAGGCTCCAGCTCGGGGTCGGGGCACAAGCACGGGCCCCGGAACTGGCCGCCCCACAGAGCCGACTCGACGGAGCTGAACCGGCACTCGTTTGCCGAGTCGCTGAAGGTTTACCCCACACAGGGCCGCAGCAGCCCGCAGGAGAGCAGCTCCAACGTCAGCAGAAGGCTCCTAGATCAGTCGGCAGAGACTTTCTTGCACGTCTCTCACAGCTCCTCAGACATTAGGAAAGTAACTAGCGCAAAGCCCTTAAAAGCAATACCCTGCAGCAGTTCAGCCCCACCTCTGCCTCCAAAGCCCAAAATCGCTGCCATCGCCACCCTGAAGTCCCCAGAGATTGAGGCAGTGGAGTCTGGATGTGGAGTTAGCAGGAGGCCCTCCCTACAGCGCTCAAAATCAGACTTAAGCGACAGATACTTCCGCGTTGACGCCGACGTGGAACGGTTCTTTAACTACTGCGGACTGGATCCCGAAGAGCTTGAGAACCTCGGGATGGAGAACTTTGCAAGGGCTAACTCTGATATCATATCCCTCAACTTTCGCAGCGCAAGCATGATTAGCTCAGACTGTGAACAGTCTCAGGACAGCAACAGTGACCTTAGGAACGATGACAGTGCCAATGACCGCGTGCCATACGGCATCTCCGCCATCGAGAGGAATGCCAGGATCATCAAGTGGTTGTATAGCATCAAGCAAGCTCGAGAGTCACAGAAAGTGTCCCACGTGTGAGAAGGAAACGAGCCCACCGTGGAGGGAAGGCAAAAGCAGAAAGCAAAGCAGAGCGAGGACTGTATCTTTGTCTGTGAATATTCAGTTGTGAAGGGTTGTGAAGTCTACTTGAAGTCTTGTACACTTCTCAAATCTCTTTGTGTTGCTTGTTGTGCAATGTTCCCAAGTTGCATGCCTGTCAACATGTGAGCTGACCTGGCTTCCACTTGAACAGTAACTAACTCCAAAAGCCTGGCTGAGCGTACCCATGATCTGCCAAAAGTTTAAGACGAGAATCTAATTAGGGCTTCAGTGTAATCAAAGTTGTTTACATGGAAAAGGTTATTTGACTTCTTTGGTATTTATGTGGTTCCTTGTGGATTTTATAAATGTCACTTTGTGTCTTAATACCGATACTGTCAACTGGCATTGCTAGTTTCTGAGCTGAAACAGAATCCCCCTGAGGGGTGGCAAAGGGATACTGGCCAAAATAAGAGGTGTAGGCACCTGATGATAGGCAAAGCAGCCTTATCTCTTCTAGAAAGTGCTTTATTGGGCATGGAAACCGTTTCCAAAAGGCAAAGGATGCTACGGCCTGCAGTCGTGTATCGCTGTAAACTCTGCCTCCCTACTCCTAGTAAGGGACTGTTCAGTAAAAGGTTTCCTTCTTCTCTAGGTAAGCTCCCTCAGGTTACCAGCAGAAGCAGTCTAGTCACTCTGCTTGACCCCCCCTCAACAAAACAAGTCTTGTCTTTGGGTCAGTGTAAGCATTGTAATGATGCTGTGTTCTTCCCCACCCCCCACCCCCCCCCGCTGGAAAGAGCTCAGTGAGGTTTGGAGTCAGCGGCACAGGATTCTGTGGGGTTGGTTTGTGACTCAGAAGGTTCCTGGTCTTAAACTTTTGACAGGAATGATTCAATCCTATAGCTGATATTGAATGCCTTTATTAATCCAACACATCATGATGACGAATTCCATGCTGTCTTTTACATTTCTTTTGGGGTTTATTTTTTGTGTAGACCTATTTGAACAGTTAAGGAACAGAACTGGAAGCACACAGCCATACCAACGGAACGCCTCCTCTCCAGCGGTAAATACACTCAGTAGCTGAGCTAGATCTGAGAAATTGTGATTATGTTGTCTTGCATATGTTATACCCAAGGCTGTGAAAGTTTGTTCCAGCTCTAGGAAAGTGTAGAAACATGGCAGTGTGTAGCTTTCCCCCACCCCCCCCACCCCCTTTCTTTGTTTTGTTGGGATTGTTGTTTATTTCTTTCCTCCTCCTCCTCATAGGATGGTTAGTGCTGCAGCTCGACCTGTCACAGCTCTTTGGACAATCTGTGTCTTCCCAGTGGCTTCATGAGCTGTCATTTCCACTGACAGTGGTGGGTGTGCTAGGGGAGAAGTCAAAAGAACAGCTTCATTCTTACTGTGTCCGTGCTTCGAAGTGAATTGCAGCACTGCCTTCTGCTTCATCAGCTGATAGGAAACTCTCTTTTTTTTATCATTGTGTAAATGCTGTAAGACTTTGTATATACTTCAGTTGTTATGAAATCTTTAAAAGGAAGAGTGTTATGCTAATAAATAGCTCCTGGTGCAGGTATGGTAGGTTTATTGTTCTTTTTTCTCCCCCCCTTTCTTTTACTTTTGTTGCCTCTCCCTTCCCCACCCCCCTCCCCCCGTTCTTAAAACTCTTATCAGGAACTCAATCGCAGTGTGGTTTAGTGCTGTAGAAGGTCTTGGTTAAACAATAGTTCCAGTAAAAGGTTTCTTTTACTCAAGTGCTTTTCAGAAGATAATTTTTTTATGAAGTAACTATAGCAGCATGATCTGTCTGAAGAGCTAGAAGAGGTTTTTCAAGGCTCTCAAAAATAGCTTGCTCCTTCCTTACCTAGCAATGTTGCTGTTCCCATTTATAGCATCTGTTCCTAATGAATCACCACAGTCTTCTGAATTATTCTTCAGTAGTGCTTATTTATATATTTGAATATTAAAAGATGTTTTACAAAGCTGGGTGCTATCTTTTTCCTCTAAGAAGGCTGTGGCCCAACTTCTCCCAGGCAGCCAGCACCAGAACAAGAGGACACAGACTCAAGCTGCGCCAGGGGAAGTTTAGGCTGGAGGTGAGGAGAAAGTTCTTCACTGAGAGAGTTGGTAGCCATTGGGTTGTGCTGCCCAGGGAGGTGATGGAGTCACCATCCCTGGAGGTGTTCAAGAGGGGATTGGACGTGGCACTTGGTGCCATGGTTTAGTAGTCATGAGGTGTTGGGTGACAGGTTGGACTTGATGATCTTTGAGGTCTCTTCCAACCTTGGTGATTCTGTGATTCTCACCCACAGCCACAGTTAACACAGGCAGGCTGGGAGCAGAGCCACGCAGTCACTCATTGCCTGTAGAATTATCCTACACCAAGTTTGAGGCCTGGAGAAACCTGGTCTAGTGGAAGGTGACCCTGCCCCAGGCAGTGGGGTTGGAGCTAGATGATCTTGAATTTCCCTTCCAACCCAAACCATTCCATGAAGTTTTATAGACTTGCTTTCTGAATGGGCTCAGAGGTGGGGCTGGGCGGGGAGCACACATCCAGGTCCAGGAGGCTACTCCATGGCTTTTACATGGAGTTTCACAACCCTGAGACTTAGGCCACTCCTAGTTTGGTCAGACAAGTGAGGAGCTGTGTTCCAGCACCTCTGTGACATCGTCAGCTCCCTGGGTTCCCCTTGGCATTGCCATCACGCTGAGGTTTCCAGCATGGTTTTCTCCAATAGTGAGTTCTGCTCAGTTCAGTGACGGTTTTGCCAAGGACAATAATGCTGAGGGGATTCAAGCCAAGTGTAATGCAGCTGTACAGCAATGAAATAAAGAAGTTCAAACCGAAATCGAGGCGCACTCACATTGTTCTCTCTCAAGTGGTTGAAGGACAATGATAAACACGCTATCGCGTCTGGTGTCCGCCAAGAGCAGGAAGAAAGAAACCTTTGTAAGGAGAAAAATGGACCAGAGCACATGCCAGCGCTCTGAACTTGTTTCCCAAGGTTCCTTAGGAAGCTGTAGGCTCTTGAGAAATCAAATTCATTTCCTTTTAATGCCCCAAGGGGTGTAAGCTTGCGAGCTATCTGTAAGAGAGCATTTCCTCGCCCGAGGTCTTGAGCAGCACCTTTGACACGGCACAGGCTGTGACTGCCGTCCCAGCTTCCCGCGGCGTGCGCAGCAATGAGACTTTCCAGGACCTTCCCAGGCAGCTGAACTTGCAGCTCCAGTGAGCTTGCACCAGCAGGAATCACTGCAAAGGAGTCTTCAAAACACCCACAAGGCTTTGAACACGCAGGTGAGAGCTGCCTCCCCTTGGCACTGCATTACAGCTTATGCAGCTACCGTTCATTGATTGATTCCCAGATTGTCGTTGTCTGATTGTGTTTGTTTTCAGAGAGGAGTAACCCTCTTGCCTTTGCAGACAGCTAGTCCATCCTGCTGAGAGGGTCTCTTGTTGTCTGCTTCAGGAGATTCCTGAGTGCTGAACATGGACTTTGGAGGGAGCTGTAACCAATTCAAACACCTCACCTGGGACCAGTTCTGCTTGTGTTCCTGCTGCCTCCAGCAGCTGTTTGCTCAGGTGCAAAGTGCACAGCAAGCTTCCATGGTTAGGTAACAGCTCTTGGTGCTGCAGCAGCTCTGGGAGGAGATGCAAATCGGTGTGTGCTCTGAAAGTGGCATAGGTCAGGGCTGGGCTGGTCACTAGAGGAATGCCAGGGGCTCTCCCATTTCTCCCTTCCTAAAGGGAATAGGGAAAAAGACTGACAGGTTAGGAAAGAAACTAGCCTAGCTGGGGTGGAAAAAACAATCCTATGAAATGGAGGCAAAGAGAGACACAAACCCATATGGAACCCAACCCCTGATGGCAGTGATGGCACCACTGGCACCACTGATGCTGGAGGTAGGCACTGGGAAAGTCCCAGACTGAACTTAATAGCAGATGGGAAACAGATCCAGGAGCTGGATTCTGGAGCTGGATTTAGGAACACATGAATCAGGATCAAAGGCAGAACAGAGTCCTCATGGGACATCAGCTATTGAAGAAGAGGCTCAGCCCTGGTGGTCCCTCAGCTTTCTCCTGAAGATGCTGCATCTCCATGGAATGGAGTGTCTTGCTGCTCAGTGGAGGGTTACCTGCCCTGTGTGCTCTTCCCTGAAAGTGCTACCTCTCACCACCTGTCTCTCCCAGCTGTATCAGTGCCCTTGGTCTGCACAGGAGCAAGTCTCGGCCAGAGCCTTTCTTCAGCCCACCCCTTGGCAGGAACTCTCTCTCCATCATCTTCTCCATGCTAGAAGCAGCCCCTGGCTGAGCAAACCTGCCCTGAACTTCAGGAAGTGCCTCAGCGAGCAGAGAAGTGACAGCACCGAACAGAGTCAGTTCTCTTCTAGCTCAGCACTGACAGTCCTGGCCCTGGAAGTGAAGCAAAACCAAGGTCTGTTCTCTGTAACCAGTGTGAGTTCCCATGCAGACAAGAAATCACCACAGAAGCTCATGGTGGTTCTGTTGTGCCTTGCCAGGGAGGGAAAGGAAGAGGAAAGCCATGTGGCAGAGCACACTTGGAAAGCTCTGAGCAGCTCGGCACACGTTTCTGCCGGCGAGAGAGACGGGCGGCAAAGTTAAAGCTGCTCTGTTAATCACTTGGTATTGTGCTGTAACAATGTGGTGGAGGATGAGATACAGGATCTGAGCCACGAATTTACATTCAGTGACTGCAAGCAGTGAAAGGTTCTTGTTGATGGCTTCAGTTTTCTGCAAGGCAGAGCACTGTGCTGCGAGCTCTGTCTGCAGCGAGTGAGTGACCGCAGGCTTTTGAAGGGTAAACAGAGGGATGATGCTTTTGGCAGGAGTTCAACAATCAGAAGGCAACACTCAGACAAGAGAGCCAATCAGGATTGCTGACTTACCTCTTTTTGCAGCGGTCTAGTCAGCCATGGAGGCCATCCACGTTTGATTCCAGCCATTCAACGAAAAACAAAGTGCTTAATGGAGCTCTGCAGAGCAGAGCTGAACAATTTCAGCCCGCAGGAGAACGGGGAAGGAGCTAAGCCTTCAAAACAGCCTTCCTGGTACTTGCTGATTGTGAGATGATCATCTTTAGTACCTTACATTCAGAGCTCACTTGTCCATAAGAAACACTTTTATCAAGCAGAGTAGTCAAACCAATGACTCTGGGAGGTGCCAGGTTTCCAGGGCTATAAATCTCACGTTTTATGTGATTAATGGAGGCACACCAGTAGCTGAGCAGGGTAGGCTTGGAATATAAGAACATCTGGAGCTTTGTTCCCGTGAACAGTAAGGGTCCACTGCGTGTTTTGGCAATGAATATAAATGCAGCTGTGGTGGAAGGTCCCTTTGTGCTGTACAAGAGGATGAATTGGTCAAGGTGGTTTGCCCTAATTGTGATTTAACTCTGTTAAAAGCCTTGTCACCGAGGCTTAGATGTTCGCTGACACCAAGCTGATGTTCCTTGCTGTCAGCAGGAAGACTCCAACAATCTGCCCTTTGACATGTATCACCCATAGCTTAATGCAAAAGGCCATTAAAATTGTCTGGAAGAAATGACTTTTCTCTCCTGGTGATGGCATCTCTTAGGTGAACCTCTAAATAAGCACATACACTCATAAACATCCTTTATTGTTCTCCCTGGAAGCCCAGGAGGTGGTCAGTAGCTGTGCCCTGGTGTTTGCTACATTGCTGCTAACATACTCAGATGTTGTCTTGTTTAGGGGGGCGTTGGTCCAAGCTGAAGTGGAAATCCCTACACCCCACCACCTCTCTTGCCCTGGCAGGTATGAAGAGCCCTCAAGCTGAGTCTGTATCACTTAAGACTTGGGTTGAAGCTGCCCATCAAGCCCCAGGAATAATAAGTGATGACTTCATTAGATTATTTTTTGGGTTAGTTCTGATGAAAAACAATCACTTATGTAACAAAACCTGGAGTCTCTTAAATGTCACTCTTCTAAATTTAAAGTCATTTTCATGATGGTCTTATGACAGGAGTTAGAGAGTGCTGGTATCTATGCTATTATTGTTTCATGCTTTTGGCACTGCAAGTGTTCTCCAGCTTCTTGAGGGTGCTGAGGCCCTGGCACAGGTTGCCAGGGAGGTGGTGGAAGCCTCATCCCTGGGGGTTTTTAAGGCCAGGCTGGATGTGGCTGTGAGCAACCTGCTGTGGTGTGAGGTGTCCCTGCCCATGGCAGGAGGGTTGGAACTTTGAGGTCCTTTCCAACCCTAACAATTCTATGATTCCATGATTCTTGGTTCCTTGTCTTCTCTGAGCTCTCCTAGCTTCCATTCTTCTTCTCTGCATGTTCCTTCCTTGTCTCATCTGGCTGTTTCATCTTCTCTCCTTTGGAACCACAACCTCTGAGCCCATCTTCTAGCCTGCTGCCTTCACAGCACATTTGGGGAGCTTTGATGCAGGAGGCCAGAAAGGTGCTGCAGGAGGCCAGAAAGGTGCTGCAGGAGGCCAGAAAGGTGCTGCAGGAGGCCAGAAAGGTGCTGCAGGAGGCAGATATGACAATAGTGAGAAATTTTGCCTCTTTGTCATCTTCTCTTTTCTTAATGGAATCTGTTGCCTAAACACTTCTGTGCTGTTGTCTCCAGTTCTCTTCTGCTCTTAACTTGAAGGCAGCAATTTTACTCCAGAGATTTATAGCAACAGAAAATAGAAGACAAAAGCCTCTTTGATGATTTCAGACAACAAAAGGGGAAACCTGAACAAGAAGGTAATTAAAGTAACATGCTGAAAGCTCTTCATTCTGTAAGGTAAAAAAAACCCAATGTCTCCAAACCCCAGTTCAATTTTTCTTGTCATGTTGACTATCCAACCCCATGAATAGACAAAATGTTCTGCTGTGTCTCCCTTTGTGTACACACTTCCACTTCTTTTGCCTTCCCTTCCATTACACAGTGTTGAGAAGCTGGAAGCAGGTTTGGGCACAAAGGAGGAGTATTTGCTCTGCAGTCTGATGCCTGTTAGGTTTGAAATAATTAATTGCAAGCTATTGTAGTTAAATATAAAACATTAATTAACTGAGTGGTATTAACCAAGCAAACCAAGAGCAGTTTGGAAAGTTTCTGTTTCCTCTCACAGGAGCTGCCCTGCGTTGTGGGAAGCTGTTTTCTCACCTTGAAAGGCTCCATGGCTGTCACAAAAGGCGTTTTTCAGTTGTGTAGATAAGAGAATTGCTTCCCTTTCTGTTTTATTATCTGACATGTAGAATTACTGTACCAAGAGCCTCTGCAGGAATTCCACCTCTCAGTGCAGACATTTTTCTACACAGCAGTTCCAGCAGGATGATGCAGATGAGCAGCAGCAGCATTGAATCCGTGGAACAGACAGAAAATGCATCACTTGGCAGTCTGGGTCTGAAAAGCCACACCAGAGATGATCGTCCTCAGCACTTTGCCACTCAGAAGATTCTTTCTTACAGCAACATTTTCACCCAGGAGGGAGTTTGTTCAATGTTGCTCAGAATTCATTTCTTTAGAGTTGATTGTTTGTGTCCCACATGGCACTTTGGAGGGCAGCTGACAATTACTTTGAGGCCAAAGGTGCTTGTCTGAACCTAAGGGCTTCAGCTTGGAGAAGCACAAAGTTGCCTCTTGGTAGCAGATGGTTATCAAGGCAAAACAGCATCTTTGGTGCATGCTGTTGTGCACCACCTATTCCCTTCCTTTCAGTCCCCACCATTGCCTGGAAGCTGTTCACTGCAACCCAGCACTGAGCTATAGGATATGCCTGTCCAGATCCAGCACCCAAAGATACAAACCCAGGTGCAGTCATGGAATCACAGAATTTATGTGGTTGGAAAAGACCTCTAAGAGTCCAACCATCATTCCAACACCACCAGGGCTATTAAACCTTGTCCTGAAGTGCCATGGCCACACATTTCTTGAACACCTCCAGGGATGGTGACTCCACCACCTCCATGGGCAGCCTGTTCCAATGCCTGACCACTCTTGCAGGAACGAAATTTTTCCTAACATCCAACCTCAACCTCCCCTGGCACAGCTTGAGGCCATTTACTCTTGAGACCAACAGCCACCCCACTACAACCTCCTCTGAGGCTGCTGTTTCCTCTTGCCCAGCCAGTTTCCCAGTGCTCCAGTGCAAATATAATGATCCTTGAAAACTCAGGAACTGCTGGGCTTTTGAAGGGAGAAAATTGTGAAGGAGAAGTCATTTCTTCTAGGCTCTGAAGGGAGAGAGGACCAGCAGCTGCTCTGCTGTAAAGGAGGGCTTGCCCAGCAGCATCCCAATGCCAGGATTGCAGCAGCAATGCAAATGTTTTCTGCACCTTGTGTCAAGCCAGAGAGTAATTGGTAAAGCAGATATTTGTACTGGGACACATGAGAGCACACCCTGCCGAAGTATGCAGACCCTGTATCCTCCACCTTGCTCAGACAGCAGCACCAGCAGTGCCCTACCAAGCTGGGTGCAGAATTAGCTCCTTTATTCCCTTCTGAGTAAGGGTTTTGTAGGCTTTCCTCCCTGTGCTAGGAGCAGGAACGGAGCTGAAGCTCACTAAGTCTTTTAGCCTATTGCCTCCCAATTTCCCTCCTGTCAGTAAAAGATGGATAGGTTCAGGTTTATGTCTTCAGCTCCCTCCCCTCCTCAGCAGAGGAGAGTGTTTGCATGGGTTTTGTGTGGCTATCCTTAACCAAATCCCAGGGTTCAGCCTGGTCAATCCTCTCTGCACACATAACCCAAACAGCCTTCTTTCTCTCCCAAGATTTTACTGTCCAAACAGCCACTTTCCCCAAGATTTTAATGTCTTTATTCTATTACCATAACCCCTGTGAAGTCTGTCCCAGACAGGTTGTAGGGGTCATGGTGGCTGCCTGGTGATGGACTCATAGAATAGACTTACAGATCCATAGAATGGTTTGAGCTGGAAGGGATCTTGAAGATCATCCAGTTCCAACCTCCCTGCCGTGGGCAGGGACACCTTCCACCAGTCCAGGTTGCTTACAGCCTCATCCAGCCTGGCCTTGAACACCTCCAGGGGAGGGAGCATCTGCAACCTGTTCCAGCGTCTCCCCACCCTCTCTGTCAAGAGTTTCTAGCCACAAGTCCCTTGGTTTAGTGGGCAATGGTGGCATTGGAGTTGATGATTTGAGAGGTCTCTTCTGTGAGGTTTTCAGGCTGCATCTGTTTCTCTCAGGGAGGTGGCAGAATCACAGCAAATCAGGCTCTTTGCTCTCTAATTTCCCAAAGATCAAAGTTTAGTTATCATCAGAATGTAAATGTCACAATATTATGAAACTGGTGCATCAGGACCACACATCTCTCCCTCTAAAAGCCTTGCCATGTGAGCTGACATTTGGGTAACATTTGAGAGAAGACTTTTTCCCCCTCTTAAATGATCTTTCTTAGCTTCTTTTTTTTGGGGGGGGAGGGCAATGTCAGTGTGCTGCTCCCACCTGCTGAAGTAACATTTCAATTAAAGGCTTGCCAAAAGACTTCTGCAAACTGGGTCCAACAGCCACCATCCTATTGCCTTTAATCTCTCCCTCAAGGCAAAGAGGAAGAGGTTGGGTTCATGGACGAGAAGAGAGCGCAGCTCCTGATCTCTTCCTAAACAGTCATGACTTCCCAATGGACCACAGCAAGAGCTGGGGTGGATCTGAGGGACCCTGCACTGCAGTAGAATCAGGCATTTTAAAAGGGCAAAAAAAGGGGCTTTTTTAATTGCCTTTTTTGGTTGGTTGCTTGTGGGGTTGCTGGCCTTTCGTTGTTCCTCTTTAGTTTGTTTCTCTCTCTAGATTGTTTCCCTCTCTAGTTTGTTTCTCTCTTTAGTTTGTTTCCCTCTCTAGTTTGTTTCCCTCTCTAGTTTGTTTCCCTCTTTAGTTTGTTTCTCCTCTCTAGTTTGTTTCTCCTCTCTAGTTTATTTCTCCTCTCTAGTTTGTTTCCCTCTTTAGTTTGTTTCTCCTCTTTAGTTTTTCCCCTCTCTAGTTTGTTTCTCCTCTCTAGTTTGTTTCCCTCTCTAGTTTGTTTCCCTCGCTAGTTTGTTTCCCTCGCTAGTTTTTCTCCTCGCTAGTTTTTCTCCTCGCTAGTTTGTTTCCCTCTTTAGTTTTTCTCCTCTTTAGTTTGTTTCCCTCTCTAGTTTGTTTCTCTCTTTAGTTTATTTCCCTCTCTAGTTTGTTTCTCCTCTTTAGTTTATTTCCCTCTCTAGTTTGTTTCTCCTCTCTAGTTTGTTTCTCCTCTCTAGTTTATTTCCCTCTCTAGTTTGTTTCTCCTCTCTAGTTTGTTTCTCCTCTCTAGTTTATTTCCCTCTCTAGTTTGTTTCTCCTCTCTAGTTTGTTTCTCCTCTCTAGTTTATTTCCCTCTCTAGTTTGTTTCTCCTCTCTAGTTTGTTGCCCTCTTTATTTTTTCTCTCTCTAGTTTTTTGCACACCCCCCCCACCCCCCCACCCCCCACTATTTTGGCCTTTTTTATTCAATTTATTGTGGTATTTTATCCTTTTTATCCTGTTTTAGTCTCTTTTGGCCTTTTTTGGTCTCTTTCTTGGACTTTGTTTGTTTGTTTGGGTTTCTCTGGCCTTTTATTGGTTTTGTGTGTGGGTTTTGTTTGATTGTGGGTTTCTACCTTTCTGTTTGACTTTTTTCTGCCTTTTAAAACTTTTTTTTTTAACCTTTTTTTCTTTTTTCCCCCTCTTTTCTTTCCCCCTCTTTTCTTTCCCCCTCTTTTCTTTCCCCCTCTTTTCTTTCCCCCTCTTTTCTTTCCCCCTCTTTTCTTTCCCCCTCTTTTCTTTCCCCCTCTTTTCTTTCCCCCTCTTTTCTTTCCCCCTCTTTTCTTTCCCCCTCTTTTCTTTCCCCCTCTTTTCTTTCCCCCTCTTTTCTTTCCCCCTCTTTTCTTTCCCCCTCTTTTCTTTCCCCCTCTTTTCTTTCCCCCTCTTTTCTTTCCCCCTCTTTTCCTGCCCTTTTTGGCCATTTTTTTAATAACCACTTTCCAGGTGCTGCTCACCCTTCTGATTTTCTGTTGCCTCTGCAGCCAACCAGCGTCCCCTTACACCATCCTGTCACTGCAGCAGGCCAACTGAACCAAGTTCTGCTTTTCAGCCTCTGTGGTTAGGAACCAAATTCTGGTTTAACCTGGGTCAATTGGTGCAGAGAGGTAGGAGCATTGCTTGCTGCTGCAGTGCTGTGATACACTCTGTATGGAAAACCCTTAGTGATAAAGAGCTTAATTAGCTGTGATTTATATTGATCTCTATGATCATAAACTCACCAGAGTTTGGAGCAACCTAATTGCCTTTTAATAAGCATTGCCTGCCTGCCTGCCTGCCTGGTAATTACAGGCATAAGCCAATTCCTGAGTTACAGCAGAGTAAATATCCAAACAACAAAAAGTCACAAACCACTGCATTAGGAAGCCCACTAAGGCAAACCAAAGGTTCTTTGCTGTTTACCCAAGGCTGACACTGCAGCAGGACCTGTGAGAGGTGAATTTCCAAGCCTTTTCTCGCTCTAAACTCACAGCCTGGAGGTTTCTGGAGGCCTTTCTGGTTTGGCTTGCAAGCAGGGTCCCAAAGCTGTCTTGTTGCTTTATGGGGACAAGGTTAATGTTATTTCTGTGCTCTGGGGGGGGGTGAGGAATCCTGAGCAGACCCAGAAGTTGAAAGGTTGTGGTGAAGAGCTCTGGAGAGCCCAGACCTGGACACAGCACTCATACACCTCCTCATTTTGACTGTGCTGACCAGGTCTGCAAGGACTCCTTGGAGCAGGTAGGCTGAAAAAGTCTTCATCTGAGGACTGCCCAAGAAAAAGCTAAGGGCAGACACAAGCATGACCACTGCACCTACACAGTGAGCAACACCATGACAGAAAGTTCTTCAGCCTCCCCAACAAACATCCAGCAGTACCTCAGGGCCGCTGCTTGGAGCTGAAGCAATTCAGACTGGAAAGGAGATTAAAATTTGTCTAAGCAGGGGGTTATTAAGCACTGAAATGATTTAGTAAATGCTGTTGTGGGTTCTCTATCACTGCCTTTGTTCAAATCAAAATAGGATTTCTTGACTGAAAGAACAGTCTGTAATTTGAAGGGGAATTAATTCATGCCTGGTTATAATTGATGTTATGGAGAAAGTCAGACAAAACAATTACAGTGCTCTCATCTGGCCTAAAAATCGATGAGTCTGTTTAAAGGGGCAGGGGGGGGGTGGGGGTGGAATGAAAATGCCCAACATAAAACTCAGGAGGCATTAATTTCTGAGATGCATTTCACAATGGCATGTCACTTTCCACCAATGCAAGTTGTGCACCTGGGGTGACAGTGCTCAAAACCACTCTTTAAGAAGGCAAACAGCTCCTTCAAGGAAGCAGTTTCTCGTAAGGTCTTGAGTGAAGTCAGAGCCCCTGGTGGTAGAAATGGCCTGAGCTCCACTGTTGCAGAGGGGCTGAGAACTTTCATCTGCTTTTCCCTTCTCTCACAGCCATAAGCAGATCTCATTCTGCAGGCTTTTGCAGAAGGATACAGGGGATTTTCTGCTTTGCAAGTTGTGATATTTCTGTTGGAAATGGGGAAAATAAAATAACATCCAGCAGCCACTGGCTGAGCAGCTGGCTTGGGTCTGATGAGTCCTCACAGTCAGGGATTAGATGAACAGGGAACAGTCAGTGATATTTTCTCAGCGACAGAGGGTGGCAGCTGCAGTCAGGGTGGCATCCTCAGCAGGAATAATTTGGTTAGGGTTTGGGTTTGGGTTTTTTTTAATAGCCTGTAATTGAGAAAGACTCCAAATCAAATTGAAAATGCAAAGAATCCCTGCTACCTGCCCAGAAAGTTACCTGCTAGTGGAAGGAGATACCATGAGGTGGTAAGACATTGAAAGAAAATGGATGGAGCAAATGTCCAGAAAGAAATAGATGAATCAAATGAAAGAAACAGAGGGGGGGAAAGGACAGGAAGGAAGGAAGGCAGAAAGGATGGAAGGAGGGAAGGAAGGAAAGAAGGAGGGAAGGAAGGAAGAAGGAAAGGATGCAGGGAGGGAAGGATGAAAGGAGAGAGGGGAGGAAAGGATGGAAAGGAGGAGGGAAGGAAGGAAGAAGGAAAGGATGCAGGGAGGGAAGGAGAGAGGGGAGGAAAGAAGGAGGAAAGGATGGACAGGAGAAGGAAAGGATGAAAGGAAGGAACAAGCAAAGGATGCAAGGCAGGAGGGAAGGAAGGAAGGTTGGAGAGAAGGATGGAAGGAGAGAGGGAAGGAAAGAAGGATGAAAGGATGGACAGAAGGAGGAAAGGATGAAAGGAAGGAACAAGCAAATGATGCAAGGCAGAAGGGAAGGAAGGAAAGAAGGCAGGAGGGAAGGATGGAAGGAGAGAGGGAAGGAAAGGAGGAAAGGATGGAAGGAAAGGAGGAAAGGATGGAAGGAAAGAAGGAAGGAAAGGAAAAAGGAAGGAGGAAAGGAAATTAAATAAAATAATATATAGAGAGGAGATAGCAAAAAAGAAAGTAGAGACAAAGGATAAAGCCCAAAATAGTCTCCATATAGCCCAGTTACACTCTGCTTACTGTGCAGAAGTGGGCAGAAAACTACTGGGACCTCAACAGCAGAAGAGCTGCTGCACTTGAGTCATTGGCTGCCTTATCTCAGGCTTGTCAAAGATATTTCAGTCAGAAGCCAAGCTCCCCAAAGAAGTCTCCTGTTCCAATCCTGGCCAGGGCTGGCTGCCAACCTGAACTGCAGCATCTCCCTGCTCACGTTCACATTTCAAGGTGGCACTTTCTTTGAGAAGGCAAAGCCATCCACCCCCACCTCCCAGCAGCTGCCAACACACAGTGAGCTGTTCTGCAGTCCAAAACCTCATCTGGAGACAGAAAAAAACCCAATGGCCTCCCTTTGTTTAGAGTGATTTACCTGTGACCAACAAATGGATGTGTTCTGCATGGTAGGAGCATGAAGTCATTTTTTGGTAGCATGAGCACTCCTGGAGAGCCCAAGAAAAGGAGAGGGTAAAGAGTTGCCTTTCCTAATTGTTTTCCAGTGTCTCTATTCTTACATCTTAGTACAGAGAGCACGTCTCTGGGTTTTGCAGATCTTTTCTTGGAGAGAAGTGAAAAAAAGGGGGGGTTGCAAGTGCTGTAAACACCTGCTTGGGCTTACAGATTAGCCTGAAGCAACAGCTGGCAGCTGTGCTGACAAAAGCAACCCTGTCTCAGGAAGGAGTCCTCTACAGAAAAGATTGAGATCTCAAAATTCAGTTTCCAAAGAATTCTGAGAGCTGCCACAGAGCAGAAACCATCAGCTGTCATGGTGCTGAAGGGCCTCAGAGCACAGCATGTTCCACCAAGGCATCCTAACCAAGGGACATGCTGGCTTTGCTGACCATGAATACTTCAGGCTCCAAAGACCTGCCCATTGGAAGCACAAAGCTCTTCCTTCAAAGCAGATGTGAACTGGTACACCAGGGGCTTCCAGCTGCTTCACTGTCCCTCACCAACCATGAGATGGTCTTGTGATCCAACACCTTCATGCTCTGCAAAGTGTGCCTTCATGTTGCTGTGCAAGGAACAGCAACCCCTCCTGAAGCAAACCCAGCGAGCCAGGAGAGTTGTAGAATCATTTGGAAGGCTTTGGCTTGTTTGTGTATCATCCCAGACCTCCCCTGTAAATATGAGGTGTTGTAGTGCCAGCTCTGGCACCTCTGCTCTGTCCATAATCCACTGGTAAGTCCCTGGGTGTGATGTTTGCACAGGTAAATTGTGCTGATTAGCCCTTCAAGAGGGGCTAATGGAAATCACATTAGCACCATTTAACAGCAAGGTAAACAAGGAAATCTTTTGGAAGTGGGCAAATATTTGGCATCAGCCTTGTGTTTCTGTCAACAAACCTTCTCCAAGTGGCTGCTGGTGCCACTGTCCCTAAAGAGAGCAGGTGAGGAGTGAAAACTGATGCTGATGAAACGGATAATGTCACTGGTTTGTTCTCTAGCTGATGAACTTGCCCTCACAGGGCAGTGCAGTAATTGTATTTCCAGCTTTCTAAAGGAATTAAATCGTTTTCAGGGCAGTGAATACTTGGCCAAGCCACCTGATTCCTGATCTGAAGGCGTCACCAGGTGTCCCCATCGCTAGCTGTGGAAGGGTAGTGCTTGACTAGAGAGAGAAGTGGTGGGGCTCAGGGGCTGAAGGCACACAGTTACCTGGACTACATTTAGATGGCTGCTCCCCACAGCAGCCTCTGCAGGAGTCAGATGGTTTGTACTCTGCCTGCTTTCACTAATATCCTGGTAAGAGCAAGCCTCATGACTGCTCCTCTGAAACCTCTCTTCCTGGATAACCACAGGCTAATCCTGCAAGGATTTTTCAGAGTAACTCCAGGGTGGAAGTTACTAGAGAAAGGACTCCTTGTACCCAGAGATGGTTCTCATTGTGCTCTCAAGGGTACATCCTGCAGGCAGCTTTCCAGCAAGAAGGAGGAATTCTGGTCAGAAATGTGTGGAGGCAGTGGGCTGGAATGATGATCAAGCAACTCTGGAAAAGATCTGCATTTTTATAACACAAGCTTCTACAAGCTGCTAATGTCCAAACATTTAATCAAACCAAATCTGTTTGAGAACCAATACTGTGTCTCCTGACAGTACTATAGCCTACACATGGAGTGTGAGCTTCTGTTCTCCTTTGGAAGAGATGGATTCATAAACCCAACTGCAGCAGCTCTTGGCTGGCACAGTGACAATTTCATTGCTTAGGTTGTGCTTTTCCAAGGGCAGAAGGAAACTGCCTGCTCTCCACCTACAGGATTGTACCTCCAGAGGAGGCCACAAAGATGATCCCAGACCTGGAACACTTCTGCTCTGAGGACAGGCTGAGGGAGCTGGGGGTGTTCAGCCTGGAGAGGGGAAGACTCCAGGGAGACCTCATTGCTGCCTTCCAGCGCCTGAGGGGATCCTACAGG
Organism: Melanerpes formicivorus; assembly: GCF_026170545.1. NCBI lineage: Eukaryota > Metazoa > Chordata > Aves > Piciformes > Picidae > Melanerpes > Melanerpes formicivorus. Next base: position 194,763 of record NW_027142417.1, read on the forward strand.
GAGGCTGCAGAGGGACTTCTCACAGAATTACCAAGGTTGGAAGAGACCTCAAAGATCATCAAGTCCAAGCTGTCACCACAGACCTCACAACTAAACCATGGCACCAAGTGCCACATCCAATCCCCTCTTGAACACCTCCAGGGATGCTGACTCCACCACCTCCCTGGGCAGCACATTCCAATGGCTAACAACTCTCTCAGTGAAGAACTTCCTCCTCACCTCCAGCCTAAACTTCCCCTGGCACAGCTTGAGACTGTGTCCTCTTGTTCTGGTGCTGGTTGCCTGGGAGAAGAGACCAATCCCCTCCTGGCTACAACCTCCCTTCAGGTAGTTGTAGACAGCAATAAGGTCTCCCCTGAGCCTCCTCCAGGCTAAGCAACCCCAGCTCCCTCAGCCTCTCCTCACAGGGCTGTGCTCCAGACCCCTCCCCAGCCTCATTGCCCTTCTCTGGACACCTTCAAGAGGGTCAATGTCCTTCTTAAACAGAGGAGCCCAGAACTGGACACAGGACTCAAGGTGTGTCTGAACCAGTGCTGAGCACAGGGGCAGAATGACTTCCCTGCTCCTGCTGGCCACACTATTGCTGATGCAGTCCAGGATGCCACTGGCCTTCTTGGCCACCTGGGCACACTGCTGGCTCATGTTCATACGGGTGTCTAGAGGCAGGACAAGGGGGAATGGTCTGAAGGTGAGGGAGAGCAGGCTTAGACTGGAGCTGAGGAAGAAGTTCTTCAGTATGAGGGTGGTGAGACTCGGGAATAGGCTGCCCAGGCAGGTTGTGGATGCCTCCTCCCTGGAGGTGTTCAAGGCCAGGTTGGATGAGGCCTTGAGCAGCCTGGTCTAGCTGAGAGGTGTCCCTGCCTGTGGTGGGGAGGTTGGAGTAGATGATCTCTGAGATCCCTTCCAGCCTAAGCCATTCTAGCATTCTATGACCTTTGGCATGGAACATAGTTGCAGGTTGGTTTTGTCATTTCCCTCTTGTCAGGAATCCCAGGCATCACTGTGATGGATGAGGCAGAGGGCCGAGGGAGGAAACCTGTTTGATCCAGCGTAGCAGATCCTCTACGCTGGGAATCCTCCCAATTCCCATCATCTGAGTCTTCATACCGTTCCAGCCTACCCTCAGATGAAGGAAAACATACCACATCTTTACATGTCTAGCTGGGGACAGTTGGTTTCCATCACCAGGGAGCTAAACATGTCAGTGTAGACAGCAACTTCAACTGCAGTTTGAACACTGGCCTCAGAAAAGGGGATCCAAACCAAGAGCTCTCTGTCTGCTATCTTGGGATGCTGTAGGAGGGCAGCAGAATCCAGACAGCTGGAGTATGTGCTTTTTTGCTTTGCACCTCGATTGAAGAGGGAGGAAGAAAGTGGAATTTCAGAATCTGTGTATCTGATGAGAGCAAGTATGTTTGTGCCTGACCTGGAGAGACACACAAAACAATCCCTTGCGCTGGTGAAGACTTTCTTCAGTACCTCTGCCAAGGTCATTAAATGCATAAATCCAGGGAGAGAGCACCCCTTGAAAGAGCAGCTCTGCTGTTTCCCCACAGCAGCTCCCAGAGGGCTTAGAAGGGTGAGAGATAGGGTTTTTTTGCCACTACTCAAAACTGCTCAATCCAACTCCAAATGGTTTGTATGCAGCTGGCAGTCGCTGGCCTCACCACTGTTTTACAGCCCCAGCAGTACCTGAGATTGCTGCAGACAATGAGTCAGGATGTCCAAGCTCCTTTCCCAAGATCCTAAGGTCTCCTTGCCTCAGGGATCCCACTGTGAGCTTTCTGTCTTGCAGTCTTTCAGCAGCTGGGCTTGCTGTCAGGCTTTGTGAATTCAGGTCAGTCTGTTCTCTGGGTTTTTTCCATCTCTGCTCTGCAAGGCAGTGCTGCTGAGCAACTCGGAGTGCATGCATGGGTTAAGAGCTTCAGAAGTAGTCCTTTCTCCAGCCAGCACCCTTCCCCTGCAGTAAGCCACATGGCTTCAGAAGTTTTACTGGGACAGAAGAACATCAAGGTATCAGAACATAAAAGCTTGGTGAAAGAAGTGGCTCTCTTTCAGTGCATCCAAAGTGTAACTTCCCAAGTGTCTGCTGGTACATCTGGCTACCTGCTACAGGCCCTTGCATCCTAGAAAGGCATTTGAAGATGAGAGCTGTGCTCTCATGGTGCAGTCTCCTAGTGTTCTGATGTGGGGCCCAAGTACCCTGAGTGCTTCAGCTCACAGTATCACAGTGTCACAGTATCAACAAGGTTGGAAGAGACCTCGAGGATCATTGAGGCCAACCTGTCACCACAGACCTCATGACTAGACCATGGCACCAAGTGCCACATCCAATCCCCTCTTGAACACCTCCAGGGATGGGGACTCCACCACCTCCCCGGGCAGCACATTCCAATGGTTCTTCTCTCTTGGTGAAGAACTTTCTCCTCACCTCCAGCCTAAACAGAAGGCTGAAGGAGGGCAGGGCAGCCTGGGAAGCTCCTGTGCAACAGAGGTGTTTGTCTGGCTCCTACTGTTAACTGGAGAAGGCAGCAACACCAGAGGCAGAAGATGCATCTCTTGTTTCCATCTCTGACTGGAGCCACTGGACTTTGAAGGAAGTGGGGGCTCAGAGCCTGAGAGGGTAACTTTGTCAAGATGAGAAGAAAGATGGATTTTGACAGAGGAAGCTGAGATAGTGTCTCCAGCAAGATGATACACAGCAAGTGAGAGAAGCAGACTTAGCATCCTCACAGACACAAGAGGTGAGAATTGTATGGGGGGGAAAAAATTGAATGTGAGGCTTAAATACTGTAAAAACTTGAGGAAAAAAATGGAAACATCTGTCTGATGATATTGAGCCACACCAGCAACAGCAGAGGGGCTGAAAGAGAGAGAGCTTGTACCCACCTGTGGCAGAAAGGCCAGCCAGAAAGACAAGGATGCTGCAGGTGCAATAGCTGCAGAAGAGTGGGAAGGAAAGGTGGGAAATCAAAAAGCCCACGTTTGTTACTTGAGGATTTGATCAGGTGCTCCAAGCCTTGCTGCTTCTCAGCTCTGCTGGAGAAAGAGTTCAGCACTGGCACGTCTTGCAAATGCATGGTGGCATTAATGAGAGAGGTCTGTGTGCTCTCAGGTGTGCTGTGCCTTGTGAGCAGGCAGGAGCCTCATGCCATGCTCAGTATCTTGGCGATCTCTGGAGCAACACACAGATAAACCACGCTCAGCCCCACGAGAGGCTGGTGCTGGGTAAGCACTCACCCCATTTCATTCATATCCTGTAAAGAAAAATCCTGTTATCTGAGCCAGGCTGAGCTCTGAGAGCGAGGAGCCAGGGATATCCATCCACTCAGAGGGCAAAACCCCGTGATGCTCCATCTGCACGGACGGACTCTGGCTGCATCAGCGCCGGGAGCTGGGCTAATGAGCTCCCGGGGCCCAGCAGAGCAGGGGTCAGCCCTCCGAGAGTGGGGTGGGGACAGGGTTGCCATCTGCACACTCCCCATTCTCCCCAGGATAGGCAGCCCGATTTCCAAGCCCTCCTGTGCATGCAAACGCCTGTGCTTAGCATTTATATGAGCGACATATGTGGCATTGTCTGAGCCCCGAGCTCATTAGCACGTCAATGTGACAGGGCCACCCCAGCTCGCTGGACACAGACGAGGAGCTAGGTGGAGCTGGCTGGGGGCAGAGTGGATGGTGGTGAACAAGACTGCTGGATCTAGCAGCAGGGAGAGTCACACTTTTTATCTACTGTGTATTTTGATCGATGGCTCCAATAACCTCCCAGTTGAAGGTGTGCAAAGAACAGCCATGACCTAGAGCTCAGCCTTCATCAGAGCTTTGAGGAACAGCCCACAGCAGACTGAAGACAGTGGCTGTGAGCATAAACAGGAAGAGTCTGGGCTAGGCTGAGACAGATTGAAGAAACACAAACAAACCAACCAACCAAAACACCACAGCAAGAAAAGCACCAACCAAGGGAAGAGCAGGAGAACAGACAGGCAAATGCCTGAAGCAGCAGTGACATTGACATGTGACAAGAAGGGGAGAGAGGTATCCTAACAAAATGCAACTACTGCTCCAGGTGATGATTACCAAAATGCCCAAGAGGAGAGGCTGCATCTGTGATGCTAGCACTTGTGACTGAAAGCCATCACAGAATCATGGAATGGGCTGGGTTGGAAGGCACCTCCAAAGGTCCAACCCCCTCTGCAGTAAGCAGGGACATCCTCAACTAGATCAGGCTGCCCAGAGCCCATGAGGGTTCAGTGTGGGTTTTGCTGACCAGACTGCAGCCGACCTCAGGCAGGGGCAAGAGAGAAAGAATGAGACACCACCATTTTGTCCTGGGTTTGCTGGGAGACAGAAACCAGGTGCGCAGGCCATTAATGGTTTAGAGTCAACCAGAGAAGATGACCTAAATTGGCTACAGGTGAATCCCATCCCATAAACATCACACCCAGTATAAAAGAAGTTTGCTGAGGGGAGGGGAGCTTGTTAGAGCCTCCTGCTTGGGCTTCTCCTGGTCCTGCTTCTGCTCTTGAGGACTATGTTTGTGGTTAGTGTGACTGCTGCTCCTTTGTTGGGGTGAGTATGGCTTTCTGTGCTTTGTATTGATGTTGGTACCAGTTTGGCTGTTCTGTTAAACCCACTTTCACTTCAACTCCTGGCTCTGCTTTCCTCTTCCCAATCCCCTTTCCTTTGCTGGGGAAGGGTCATCAGGTGACAGAGCAACTGCTGTAGTTTGGACCTGGCATGGGTTAAACGTGGACTTCTGGAAAAGAAACAAAGTCAGTGCTTTGATGTGAAGGGAAGGAAGGGAAATCATCAGCTGGCTGTAGTGTGGGAGCTGGCTGCTGCCTCTGGGGTAAGGATAAATGAAGCCTATTGATCAGTGAATAGGTTTGACGACAACTAAAGCAAACTTCATGGGTGACATCCCTAGCACTGTACAGCACTTAGAAGTCTGGATGTGTAGAGAATGCTCATCTGTGTCTACATCAGAATAAAGTAACCACTGGTTTCTTGGAGTGACTTTCTCCCTGTTGGAGGGCACCCAGCAGGGAGCTGAGGGTTATTTAAGTACATGCATGCATGCACGAGCCACCAAGAAAGGAGGAAGACAGCGTCGGGACTGATGTTGGTTTCTGCAGCAGTGGGTTGCTTTTGTGCTGGGAGCTTGCCTGGGTTTCATCTGCTTTGCTCAAGCAGAGCACAATAGAGGGGCTTTGAATTAGGTATGAAAAGAGGATAAAAGGATTTCTACTCAAATTGCTGTGACATGACCTAATGTGAGGCTTTGAGGTAGACTTGCTTGCACCTTTTCCTTCTGGTAAGCAGGTGAGAAGTGGTTTGGACTCTGCAGCTGTTTTTCATCAAGAGACAAGCTAGGGTGAAGTTACTGCTGCAGCCAGGGGAACCCAAATCAGCTGCATCTGAAACAGATTGAAACAAAAAGCCTTGTAAACAAATATTTCCTCCCCACACCTTTAGCTCCCTGTTCTTCAGGGTAGGTCCTTCCTCTCAGGCTTGTTCACAAGCCACCACTTTTGAGGGGCTTCCTGACTGCAAGAAACTCTACAGAACATCTTTCCTTGGGGGAAACTCTTTCTTTCCCTCCCCTCTGAGGGCTGGCTGCGTCTCTGCCCTTCTTTCCCTCCCCTCTGAGGGCTGGCTGCGTCTCTGCCCTTCTTTCCCTCCCCTCTGAGGGCTGGCTGCGTCTCTGCCCTTCTTTCCCTCCCCTCAGAGGGCTGGCTGCGTCTCTGCCCTTCTTTCCCTCCCCTCGGAGGGCTGGCTGCATCTCTGCCCTCCCTGCCCTGCTCAGGAGCCTCCAGCTCCACTGCCACGGCAGGTTCTGTGCTGCAGCATCTGCCCCTGAGTGGCCTTGCTCAAAACCTCATAGAACCATAGAATTGTTTTGGTTGGAAAAGACCCTTAAGGTCATCAAGTGCAATCATTATCGAGTTCTACATCCTCTCCCACCCTGCCAGGGCTCTGTGTGCCTTAAATACAGCAGATTCATCTTCTAGCAAAATTTATAGTACTTAGAGGTGAGCACAAGTGACATCTATCATCCTTTTGCCACACTTCAGCTGATCTAGGAAGTTAAACCAACTCAGGGACTCAGTGTCAGAAGGGTACCCAAGGTGACACCCCTTCTGCTGCAAGGTACTGCATCTTGCAGTATCATATCATGAAGAACAATGTAGATGATGTGTCACATAAGTCAGGTAGTCCACTGGATGCATCCTTCTGAGAACAAAAGTAACTGAAGAATGACTAAAGTCACTCCCCAGCACTTGTGTGCATGGCAGAGGCAGAGCTAGACGAAGAGCACTGCCAGAGAGTGGTGGTGGAAGCTTGCTGCTTGTCTTCTGAAGACCCTGATCTTGGCATTACTAATAAATGAGAGCAGTGCAATGTGCAGTAATAAAGGGTGGATATAGCTGTGGAAAGGAGTAGTGAGAACAGATGGCAATCAGTGCACAAGGGGGGGATTAATACTAAATCACTTGGGATCCTGAGCTGTGGCTACAGCTGAGCTGGTTTCTGAGCTTAGCTAAGCCTGAGCTCATTGCTACCCAGTACCTGAACACAGTGTGGAAGCCAGGCTAGCATCAGCCCATTTCTCCTCCAGACAAGCCTGCTGCTCATTAAGCCAGACCCAGGTACCTGTGTGCAGAAACACACAGAAGGAAGTTTTCATTTGGTCACCACCTTTCCCTGGCTGCTGTTCTTGTGCAGCCCACCCAGCCTGGAATTCCAACCCAAAGGCACTCGCTGCTGCTGCCTGGTGATATTTGCACACCTTCTGTGCACATCCAGCTCTAACTAGGTCATCATCTGGCACTTGTGCAAGCTGCCTTTGGACAGGTTGGAAGCCATGAAGTCTGATGGAGTTTGCTGTTAGCTGGGCAGTATCACAATAGTGCTGAATGTACGAGCAGCATGGAAATGGAGCTGCACCATAACAGCTTAGCCATTGTACATCCCACTGTGACTGACTTATTGTTTTCCTAGCTTTACTCAGGAAGTTTTTCTGTTCCATGCTTAGTTTGGGTTTTTTTTAATAACATTTAATCAAATTTCATTTTATTCTTGATTTTGTAGCTCTCCTATGGGTGTCATTGGGACTGAAACCAATTAAGAAACATCTGCAGACAGCCACGATGCTGTCAAGTGTGAACAATGAAATCTCCTCTAAGAGAAGAGAGTGAGCACAGCACACTCTCAACAAGTCTGGGAAAGCTTTGTCCAGACAAAAGCTGTGTTTGTATCTTCACTGGAGCTTCCAGTGTGTGTTCCAGCCAGGCTCTGAAGAGCACTGGAAGGCAAGACAGAGCTGCCCCAGCCTTTGCAATCAGCAATTCTAATTCAGCTCAGCCCACCAGCAGCTAGTCAGGTTTAGGTACCCTGTGCTAAACAGGCACAGCAAGCAGTGGCTGTTTGCTTATGAAGAAGATATTTTAGTTTAAAATGACTTTTTTTCCCCCCTTTCTCTCTCTTTTTAATTCTCAAGATCTCACTAGAGAGCCTTCTAAAGGTTATATGGAGCCATTTTTCCCCTCTCTCCAACCCAGTTTCATTTCTTTGAGGCTTTGCCTCAAGCCACTGGGATTGCCACGTTTCTTTATGGGATAATTATGATATCCCCACAAGGTTTTATTACCTTAACATACTGCTCTACATTCTCAGTCCTAACTTTGGTTTAATATGTGTGTTTAAATAATTAATATGCAGTATAGACAAGCATGTGGTGCAGCAGAGAAATGAGACAGCAGGAGGGCCTCTGAGGGGAAGATGTACCCTGCTCACATTCCCCTCTTCCCTGTAGGAGTGGCCAAGAGGGGTAAGACCTGACACAAAACTGGTACCACCACGTTTCTGGCTCCTTCCTGCAGGTAGAACAGACTTTGGCACTGTGTTGTCCACTGAAAGGACACAAATGTGATAAGGCTTTGCATCAGGAGCTGGATTGTGTGGTTGATCTGCAGTGGAGGAAAGGGCCAGGAGCTTTTCATGTTTGCAGGTGTGAGGATAAGAAGTGGGTTTGCTTTCCTTCTGCAAGATGAGCTTCTCACAGTTATGGCATTACGAGTGTCAGGTCTACAGAATGAAAGAAAGATTGGTGAGGGCTTGAAGCCTTACACTGCTGGTGGCAGTGGACAGCCCAGCTCTGGAACTAGCTCTGCACTGCTGGTGCTCTGGCTGCCTCAGCAAAGGGGTCAGCCCAGGTGAATGGCCCAATGTCTCAATGCAGTCCTGAGTGGCTTATTTTGCAGCAGCAGATGTGAAAGCTCCATTATTAGCTACCACTTCAGTAGCTGGATGTGTGCTGGATGCAGGGCAGCACCAGGAGCGGCAGTGTGGACATGCCTGGAGGAGGAAAACGGAGAACACCTGTGGCTTCACAGTCCTTTTTCCTGGGCAGAGATGAGAAGCTTCTGCAGTTTGGTCTGCACACAATGCTTGCCTCTTCCCTTATCAGAAAGAACAGATACTGCACGACAGCTTTGTGCTCCCCAGGCTTATTCTTCCTCAGGCAGTGGTACCTGAGCTCTCAGTCCTGCTGGTATGGCCACAGGAGCAGTCATTAATTATGACAGACAACAAAGCCAATAACAGTTGTTGTTATTTACAGCTAATGTAAGATGCAGGAAGCCAAGGGCCACAGATGAGGCAAACACCTCATGTGGGTATCTCACCCTGCAGCACTTCCCAGGAGGGAAACAGCCTTTACCACCCCACCACTTACCAGTGGCAAGAGCAAGGGCAGAGGCCTCTGTCACCTTTCAGGAGCACTAAATTCTCCACCAAAGCCTCTGATTATTCTTTCAGAGAAAGAATATTTGGATTGCTTCAGTAAGAACTGATTGCACAGAGACATTTTCAAGTGGGATGTGTCCAAACACCTCAAAATCTGCACAATTCCTACCCCAGAAACCACTGGGAGGATGCTTTAGGAGCTATGTAAATGCCAATAGGTAACATTGAAAGCCTCTTCCAGTTATTAGCAGCCAATACTTTGGCATTTTTTCCAGAAGCCAGCTTTGGGAAATGCCCATCCATAGTCCCTTTCATAAGAACTCCTTCCTTTTCTGCTCTGGCATCTCTCCTCACGTCTCCTCCCTTGCAATCTCTGCAGCGAGCTCTTTTCAAGCGCTTTCTAATTTTATCTGGAGCTGTGAAGTTTTTGAAGAGTCCCTCGTTGGAAAAAAGGCTGCAAGAGGGGGGGAGAAAAAAAATAGGCTGAACTGAATAAATAGTTCTTGTAATGTTTTGATGTCTCATGGGTAGCAGAGCCGTGCCGAACGCGGGGGTAGGATGAGGCGCTGGAAAAATGATGATCCTGTTAAAGCTTCCTTGCTGCTTTCCCTCTGAAATACAGGGCTGTGGGTCATGCAATCTCCTTAACCCAGGGCAACTCCACCACAGATGTCTGATGCAATTCTCATGATGCAGCAGCCTGAGAAAGAAAGACAGGGTAGGAGAGGATGAGTAAGAGGGATTTGGTTGTGAGCTGGTGCTCAGCGTAGCTGCAGACATAGGAACAATGGAAATGTCTACAGAGGTATAAGTCATAATTGTAGCAACAAGTTGTGTCCTGCTTTGCTGTGAAAGCTTGGAGGAAAGAGTTTTGTCACTGTTTGCCAGTGTATGGCTGCTTTAAAGTTGTTGTTCTTATAATCAAGGAATTCTTTTGTTTGAAAAGGCCTTTGAGAGGGAGTCCAACCACTGGCCCCACACCACCATGGCCATTAAACCACCTCCTGGTTAGGAATAATCCTTTCCTGTAGTTACCAGAAAAAGAGCCCTTAAAGGCTCAGGTGTAGAACACTCCATGAGCATTGCATAGAGAGATTCTTAGTTGTAGTTTGTCTCAGTGCCTGATACTGCCAAGCTCTCATTAAAAGCAAATCTAACTAGGTGATGTTGCTCAGATATTTTACCAAGGTAGGTTGGTGGTGGGCTTGCTCTGTGGGCTTTGAGTTTCTTTTCAAGCTTAGCTATTGTTCACTTCAAGGTAGCACTCCCCTGATTGCCCCAAAATAATGGACACAATGCAGTGTCTATTGGGAGAGAAAGAACTAAATTGTAGTTTTGGCTCAGCTTGCACCAAGACTTCTACTCCAAAGGTCCTCTCCAGCCCTGCAAACCTATTACAGAAAATTACTCCACTACTTCTTGAGATAAGCTGATAGAGCCTTAGACTACTTGGGGTGGGGGGAGATAAGTTATTTCCTTTTCTCATATCTGAAGCAGTTTGTTTCAAAGTTTGTAGCTGGTCTTTGCTTCCAGTATTTTCCCCCAAACACCTTTCAATGTTGTCTGTGGGAGTAGCCACACAGCAAAAGCAGCATGCCAAACATATTGATTACTGAGTTAAATGGTTACCCTGGCAACTAAAAAATCCCAGGAAAGCTCTTAAAACTTCCTTCCTTCCTCATGTGACTTCTTTTTATATACTCTTTCCCCCCCCTCCCTCCCTCCCCCCCCCCGGTGGTTTCAGAACTCATGGATGTCAGATCTAAAAGTGCTTGCTCTGAATATACAGCAGTGGGGAAAAGGTGATTCACACTGAGATTATCTGTTCTACCAGGAATATAACTACCCACATTCCTGCCTTACTAATCCATCACTTGCATAATGGGCAGGCCATTTTTGTAATGCTGGGGGGCAGAGTAACCCTCTCCCACTGATTTTCTAAATCTATGTTCAGATGTGATCTAAGGAATGAAATTCAGGGACTAGAATTTGCCTGAAGTGCCAAGGCAAGCAGGAAGAGCAGTGTGAAAGAGTTTATTATTCATGCAGCAGCCAGAAGTTTGCTCTGCTCTGTGCAGAGCAAAGGAAATTAAATGTCCTTTCTCCATGGGTGGTTTTGATCAAATGGTGACTAGGGGTGACAAATGTAGTGACCTAACCAGAGGAACAGCACGGGCTGGAGCTGGTGGTAGTGGCCTCATGCAGTTACTCAGGCTTGTCCTAGGCACAGCCTGGCTGATGCTGCCAGTGTGCTGCTGAAAGCACATATGGAACTCATCTAGGAGCAACTTCAGATGGCTGCTGTCTCTGTCTCCTGCTTGGTTCAGGTTCAGTATTCAGTACTCAGTAGCACTAAGGTTGGAAGAGACCTCAAAGATCATCAAGTCCAACCTGTCACCACAGACCTCATGATTCCAGACACAGAAGGCTGCCTGTGTACTGCTTAAGCAATTCTGCTTTTCACTAAATTAATGGCTGGGCTGGAAGGGACCTCTGGAAACCATCCAGCCCAACTCCTGTGCTGAAGCAGGGTCACCCACAACAGGTTGCCCAGGATGGTTTCATAGTTTCATTCAGGGTTGGAAGGGAGCACAAGGATCATCTAGTTCCAACCCCCCTGCCATGGGCAGGGACACCCCACACTAGATCAGCCTGGACAGAGCCTCATCCAGCCTGGGCTTAAACACCTCCAGGGACGGGGCCTCAACCACCTCCCTGGACAACACATTCCAGGGTTTCACCACTCTCATGGTGAAGAACCTCCTCCTCACATCTAGCCTGAATCTCCCCACCTCCAGCTTCATTCCATTCCCCCTAGTCCTATCACTACCTGAGATCCTGAGCAGTCCCTCCCCAGCCTTCCTGTAGCCCCCTTCAGATACTGGAAGGCCACAATTAGGTCACCTTGGAGCCTTCTCTTCTGCAGACTGAACAGCCCCAACTCCTTCAGTCTGTCCTCATAGGAGAGGTGCTCCAGCCCTCTGATCATCCTCGTGGCCCTTCTCTGGACACGTTCCAGCACCTCCACATCCCTCTTGTCATAGGGGCTCCAGAACTGGACACAGTACTCCAGGTGGGGTCTCAGCAGGGCTGAGTAGAGGGGGAGGATCACCTCCTTCGACCTGCTGGCCACACTTCTCCTGATGCAGCCCAGGATCTGATTGGCTTTGCGGGCTGCAAGTGCACACTGAGAGCTCATGTTGAGCTTTTTGTCCACCAGCACCCCCAAGTCTCTCTCCTCAGGGCTCCTTTCCAGCCAGTCCCTGCCCAGCCTGGATTTGTGCCTGGGATTGCCTCGAATGTCCAGGTGGATTTAGAATCTCTCCAGAGAAGGAGAATCCACAACCTGCTTGGGCAGCCTGCTCCAGGGCTGCAGCACCCTCACAGTAAAGATCTTCATCTTGAGTGCAAGTAAAACCTTTTGTGTTCCAGTTTGAACCCATCTTGATATTGCAGGGTTTGCCTTCTCAGGCACCAAGCAGATGCTTGCTGGCCCATCCGTTTGGAAGCAGGGCTGCGAGGAAAGGGGGCAAGCATGTGACGATGATGACGTTAGGGTTTGGAGGTTTGTTAGAGTCGGGCAATCTAAGCCAGCAATTCAGAAAGCAGGCCACTACTGTGCAGGCTTTGATATGCTGATTTTCCTCTTCCCTGAACAAATGGCACTGGGGTGGGTTGGGATTTCTTGTGTCGGTGGGTTTTTCCCTTTTCTGTCCTTCCATACTGGCTTTCCAACTGAAAAAAAAACCCATGGGTTTGAAAAGCTGCAATTACAGAGGTTACAAATAAAGCACAGCAACACAGCTGGCACTGGAACGTTTCCAGGACATAATCACCTGTCGTGTGTGCTAATTCCAGCCGTGATGGGGACCCTTTATTGCCAGTGGGGTCTGACAGACCCATTGTTAAAGATGTCATCTCTTAATGGAGCAGGTCTGGGGTTGTCTGAGCCCCAGCCTGCTTTCCTGTGTCAGCTTGTGTTAAGAAGGTATGTTATTCCTTTGAATGATGCCTTTTGATTTGTCCCAGGCTGGTATTGTCCATAGAGGGCTGAAGAAAATGTGATTAAGCTACATGGAACCACAAATTAGCCTGCTATGAAAAGGAACGACACAAGCCCAACCTCCCAGCAAACATAATCCTAAGGAGAGCTGAATAGGGTCTAAAGTGTGGGGAGAAACAGAGTGGTTAATTTTGATGGGTGGAATATTACTTCAGTGCAAGCAAAGGCACTTCTCTCACTCCCTTTATTTGAGCAGATGTTTGCCTTGTGCTGTCCTTTGTGTTCTCAGGGCTTTTCTGTCAGTCTTGAGTGGGACAGCTCTGCTAATGCCCTTCTAATACTCGGTCTGCTTTCACTGCTGTGTTTTCTCCTAATGGAAAAAATGCAAGCCTCTCTAGTAAGGCAGCAGTGATTGTCTCCCATATGAGAAGCTGGAGTCACTCTCACTTCTATAAGCAGCCTTCTGCTGAGGAAATACAAAGATGATAACAGTGAGCACTAACATTTTGACGTGCACCAGTCACAGGACTTAATAGTAACATCAAACTGACATCCCTCCTAGGGGAAGGAGTGAGTCCTCAAAGGAAATATGGTCCCACTTCCCTCTCACTGCCATCACTTTCCTGTGCATGGCACTGCTTTGGGGGTGCTGGATCACAACAGCATGGTCAGGATTACATCCCAGCCTGCCTGATGGTTGTGCACAAGTGGGGCAGGGGCTGATTCTGACTGCACTCAGTCATCTGCTGCTGCAGCAGAGCCCAGTGCTCCTCAGGCCTCTGCCAATCTGCCACAATTCCCAAGGGACTACTGTCTGGTTAGAATGGGAACTCCCAGACTGTTCTTCACTGAGTACCAGAAGTTTGTATGGTTTTATTTTCCTATTAGTGTTTGGCAGCAGCCAAGTCTATTGCACTAAACCCCATGTGGTTTTAACCCTGGCAGCTCTGAACACTGGTGTGCTCTCCAAAGCCAGGAGAGTGCAAGGTGGGAAGGTCTGATGCCACAGATATCCCAGAGAGTTGTGCCAGGTGACTCTGCCAAAGTGAGAGGCAGCTCCCAGAGCAGCTCTGTCTCCCAGGCTGGCAGACCTGGCTGCTTGTGCCAGCAACTGCTGCTGGTAACGTGCTGGCTGCCAAAGGTCCTTCCCCATGCCTTTGTCAGGGGATGATTTGTGGAGGTAGAGCAGCTCCCTCAGCCTTTGTCTGACTGTCCTGGTGTGATCTACAACAGAACCCATTCTCCACTCAGTGCTGTCACTTCTCAGCTCAGTGAGCCACTTTCTGAAACTCAGGGCAGCTTTGCTCAGCCAGAGGCTGCTTCTAGCAGGGAGAAGCTGATGGGAAGAGTTCCTGCCAAGGGCTGGGTTGCAGAAAGGCTCTGCCTGAGACTTGCTCCTCTGCACACCAAGGGCACAGACACATCTTGTGCCCCACCTTGGGGTGTAGGAAGTTAGAGGTGGTACCCATGGAGAGAAATGGACAGGGCAAGTGACCCTAACCTGCCCAACAAAGGATTACAGCCCATGGAGGGCATCTTTGTGATCCAGCTGAGGGATCTCCAGGGTCAAGCCTCTTGTTCAGTTGCTGGTGTCCAAGCAGAACTCTGACCATTGTTTTCCCTTCTATCCTCATTTGTGTTCTTGAATCCAGCTCCTGAATCCAATCCCATCTGCCATTAAGCCTAGTCTGGGACTTGACAGTGCCTCTCCCCAGCATTAGTGGTACCAGTGGTGCCATCATTGCCATCAGAGGTTGGGTTCCATATTGGGTTTTGTTTCTATGTCATTGGATTGTTCTTATTTCCACTCCAGCTGGTTTAATTTCTTTCCTAAGCCATCAGTCTCTCCCTTATTCCCTTTGTCTTCCTTTTGGGAAGGGAGAGGGTTCATAGAGAGCATCTACCAGTCTCCTAGTGCCATGCCTAGCCCAGCCCTAACCCATGCCTATCTTCTCAAAGCTTGGGCCAGGCAGGATGAGCATGCAGCAAGAATCCCTAGCTCCAGGTACTCATTTTTTGTGTGGCATCACTTCCTTTCATTTCCTCTTATCCCTGTGGATTAAGAGCAGGTCCATGCTTGGCCACAAGCTGCTCCTCAAAGAGCTCTTCCTAGAAAGGCCCTGGGCTTGTGCAGCAGCAGCTGGAGCTGCCACATGTCCCATGGTGAGGCTCTTGAAAGAGCAGCACCTCCAGGGCAGCTCTGGGGAAGGGCTGCTGCTGCCTTTCAAGCATGCCAGGGTGGGGGTGTGCACATGTGGGAGTTGTTCTCATTACTCACCCCTTGGTAATTAAGTGCACATCTTGCATGAGGAGAGATGAGGCATTAAGCACAGGATGGAGCTCTTTGGATGGGAAGCACAGTGGTGTTATGTGAATGTCTTTGACCCAACCCTCTGTACTCCCAGCACTTCTCATGGAGGTGCTGGACCCAGGCTACTCTTCCAGGGTTGTGCATTTGCCTTTTAATCTTCTCTGATCTCTCTTCCTCTCTCTGTGCCTCACTGGTCCTGTCCATGTGATAAGATAACTGTGTCCTTCATTACTTCTCTGAGGTTCTTAAGTGGGTACTGCTACTGGAACCCCTGGGAGGAAGGTAGGCCTGGGAGATGTTTGTTACTGCTGAGGGCCACAAATAATTACAGATGCCAATATCAGAGTGTGGAGGAGAGCAAGAGCTGCAAGGAGGGAGCACTCAGACCAGCAGATGTGGTTTGCTGTTTTCTGTGTTACTTGCAAAGCCCTTGAGTTTTCACCCTCCTTTATTACTTCCTAACATAGTAATATAAACTAAAGTGCCATTTGTTTTCACATGAGAAGCTTACATTCACTGTTCCCAGGACTTTCCTCCTCTCTGGTTTTAAGATTATCTGTTCCACATGGCCTGCTTTATGCACATACAACCTAAACTCTTATTCAGCCAGAAAGAAACTCAAAGCTTCGAGTTGGCACAGAGAGAGTTTGTAAGCTGGGGCCTCACAGTGACACACAACCTGCCTAGGATGGGCAGGAAGGCTCCTAACTTCTGTGTTTTCAGGTAAATCAGGGCTTTTCTTTCCAACTCCATCAGCTGCTCAGACAAAAGACAGTTGAATGTTGCCTCAGGAATACTAAAACACATCTGAGATTGCCACCCATCTCCAAATGTGGCACTTAGAAGAGGGCTATGGCAGTCACTCTTTTGCCAGTATGTCAGGTGGGACAGGGACAGCAGTTTGTGCTTTTAGCTAACAGCCTAGTGGCTAATAGAAGGGGGAAACCAGACCCTGGGGTCCTTCCTGAGCTGAGAGAGTTGACCAATTCCCAGTAAATGTCCCAGTCTTGATGCTGTAGGAGAGGTCAGATAGAGGGATAGCAAGCATATTGCTTTTTCTCTGTCTGAAGTGTGCCACTGCACAGAGAGTGAGCAGGGCAGGTTTAGGTTGGGTGTTAGAAGAAGCTTCTTCACTGAAAGGGTTCTCAAAAGCTGGAACAGGCTCCCCAGGGCAGTGGAGGAATCCCCATCCATGGAAGTGTTTAGAAGAGGCAGAGATGTGGTGCTGAAGGACATGGTTTAGCACCAGACTTGCTAGAGTTAGACAAGGGATGGAATCAATGGCTGTAGAGATCTTTTCCAAGGGAAACAATTCCCCAGTTTATAGTACTCAAGAAGATAGGAAGAGAGAGCTCTATAATGAACAAACATCCAACTAAGTTCAGCCTGGGGGGAGCAGAATATCCAGAGGAGGCAGACAGAAAAGTGGGGGTTGGTCTCTTCTCCCAGCAACCCAGCACCAGAACAAGAGGACACAGTCTCAAGCTGTGCCAGGGGAGGTTTAGGTTGGATGTTAGGAAGAAATTCACAGAAAGAGAGATTGGCCATTGGAATGTGCTGCCCAGGGAGGTGGTGGAGTCACCATCCCTGGAGGTGTTTAGGAAGAGACTGGATGGGGTGCTTGGTGCCATGGTTTAGTTGATTAGAAGGTGCTGGGTGCTAGGTTGGACTTGATGATCTCAAAGGTCTTTTCCAGCCTGGTTTATTCTTTCCATTTGCTGCAATGCCCTTTAGCTTCACCAGGCTCATGTGGGCTAGATGAGGCATCTCTCACAGCACAACCCTGTGCCAGAAACACCTGGCTCAAGTGCTGGAGAAAGTGATCTTGAGTGCTTTGGATGTGCTGCAGAGAGCCTGTCCCCTGCTGGTGCTTTCGCAGGAGAGATCCAATTGTTTCAGAGGAAGCAGCTCCTGATCTCTGCAGCACTAGGCTCTGACATGTGAATCCCTGCCTTACCAAGCTTGGCAAATATTGAAGCAGTCAGGGCTTGCTGCACAGTGTTTGCTTTTCACAAGGAAGTAGCTAAAGGTTGCTTTATTATTTTGGCTTCCATTGTAAATGGGAAAAAAATAATTACAAATGAGATCTACACTAAAGGCAAACAAACAATGAAAGGATCTTGTGGGACTGGCACTGAACTTGGCTCTTCCTCTAGTCTGCTTCACTGGCAGCTCAGGCACACACACAGCTCTCATAAAGCACTAACACAGATGATTTCCTCTACTCTGAGCTGCAAATCCTTCCAGCAGAAATTGCTGGTTAGCACAGACTCCATCATCCTCTGAGGTTTCCAGTCTTGGGAAGATTCCATGTCCTTGGGTAGCTTTGTTTTGCACCTTCAGCTTAAGCTCATGGCTGATTCAGGTGCACATATAAGCTGCTGACTACAGGAGAGGTGAAGATCTGTATGACCTTGGACTTGAGCCATCTAATTGTAAACTCCTGGATCATTCAGAATTGCAGCTGGAGAAAAGCATTTTGCACACTACTGGCACTCTACACCAGGAGCCATCTCCATACAGTTTTGTACCATCTCTGTCATCTTGCACAGCAGCTGTTTTAGGCATCTCCTCCTCCTCTAGCTGCAAGGGTTGCTCACAGCAGCATTAGAGCCTAGTATCATAGTATCAGTCAGTGTTGGAAGGGACCACAAGGATCATCGAGTTCCAACCCCCCTGCCATGGGCAGGGACACCCCACACTAGATCAGGCTGGACAGAGCCTCATCCAGCCTGGGCTTAAACACCTCCAGGGACAGGGCTTCAACCACTTCCCTGGACAACCCATTCCAGGACTTCTCCACTCTCATGGTTGAAGAACTTCCTCCTCACCTCCAGCCTGAATCTCCCCACCTCCAGCTTCATTCCATTCCCCCTAGTCCTGTCACTACCCGACATCCTAAGTTCCTCCCCAGCCTTCTTGTAGCCCCCTTCAGATACTGGAAGGCCACAATGAGGTCACCTCGGAGCCTTCTCTTCTCCAGACTGAACAGCCCCAACTCCTTCAGTCTGTCCTCACAGAGGTGCTCCAGCCCTCTGCTCATCCTCATCTTGTTGAACCTCATGAGGTTGGCTTGTGTCCACCTCTCCAGCCTGTCAAGGTCCCTCTGGATGGCCTCCCTTCCCTTCAGTGTGGCTGCTGCACCACACAGCTTCAGTTTGGGGTGTCCAAGTGTATCTGCTGTCAGGGTTTAGCAGCATCCATGAAAAATATGTTCACTGCATAAAAAGAGAGAGGGGAACAAAATTCCATCTCCTTCTGCCGCTTGAATCTGGCAGATGTTCCAAACCCTCTGAAAACCAGGCTTGGGGAGAGAGAATACAGGTGAGTGAAACCAAAGGTAACCTCCTGCTTCACACAGGTAAATGGAAAACATCCCATTGCCATCTACAGAATGAAGACACTATGCTCAGTGCTTAGCACAGGGCACTCCTCTTTCTGAGAGCAGCCTTCATGCATTGGAGCTTGCATGGCAGAGCTCATTTGTAATCTGGTCAGGCTCTGTGTATGGCTGTGTACATTCATGTGTCTGCCATGAAAGCCTCCTACCAGCCAATCAGCACTCCAGAGCAGACTGGAAGCTGGCAGAGTAGCTAATTACTCTCACTAAGAGAAATCTGCTAGCTTGATTAATGCCAGGCTACCAATGGTTGCTGTTACTCCAGCTGTCATCTCGGGGTAGGGTTTGCTAGGGATGACTCTCCTGGAACTTGTAGCACAGCAAGATCCAAACTCCAAGTGATGTAGAATCATAGAGTTGTTTAAAAGACCTCCATGAGCAGCAAGTCCAAGCATCAAAAAATGTCTCACTCCTCATTCCCAGAGCCAGTTCCCTGGAGTCCCACGTGATGGTAGCGATGGCTGTGAGTGTGTAGTCGTTAATGTAGTGACTGTGTGGCACCCTCCTCTCTGTGACATCTGCAGATCTCAAATGACATTTGGAAGGAGGCATCACTGATGGTGATCTGACTGTTTAGCAGAGTAGATCTGGATGTTGAGGTGAGTGCTGAGGCTTCTACCTTAGGGGTAAATAAGGAGTAGAATAGAATCATAGAACCATAGAATCAAGAAGGTTGGAAAAGACCTCAAAGATCATCAAGTCCAACCTGTCACCCAAGACTTCATGACTGCTACACCATGGCACCAAGTGCCACGTCCAATCCCCTCTTGAACACCTCCAGGGATGGTGACTCCACCACCTCCCTGGGCAGCACATCCCAATGGCTAACAACTCTCTCAGTGAAGAATTTCCTCCTCACCTCAAACTTAAACCTCCCCTGGCACAGCTTGAGACTGTGTCCTCTTGTTCTGGTTGCCTGGGAGAAGAGACCAAACCCCACCTGGCTACAACCTCCCTTCAGGTAGTTGTAGACAGCAATAAGGTCTCCCCTGAGCCTCCTCTTCTCCAGGCTGAACAACCCCAGCTCCCTCACAGGGCTGTGCTCCAGACCTCTCCCCAGCCTTGTTGCCCTTCTCTGGGCATGTTCAAGTGTCTCAATGCCCTTCTTAAATTGAGGGACCCAGAGTAGCTTGGCTCAAAGACTCTGACATTGTCAGTAAGCACCTGCCAGTCTCACTTGAAGCCAGCAGCAAACTGACTTTGGTTTGGATCAGACTGTCAAAGCAGGACAAGCAGAGAGGGTAACTTCAAAACTGTGAATGTGCTTTTTGCATGTGTAGCTTCACTGATGATGAAGATCTCTGCCACCAGGCAGGAATGGGCCTCCACCTCTGCGTGCCTATTTAAAAACAGATTTAATTGCTTAGGAAGGTCTCAATGCTCAGCACCTGGCTTAGTTTGTGTCACAGCGCAGGTGGTGGCCCTGTGCTGGTGGGTTCAGCAGTGCCTGATTTTTGTGTGAAATATCTCTCTGCCTTAAGAGGTCACTTACAAAGCACTGGACAGACACAGTTGTCACATCTATGACTTGGACTTGTGTAAATCAACCTTCTTGTTTATGGTGTCTGTAGCATTGGGGTATGGCAGGAGGAGTCACCCAGACCACAGAAGAGCTCTTTCTTCCCTCACAAAGGGGCTGAAGTGGTAAAGAATGTCCCATCCTTTTTGCTGCTCCAGCTACTAAATAGTATCTTGTCTTCCAAAAAGAAAAAGAGCAATTGCTGTCCTTCACAGGATCTCAAGTGCACTTTAGATGACAGAAGTGTTTGTCCACCTGCACAAGCCCTCTTGCAGCCAGAGCTCCCTCTGCCAAGCAGGCTGTGCCTGGAGTTCCTTGGGAACATCAGAGTGTGTGAAAATGCATCCCATCTCTTTTGGAGCTGTACTCCTCAGCTCTCCCCATGAGATCATCCTAGGGGCAGGAGCCAGTGCTGAGCTGAGCCTGCCAAGCCTTTCCTGACTCCCCCCAGCCCCTGGTGCAGTTAATGATAACCAGAGTGCAGCTCACTCTCCCTCCTCATGAGAAGGAAGGGCACTGAGAAGGGCAGGCAGAGGGACAGCTTCTGAGAATGGGAATCCTCTGAATTCCCAGAGAAGCTGTGTCAAAGTGTACTGCAGCTCCTGTGTGGTGGGCCCTGGTGTGTCTCCTGTGTGACACCAGAGGTGTTTGTTACAGAGCATGTCTATGTTCAGGCTGGCTGTGCCAAGGGGGATAAAAGCTTCCCTGTGCTGGGTTTGGCTGGGGTGGTTTTCGCCTGCGTAGCTGCTATGGGCTATGGTTTGGGTTTGTGCTGGAAGCAGTGCTGATAGCACAGGGATGTTTTAGCTGTTACTGAGCAGAGCTTGCATAGAATGAAGGCCTTCGCTGTTCCTCACACCACCCCACCAGTGATTGGGGGTACACAAGAAGCTGGGAGGGGGCACAGCTGGGAGAGCTGATCCCAAGTGACCAAAGGGATTTTCCAGACCATGTGAGATCATATTCAGCATATAAAAGTGGGAGGAGTAAGGAGAGGACATCTGGAGCCACGATGTCTGTGCTCCCCAAATACCCATTCTGTGTGATGGTGCCCTGCTTTCCTGGGGATGGCTGCACACAAGGAAGTGGTGAAGGAATTCCCTGCCTTCATCTCAACCCACACATTTACCCTTCTGACTCTCTCCCCCATCCCTCTAGGTAGGGGGGAGTGAGCTGTGTGGGGCTGAATTGCCAGCTGGAGTTAACCCATGGCATTCACCTCGTCTGCTGCCCACTTTCCAGAAGCCACCAGAAGCAGCTGGCTTGGGAGGGCACAGGGACAAGGCAAAGGTAGCAATACTTCCTGCTGCCCTCCCTCAGCATTGCCTCCAGCAATCACCAGCTCAAGGGCTTCTTGTCCCAGAAGTGGTCTCCTTGGATGTGCACGTGTGTGAATCCGCTGTGCACAAAGGGCTCTTGGTAGATGGCATCCTCTGCTGCTGCCACCATCCCTCTGCCAGCACAGGACCTGGTGCACTCAGCAGCCTGCCACTGCTTGCCCCTAATGCACCAAATGGTGAGGGGTGAAGCATGTGTTCAAAGAGGCTCTGAGCTACGATGCTCAGGTCTAGATTTGTAGCCAGTTTATTTTTGCTTTCTGAACCTGGCTATGTTCCGACTCAGTGCTTTGGTTTGGTCTCAAGCTATGGTTTGTGTCTGAACCTGAGCCCAGAGCCTGCTTGAATAGGATCTGTTGTTCTCTTTTGAGACTATCTCAGATAGCAGTGCTCCCAAAGGAGGAACTCTGTGCCTTTTGAAGCAGCTCTCCCTGCCAATGAAGTCTTTCATCCTGAATGACCTCAGGAACAGCCATGTGAAACAGCTCCTTCTGATGGGAAACTCAACTCTGGCTGAACACGGGGCTCAGTGTTTGTGAGCCTCAGCTGCTTTGTGCAGAAGTCTGAAATGCACATGCAAACACCCAAGAAGCTGGCAAATTTCACCTCACCTCCAAGCACTGGAGGAGGAGAGGGGAAAGAGGAAAAGGCTGGCAGGAGCATGCCTGACCACAGGGTCCTGGAAGCCACTGCTGATTCAGCGTGGGTTCAGTGGGGCACTTTGTGCACATCCCATGGGAGCCAAAATGCATCACCCCTGTGTCACTAATTCAGAAGGGGTTTATACACTTTATCTGTGCTTGCTGATGAAGCAGAGTGCAAATGGGGTGAGCAATGGATAGCAAGGACAGTGAGACAGAGCTGAGGCAAGACCCAGCCTCGCAGCCCTCGTGTGTGCGCTGTATGTGCCGCTGTGCAGGAAGCACAGATGGAAGGAGCTGGGGGCCTGTTCCAGCTTTGAAGAGTGAGGCTGTTTCTATGCAGCCTCAAATTATGGGTACAGACACATCATAGAATGGCTTGTGCTGAAGGGACCTTAAAGATCATCTAGTTCCACCCCTCCTTCCATGGGCAGGGACACCTCCCACTGAACCAGGCTGCTCAAAGCCTCATCCATCCTGGTCTTAATTCCAGGGATAAGGCATCCACAACTTCTCTGGGCAACCTGTTCCAGTGTCCCCCCACCACTTGAACAGGACCTTTTGCTATGACCTGTGCTGACATGCAGCCTTTCTGGGAACAGTTCCTCTCCCAGTGATATGAGGCTAATGTATTTGCTGCAGGTGACGTTGAAGTTCAAAAGCCAGTTATTTCTGTTGCCATCCCTTCCCAAGCCAAACAAACAAGTGGAATGAAATTAGTGCTCTGAGGACCTATTTGACATTTCATTGTCAACACAGCAATAAGGATTGCCTGAGAAAGCCTCAAGGCAAACGATTCCATTCTTTCTCTGTCACACCAGGGAAAGGCTGCTCCTCTTGGTAATAAGGCTATATTTGTTGTCCCTCAAGGAGAAGGTGACAAATAAATTCATGACTAGAAAGCTGCAAAGCTTTACTTGGTTGCATGGTCTATTTCAGGACAAAAATAGCTCCTTTGGGATGGGTAATAGATATTCCCTGAGCAGCAGTTGTCATATTTATCACAGATTTCAGGAAATTATGAAACCAGCAGCGTTTCCCTGGGAAACACAAATGCTGAGGATCTGCAAAAGCAAAACCACTGCCAATGTCCTTCTCCTTTTCAGCCTGATGCAAGCTTGCCTCGCTCAAATCTATTATTTTAGGGGGGTTTCTACACATCTAAGCAATTTTTGTTGCTCTTAAAAATAGCCTCTATCTTGGGAAGATGTTAGAAACTCGTAGTGAAAAATGCTTTGGAGGGTGATGTGAGCAGGAAGATGCCAAACCACAAGTTGAGTTTGCCTATCAAAGGCACTGCCTTGGAGAAGGAATTGGTAGTGACAGAACTGAAGCACTGCAACCGTGGTTGGGGGGGAAAAAAAGGAGGGAGTAGCAGTCACAGACCTCTGGAGATTTTTATTGTCCTAGCAGGGGTAACATCAGAGGTGAATGTGAATAACTTGCACTTAGAATCATAGAATTGTTTCAGTTGGAAAAGACCTCTCAGATCATTGACTCCAGCCATTGATCTAAGCCCACCATGGCCATCAAACCTTGTCCCAAAGTGCCATGTCCACGCTTCTTTTGAACACCTCCAGGGATGGTGACTCCACCACCTCCCTGGGCAGCCTCTTCCACTGCCTGACCACTCCTCATCTTTGCACATCTCATGCAGCCTACGGAATAGGAGACTCTGCACTTTGGAATTGCTATTTTATGTTAGGACAAAGCATGGGCAGGGTACAAAACCAGGGTGAAGCTTATTTAGTTGTGGTAGTGGTAAATAAAAGAGGAGGCAAAACGTGAAGATGGGCATCCTGGGTGGCAAAAGGCTGAAGCAACAAGTGTTGAAGATGCTCTCTTCTTGGAGAAAGGAATCTTCCAAAGCAGCTCTGAGTGGGCTTGAATCTGGAATTAGAAATGCTGCTGGATTTTCAAGAGGAATCTGTGTGACAAGGAGCCAGATTGAGGGAGTTCTCTGTGTGTTCTGCCAAAATCATGATTAAAGAAGTCAGAGGATTGTGCTGCCTTGGTTCAGTTGTATTCTATTAGCCACTCACACTGAACCACTGAAAACACAAACCAGAAAGCTAATTAGTCAGCTCTCTGAGCTTTTGGCTTCTTCGAGGTGCTGTTTGGTTTCAGCAGTCCCAGCTAGTGAGTTTTATCCCAACAGCAGCAACAAGCAGTGCAGGGAGCGGGTCTGGCTCCAGTCTGCCTCTGCAAGCCCACTCCTGCCTGCTGTGCTGGGAGGCACAGCTCTGCTTCACACTGCCACCAACATCAACCTGCTGGCTTTAATGTCATCCCTAGACAGCACTTGTTAATACCTCAGAAACAAGCAAACAAAAGTCTAGCAAAGCCAGAGAGTACCTGGCAAGTAAAAGAAAGCAGAGAGGGAGCAGGACACATCATCGCAGGTCAGAGGTGAGGTCAAGTGTAAGAGCCATGTGGAGGAACTTGTGGAGTGTTTGCTGGCAGTAGCAAAGCCCTTGGCTGCCTTTCTGCTGGATGACATCCTAAATCCACTCATCTGCCTTGCAAAAGACGAGGCAATGCTTCTAGAGTTAATCATAACCCATTTCTGTTTCCAAAAGGTGTCAAAACGTGACCTAGAGAGAGTCTGTTCTTGCCTGGCTTCTCCTGCCGAATACAATGGCTTATTGTCACTGTTTTCATTACAGCCTGGTTACTGCCTCGTGTGAGTGGAATGGGCACCACCTTCCCTGTTTAATTGAGCTGTTGAAGACTGCATTTGTGCTCTTCTTTCCCCGGGTTATCATGGCTGCAGCTCAGCTCGGAGGAAAGGGTGAGTAAATGACTGAAAGGTGCTTGCTGAATTGAGAGCTACTCCACCTGCTGGGAGGGCTACCTAAACGTGGTGCTGTGCCACCATCCCTGTCATCACCTCCACAGCTGCCCCAGCTGGTTGGGTCCATCCCAGAACTTTGCTATCTGCATACAGTCTGTGTAGCTGCTGTACAGTGTGTGGCAATCATTTGGGAGGGCTTCCATTAGATTCACTTCAGAAAAGTTCTCCATGCTGCCCTTCAGGGACTTATTAAAACCAGCTGCACATAACTGAAGCACCATTTGCACCTTGCCTGCAAGGTCTCCAAGAGGTGCACCCCTTCTGCAGCATCAAGTCTATCTCCTGTGATGTGTTTAGAAGCCCAGCAATTGGGCTGCTGTCAGACACTGCAGCACATGCCAGAGTCAGTCTGTGCTGCTCCTTAGCTTCCCCACAGACATGCTTGCTGGGGGGGTGTGCTTTGGGAATCTGGCTAGAGAATCTGCTGGTGGTCTGGGCTGTGATGAGAACACCACTGCCCACCTGCTGTGTCTTTCATCAGTAAGCAGAATTCTAGCATGTGAGAAGGTACACAGGTGAGCAATGAGCATTCATTTGCACACATTCCTGTCCAGGAGAGATGTTAAGAGACCATCAGGTCACGTCTCTAGCTTACAGACAGCTCAGCTGGACAATCTAACACCCTACACAGCCATTTAGAATACAATAGAATAGAATTAACCAGGTTGGAAGAGACCTTCGAGATCATGGAGTCCAACCTCTCATCCAACACCATCTAATCAACTAAACCATGGCACCAAGTGCCTCATCCAGTCTCTTCCTAAACACCTCCAGTGATGGTGATTCCACCACCTCTCTGGGCAGCACATTCCAAGGGCCAATATCTCTTTCTGGGAAGAACTTCCTAACATCCAGCCTAAACCATCCCTGGCACAGCTTGAGACTGTGTCCTCTTGTGCTGGTTGCCTGGGAGAAGAGACCAACCCCCACCTGGCTTCAGGTTGTTGTAGACAGCAATGAGGTCTCCCCTGAGCCTCCTCTTCTCCAGGCTAAGCAACCCCAGCTCCCTCAGCCTCTCCTCACAGGGCTGTGCTCCAAACCCCTCACCAACTTTGTTGCTCTTTTCTGGACACCTTCCAGCAACTCAACATCTTTCCTAAGATGTTTCTTCCCCAGGAGAGCTCCTGCCCCACACCTTCATCCCCCTTGTCTCTGCAGTTATTTCTTTTTTGTTGTTGGTTTATTTTCTTCTGAGCCCTGATGAAACCAAACCTGAAGTGGTGCAGCTGTGGGCAGCTTTTAAACTTGGAGAGCTACAACTCAATGTGCAGATGTTTGCACACCACCAGCTCCCAGCTCAGCCCCTGGAAATCCTGCTGAACCCCCTGGAAATCCTGCTGAACCCCCTGGTAACTGGTGATGAGAGCATTTCAATTTGCCCAAGAGAGATTATAAACCACATTGCCATGGCTCCCTGGGGACCTAAGAGTTTTGTCCCTCCATTTTGGTCCCCTGGTTTCTTACCTCCTATATGTATGTCCCAAAGGGTTGGTTTTTTTGCATCAAGCTGAAATCATTTGTTCCTTCTTGGAAAGGGAACCTTCTGATGCACAGCTGATAAAGCCATCAAGAGGCCCTGTTATTATGGGCTGTAATGGCCCACAGGAGTGTTTGATTAGAGCATTTTCCTTGTCACACAGACAAGCTAGGAGATATTATCTGTCTGGGGAGGCTAAATGGAAGACTGGAGGGATAAAAAGGGCTCTTGTTGTTATGTGCATAGTCTTGTGACTGAAAGTACCACAAGGGGTGAAGAGAGTTCTCTGGGTGTATGGAGTCAAGCATTGTGTGTAAATTAGCTTTGTTTACCAACACTGCTCTGTGTTGTAATTACTCTATCCAGCTGCACTTAAACTTAGCAATGACCTAGGGAATACTCCAGCTGGGATAGAATTGCTTTCCTATTTATAAGAAACCACAGAATCCCCAAGGTTGGAAGAGACCTCAAAGATCATCAAGTCCAACCTGCCACCACAGACCCCATGACTAAACCATGGCTCCAAGTGCCACGTCCAATCCCCTCTTGAACACCTCCAGGGATGTCTGGGTTGCCCTTAACACAGGAAGCTCAGCAGTGATATTAATCCCTGACCACAACTTTCTGACTTTTTTTCCTTCAACTAGTTCACTTCCACCTCACTGTCTGATTATTCAGACCACCCTTGCTCAGTTTAGCTGTGAGGGTCTGGTGGATGCTTTCCTGAGACTAAGACAAACCACATCCACTGCACCAGAATCTTCCTTCCACCTGGCTATGTCCTCCTGTGGTGCTGTGTGGCAACATAGCTGAACACATTTGGTTAAGTGCAGATAAGGTGAGGAAAATAAGAAGGAAGAATTGTGGCCCTGGAGGAGGTGAGACATCTTGATCTAGTTTTATTGAGGTGACACTGATGTAATTGCCATCAGCCTCTGCCAGGAAGCCCCAAAGAGAGGTTGTTTCATCCCTGATAGATGCATTGCTTGAAGAAAATGCTGCTTCTCTTGGTGGCAGGACAGTTGTTATGGTGACTCCTCCTTCCCTCCTTTAATACAGGAAGCAGAGCACTAAAATAAAGCCCATTCCATTTCTGGGACTTGGAAGAAATCCACTCTGAAGCTGTAGCTCCAGAGAGAGCTTTTGGAGTATTTAATGGCATTTTTTTTTTTCCTGTATACATATTATTAGATGATTTTTTTTCTTTACTTTTTTCATTCTGGAGCTTGAAAATGTGTGAAAAGATCAAGGAATAGGAAATCTATGGAAGGAAATGCATTTTTTGTATGCATATACTGTATCATGACCTCCTATGCAGTATCTGCATATTATTGTGGCTTTGCTGTGGGCATTGGACAAGGACTTTGTGCAGGTTGGGTACCTACAGAGTAAAGAATAGAACAGAACTAAGCAGGTTGGAATAAAAACCTCTGAGATCATCATGAGGGCTGTTTGGAAGAGCACAAGCCCTTCAAGGAGAGGCTGAGGGAGCTGGGATTGTTTAGCTTGGAGAAGAGGAGGCTCTTAGTATCACTACAGTATCAGTATCAGTCAGGGTTGGAAGGGACCACAAGGATGAGCTGGGGAGACCTTATTGCTGTCTACAACTCCCAGGAGCCAGGAGGGGGTTGGTCTCTTCTCCCAGGCACCCAGAACAAGAGGACATAGTCTCAAGCTGTGCTAGGGGAAATTTAGGCTTGAGGTGAGAAGGAAGTTCTCCACAGAGAGAGCTGTTAGCCATTGGAATGTGCTGCCCAGGGAGGTGGTGGAGTCTCCATCCCTGGAGGTGTTCAAGAGGGGATTGGATGTGGCACTTGGTGCCATGGGTTAGTCATGAGGTTTGTGGTGACAGGTTGGACTCGATGATCTTTGAGGTCTCTCCCAACCTTGGTGATTCTGTGAAATAAGATGGATTGTTGTTGTTGTTGCCCTCCCCACCCCTTCTTGACTCAATTTTTAACACCACTTTCTAGTTTATCCTGTGGGTGCTAAGTGCAGTCACAGTGCCATTACATGAAACAACAGCTCTGCAGTTTCTTGAGGGCCCCTGCTCAGATATTTCACAGGCACTAAGCAGCACAACCCTGCAATGTGCTGCTTTTATTTTCAGTTTTTCACTTAGCACAGAGTTGTTTCTAAGGCTACCTTAGAAATTGAATTCTCCACCAGCATCTAAGTTACTTAACATGTTATGCCAAATTTACCCCAGGCTGCCTGATAAATGTCAGATTTCTACTTTAAAACTAAGAAGCTGAGTCACTCAGAGGTACAGGTTAGATACAAGAAGGGTTTATGCCCACAGCCAGGGTAGAGGTGGTTTTGCCAAAGCTCGCTTTGGGTTGCTTAGCCTGGAGAGGAGGAGACTCAGGGGTGACCTTATTGCTGTCTACAACTACCTGAAGGGAGGTTGTAGACAGGCAGAGGTTGGTCTCTTCTCCCAGGCAGCCAGCACCAGAACAAGAGGACACAGTCTCAGGCTGCACCAGGGGAGGTTCAGGCTGGAGGTCAGGAGGAAGTTTTACACAGAGAGAGTGATTGCCCATTGGAATGGGCTGCCTGGGGAGGTGGTGGAGTCGCCGTCACTGGAGGTGTTCAGGAGGAGACTTGACAGGGTGCTTGGTTGCATGGGTTAGTTGGTTGGGTGGTGTTGGATGATAGGTTGGACACAATGCTCTTGAAGGTCTCTTCTAACCTGGTTTATTCTATTCAGTTCTATTCTACAAGTATTTGAGCATATTCTATGTTGGTCAAAGCTTCTAAGTGGAAAGGCAGCTCTGCAGGGTGATTGATCCCTGTCCAGTGGAGATAAAGCTCCCCTGAATGTGTCTTCACTGATGCTAAAGAAGAATTTGAACCTCCATAAAGCAGGTGTGTGAAGGAATAGAATAGAATAAACCAGGTTGGAAGAGACCTTCAAGATCATTGTGTCCAACCTATCATCCCACACCACCTAATCAACTAACCCATGCAACCAAGCACCCTCCAAGCCTCCTCTTGAACACCTCCAATGATGGTGATTCCCCCAGTGGCCCAGCCATTGTCATGAGAGAGGAGCAGGAGCTGATGGGGAAAGAGGGCTCAGGCACAAAGAGGGAAGGCATCCAGGAAATGATCAGCTGCATATCACAGTATCACCAAGGTTGGAAGAGACCTCAAAGATCATCAAGTCCAACCTGTCACCACAGACCTCATGACTAGACCATGGCACCAAGTGCCATCTTTAGCAGACTTTAAAAATCCCAGAGGAAAATACCTTACAGAGCCCACAAGTCAGGATGCAGCTGGGGATGTGCTCAGGGAAGAATGAGAGTCTGTCTGCTGGCAAAGATGAAATCAGTCACAGGAAATACACAGCCCAAAAAGATTTCTCCTATGTAAATAGTGAATCTATGGTGAAGTGCTACATTCAGAGCACTGAGAGGGTCATTTCCTTAGGAACTGTTATCCTTTTATCAGCCTCCCATAGGAAAGCAGCAGCAGCATTGCAGTGGTTGAGAGCTGCTAAAGTTTATTAGGTCCAGACTATCAGTGTAACTTTTTAATGAGTAATTTATCACCCTTAGAAGCCCTGATTTTTGTCAGCCTTACCTGTGGCCAAAGATGAATTACCTCCCTCATCCAGGGGCTGGCAACCAGGGAGCATCCCCTTATCAGCAGCAAGCCATTCGCTTCACAAGCAGCTCTGGTGGCAGGAGGGAATCCATCCTTCCTGGGAGTACTTCAGCCTGGGACAGATGCAGTGCCAATGCCACCTGCTGAAAGGCTGAAGGCACTCAGGAGATGTCAGGGTGTGCCTGAAGGATCTCCAGCCAGCCTGGCAGGTTTGCATACTGGTCTGCTCAAATGAAGGCTGTGCTTGAGGAGCTTTAGATTTGTCCCACCGAACACACAGCTGTAAGTGTCTCTGTAAAGATCTCTGCTGGTGTGCAAATCTCAGCTCTGCATCTGCATGTGAACACAGTTCCCATCCAGCAGTGCTGTGCTTGTATGCTGAGAACAGTCTCCTGTGAGGCCCACAGCCTTTCTTCCTCAGCTTTGTTGCCTTCATTTTCTGTACCCACCTACCTCCTCTGAAACCCCTGAAGGACACCATCCTTCAGGTACTGACTGGACCACAGGGGTCTATATCTGGCATGTGGGTAGAGCTTCCTGCAGGATTTGGACCACAGAAGGGTGCCAAGGTGCCCACAGTGCTGGTGATCTCAGCCCAAGGCACCTACTTTGGTGCTGAAGGGGCCAATTTGACCTGAAACCCTCACCCTATAATCTTCTGTCACCTCCAGGCAGAGCTTCTGCTGCTCCCAGCTGCTTCCTATTTTTCATTCCTAAAGCTGCACCAGCTTAAATAGTGTGTTTAGGAAACCAAATTAGACCAAGCAGTGATATTTGCTGCGTGGAACCCCTGAGCCCAGCCCCAGCACTGCCCAGAGCAACTCAGATACTTAAATAGGTTTGCAGAGGCCAAGCAGACAGAGAGAGCCTACCACATTCTCACTATAAACCCCATGAAGACAAAAAAATGAATAGCTAACCACTCTCCTGTGTCCTGGTTTGAGTTAGAACTCATCTTATGCAGTGATTTTTTACAGTCTGGTTTTGATGGGATGAAGTTACAATAGGGGCAGAGGAAAGAAGACTTTAAATCACCTGATTGTAATGCATAATTCTGTTGTGGTGATTGCTGGTTGGAGCAGACCACTCAGAATGTCCCCTGTGATTTCAATACCTAAACAGGATGGGTTAGATGTAATTGCCACCAGCCAAGTAGCTGGAGCAGATGAGTGTCACAGTTGCATTAATAGAAAGGATTGTAAGGTGTGCAAGGGCAAATTACCTGCTATTAAAAGTGATCTCACCAAAGCAGGAAAAAAACCCCAGAGGCAAGCTCAGTGTTAGATGAGGCAAAAGAAACCCTTCTTAAAGGATTTCAGAGTATAGAAAACTTCCTGCAGTGTTTAGCACAGTGGTAAACTAGGCAAGGGGTAGTGCAGGGTTTACCTTGGCTAAATGTGTATGAAAATGAACCCCTGAGAGTCTGAATCCTACTGCAGGAAAGCAAATGAGAGCACATCTGCACCTCCCTGCAACACAAAAACATGTCCCAGCACATTGCCATGCTGGTGATACATCAAACCAGGGGGAAATGAAATTCAACCTCCCCTCCTTCTGCCTTGCTGCCAAGGGACAAAAATACACCACGGGCTAAAGGTTCTCTGCCAGCCCCAGCCAATTACAACATAACATACAATTAACTTTC
This sequence comes from Melanerpes formicivorus, assembly GCF_026170545.1. Lineage (NCBI taxonomy): Eukaryota > Metazoa > Chordata > Aves > Piciformes > Picidae > Melanerpes > Melanerpes formicivorus. The sequence continues at coordinate 226,310 of NW_027142417.1, forward strand.
ACAGCTGGTCACAGGCTTTGTCAGAAGCCTGGGGAAAACAAAAAGTCCTGTGTGTTGAACCTGGTTGTGAATGTACTTTAAATATAGCTCATTAAATCCAGTTGGAGTTACGCTTGCTGCGAGCTGGGTTAGCTGGCTGAAGGTCTGCTTACAGGACCATGTGGGAACAGTACAGCATGATCTATCTAGTCAATAAACCCCTTAACTTCCATGGTCTGGATTGGCTTTGTTTGCTGCACTACATGCAGGCACAGTGAGATCACTGAAATCAGGCTTTTTTTCCCCCCTCACTTTGGCTTGGGTCCTGCCTGCAATTACACACTGGCTCTCAACTGACCCAGGAGACTCATTCTCCTTCAACATGCTGGGAGCTGGAGCTCCTTAGCTTGGAGAAGAGGAGGCTGAGGGGTGACCTTATTAATGCTTACCAATATTGAAGAGGTGGGAGTCAGGAAGATGGGGTCAGATTCTACTTGGTGGTCCCCAGTGACAGGACAAGAGGCAAAGGGCATAAACTGGAACAAAGGAAGTTCCATCTAAACATGAGAAGGAACTTTACTTTGAGAGTGGCAGAGCACTGGAATAGGCTGCCCAGAGAGCTGGTGGATTCTTCATCTCTGGAGACTTTCAAGGCTTGCCTGGATGTGTTCCTATGGACTTGATGATCTCAAAGGTCTTTTCCAACCTGGTTTATTCTATTCTATGTGGCCTGCTGTAGGTGATTCTGCTCTGGCAGGGGGGGTGGACTTGATGATCTTCAGAGCTCCCTTCTGCCCCCTTTCATTCTGTGATGTGGACCTCACTTGTTACCTCTCTATGGCCAAAGCTGTCACTGCATTACAAGTACTTTTACAGATGGCTATCAACCCTTCTACTGCAAATAGTTGTCCCTTCCTGGACTCATGGAAACGTGGGAGGCACAGGGAGCTCTCACTGCTCAGCAATGCTTGCTCAGAGCTTTCCCCACCAGCAGATTGTCACTTGATGAATTCAAGCCATCTAACATAAGACTTTTCTCTTCTTAGAGCCTTTGCATTTTGAGGGTTTGCCACAGGTCCCAGGGGTTTGTGAACTGCTCTTTGGTCTGATCTGAGAGGAGAGTGGGCAGGATATGTGTGTGCACCATACTCAAGTGATTACTTGGGTATGAGACTGCAACCTGACTGTGGCTGTTGGGCTTGGAGAACTTGGACCTATCTGAGTTCCCTGGGGTTGGTGTAACCCTAACACAGCTTCCCCAAACCAAGGTGATGATCACCATTGCTAATGTTGTTTGGGCTTCTGTTTGCAGCAGTTACAGAGCCAGCCTAGCAGAAGTGATAGCTCTTCAGGATAATGAATTATACAGTTCTTCTAGCTGTGTGGATCTGTTTGTTTTAATTCAAATGAACAGCTCTAATCTTCTCTATCAAGTTCTACCATAAGATAATGTGGTGGGTACCAGCTGAGGTGAATGGAACCAGCTTTACCCATTCCAGCTGTGTTCCTGCAGCTGTTTCCAACCAATCCCATGGTTGGTGTGGTATGAAATGAAGGGGAATTTGGCCATGTATTTGAGTGAGGCCAGGATATAAACACCAACAGGCTTTTTCATCTCCCTGTCACGTCCTGAATAACAGCACAGATAACCTCAATCTGTCTTTGCAATGTGCTGGCACAGTTTAATGCCCCCAGTAGTCACTTAAAGACAAACAGTGCTTTGGGGGGGGGGGGGGGGGGGGGGGGTGGAGGGGGGGAGGGCTGCAGTTTTGAAGCTGATGGAGAATAAGTAAACTAGAACTTCACACAGCTAAGGCCATGCAGGTTTGGCTGTCTGTCTTAGATGTCTCTGCAGAAAGGTACAACTAAAATCTGTGTATATAGACACATTTAAAATCCCTCCTAGATCTGTCTGCCTTTTGGAGCTCTATCTTCTGTGGCATTTTCCAGGTGTGTCCAGGGAAACCTTGCTGCTCGCTGTACAACAACCCTCAGTGAACCATGGAGTTTCATATTCCCTTTTCATTATGTTTTTACTTGTAATTCACAGCATGATGTTGCTGCTAGCAAGGAATGGAACATCACAGCCCTCTTGAGACTGCTTTAACATATGTACAGTGCTGTAGGAAGGCTGTGAAGCTAATGGACAGAGTGGCCATTTTATTAGGCAAGGGCTCTTTTGTTTTTCTTAAGGCTCACCTGTTTCCTTACCTCTATTACTAGGGAAAGTTAGGTTACTTCTTCATTGTGCCTAATGTTGCTTCTTTCCTAAAGCACAGCTTCATCTGCTCTGCTCTCCTAAGGCCCCACCTGGAGCACTGTGTCCAATTCTGTCCCTCAGCATAGAAGGGACATCAAATTGTTGGAGTGGGTCCAGAGGAGGACTCAGAGGGTTGGAGCACCTCCTCTGCTGGGGACAGGCTGAGAGAGTTGGGGCTGTTCAGCCTGGAGAAAAGAAGGCTCCAAGGAGACCTTAGAGCAGCCTTCCAGTACCTGAAGGGTAGTCTCTTCCAACCTGGTCTGGTCTGGTCTATTCTATTCTGGTCTATTCTATTCTGGTCTATTCTATTCTGGTCTATGCTATTCTGGTCTATTCTATTCTGGTCTATTCTATTCTGGTCTATTCTATTCTGGTCTATTCTATTCTGGTCTATTCTATTCTGGTCTATTCTATTCTGGTCTATTCTATTCTGGTCTATTCTATTCTGGTCTATTCTATTCTGGTCTATTCTATTCTATGGGAGGGACTTTTTACAGGGGCTTGTAGTGATGGGACAAGTGGGGATGGATTGAAACTGGAGGAGGGCAGATTTAGACTGGAGATTAGGAAGACATTCTTTACAGTGAGGGTGCTGAGGCATTGGGACAGGTTGCCCAGGGAGGTTGGGGATGTCCCCTCCCTGGAGTTGTTCAAGACCAGGCTGGATGAAGCTTTGAGCAACCTGGGCTAGTGGGAGGTGTCCCTGCCCATGGCATGAGAGTTAAAACTGGATGATCTTTAAGGTTCCTTCCAACCCAAACCATTCCATGGATCTATGAATTCAGGCTATTTTGTAAGTAATGGAAGTCACCACAGGATCATCTGAAACTGCTTCCTGGAGCAGCATTGAGAGGAAAAAGAAAAGGGCTGTCCTAGGATGTGTGTCTATCCCTCTAATAATGAACACTACGAATTTCCCTTCCAAACCTGCATGGCATTAGGATGGGCTGAGAGATTCTTTGCTAACAAAAGATTCTCCATCTCTTTGCACTTCTAGAAACTAGAGCTAGGCATGGGGAGACAGTAGTAAACACTTAAATAGTCACCCAGGAATGAAAAAGCTGTTCCAAATGTTGCTGTAGATGTTGTGTGTAACCCCAGCCTCTCTTAAAAGCATACAGTTATAGGTCATAAAAAAGCAGCTCATACATAGACCTCCCTTCTAGTAAGGGAAATGACACTCAGAAGTGTTCCCAGGCACAGGAACTGAAATGACTTGTACATTAGAAGGGTCTCCAACATGTTTGTGGCATTGTCTGATTTACACTTTCTCTTGCAGTTCCCAGGAATGGGTTGAGAGAGAGAGAGGGGAAGGTTCTACTCTGCCCCAGCAAGGCCACCTCTGGAGTACTGGATCCAGTTCTGGGCTACCTGGTTTAAGAGACCCCAGGAACTACTGGAGACAGCCCAGCAGAAGGTAAGAGAGGATTAGAGGGCAAAAGCATGTCTCAAAATGCTGGGAGTGTTTAGCCTGGAGAGAGCAGACTGAGAGGGCATCTTCCCAATGCTCAGCAGGAGCTGAAGGGCAGTTGCCAAGAGAACAGGGCCAAGCTTTTCTTCAGCAGTGCTCAGTGATAAGACAAGGGCAGTGAGCACAAACTGGAACACAGGAGGTTCCACCTAAACAAAAGAGGAAACTTTGCTGTGAGGCTGCTGGAGCCCTGGAGCAGGCTGCCCAGAGAGGTGGTGGAGTCTTCTTCTCTGGAGAGATTCCAAACCCACCTGGGCATTGTGATCCTGGGCAGCCTGCTGTGGGTGCCCTGCTGTAGCAGGGGTGTTGGACTGAATGATTTCCAGGGGTGCCTTCCAACTCCTACTCTGCTGGGGTCTGTGATGAGCCAAGTACCATTCCCAACAGGCAGCTCACTTGTTTTACCAGGTAGTAAAGGATACCATGGGATCCTTGGTTGCAGTTGTCACCAGTGCCATAGAATGGGTGCAGACAACTTTCCTTTACTAGTGTTATAATAAAGTCTTAAGGAATCCCTGTCCACAGCAAGCAGAGGTTAAGTTAGCTTTGTGCTGAGGCTGCTTTGGGGGTGAGGGCAGCCTGGAGTTTACACTTCAGTATTTATACAAAGCACCACAATTTCACTGCAGTGTGTTTGACTTGGGGAGAGAGAGAGATAATCCTTCTGTAGCCTCAGGACGTGGACAAAACCATCTGCTTTGCTGGCCTGCTTCATCTCTGTGCAAACCCCTGGTAGAGAAGTTTTCCACCCTTGCCATTGGGGAAGTGTGTTAGCTGGGAAAGCTAACTTGAGGCATCACTGTTGCCCTGAGTTCAAAAAGGAAAAGCCTGGCAGATTGCAACATCCTGATCCCCAGGCAGCAAGGGCAGAGGAACCATAAGGCTCACTGCAGGCTTTGTGAACCAGCAGCTTCTGTCAGGATCCTGTTACCCAGCAAAAGCCTTGTTCATCCTCTCTGGTTGCCTGAACCTGGATATTCAGCCATGTAGAAAAGCAGCTTCCCTGCCTGCCCACTGGCAAGATCTGTAATTTGGGGAAAGCTCCTTTCTGCATTTCCACACTCACATTTTACAGCCCAGCTGCTGGGTTCCATTGTCAAAATGATGTTCCTGCATGTGGAAAGAGAACCATCACAGGCACTTACTTCCAGGATGCCTACATCATCACAGGCACTTCCAGGATGCTTAGCTGTACGAGAAGTACCCAGCTCACACACAGACAGCTGGCTGTGCAGTGCTGAGAGATAAATGCTTTGTGCCTACCTTGATACAGAGCTCTGAACTTTTAGATCCTGGACTTCAGGACTGCTCTAATCCCACTCAGCACTTGGCTTGAAGTGTTCTCTCCCTTGTGACAGTTGCTCAGAAGGGAGCTTCTTCATTGCTTTCAGTGGCTGCTTCAGTTCTGGGCTCCTCAGTTTAAGAAGGATGTTGGCTTGCTGGAGCGTGTCCAGAGAAGGGCAACAAAGTTGGTGAGGGATTTGGAACATAAGCCCTATGAGGAGAGGCTGAGGGAGCTGGGGCTGCTTAGCCTGGAGAAGAGGAGGTTCAGGGGAGACCTTCTTGCTCTCTGCAACTCCCTGAGGGGAGGTTGTAGACAAGCAGAGGTTGGTCTCTTCTCCCAGGCAACCAGCACCAGAACAAGAGGACACAGTCTCAGGCTGTGCCAGGGGAGGTTTAGGCTGGAGGTTAGGAAGAAATTCTACACAGAGAGAGTGATTGCCCATTGGGATGGGCTGGCTGGGGAGGTGGTGGAGTCACCATCGTTGGAGGTGTTCAGGAGGAGACTGGTCTAGTCTAGTCCAGTCCAGTCCCTTTCCCCAAACTGATTTTACCCCACGTGGCACCTTCTCTGACCTGCACATCTTTATCTGTTCCCAATGGAGCTTCTTGGGGCTTCATTCCTGCTCCCTTCATTGGAACGCTGGGATAGAAGACCTCAGATAAAAGTTGCTATGTGCTCCTAGATTGCATTAATTAATCACCAAGATAAGTGCTTTTAAAAAGAGAGGGAGGCAAAGCACATTCTGCAGACTTAAAAAAAACCTCATCTCATTTCTGGAGGGACACAGCTTTCCCCAGAACAGCTCCTAGCCAGATTTTTAATTATGAGAGCCTCTGCCTTGCAAAGAGCAGGGCAAGCTCTGCAGAGATAAATTAGTTCCTAAGGAAGTCTGAGAGAATATAAAAGACTGTCCCTCTGAGATCAGAGTGAAGGTAAGAAGGAGCTTGTAATAGCATCACATCCTAATGGAGTCCTTCTGCCAGGCTGGAACAGCTCCACAGGCATCATTGCAGATCACACTCAGCAAAGGTCTGGTGTGGCCTGAAACTGAACCTCCTCACAGGACAGCAAGAGATGTTCCCACTGCCTTCACTGTGGCTCTGTCCCTTTCCAGTGGATTCAAGCACAGCCAGAGTGGTGAAAGACACAAAATGCAAGTATTTACATAATGGGGAGGAAAAAAAGCAAAGAGCAGCCTTGCAGACATGGGCAGCAGAGACACTGCAGGAGTGTGGGACAGGAATGCCCTGGGACCCTGTGCTAGTCACTTTGGGGCTAGTTTTGCCTGCTACATGCAGCGCAACAGAGACCACCTTGTGACCTTTCAGTACTTACAAGGGGCTGGTAAGAAAGCTGGGGACAGGCATTTGAGCAGGGTCTGTTGAGACAGGACAAGGGTTGAACTAAAAGAGGCAGATTAAGACTAGATAGGAGGAAGAAGGTTCTACACTGAGGGTGATAAAATACTGTTACTTAGAGAGGTGGGAGACACCCCATCTGTGGAAACTAGTTTAGAATAGAATAAATAAACCAAACCAGGTTGGAAGAGACCTTCAAGATCATCGTGTCCAACCCATCAACCAATCCAACCCACCCAAACAGCTAACCCATGGCACCAAGCACCCCATCAAGTCTCCTCCTGAACACCTCCAATGACGGCGACTCCACCACCTCCTTGGGCAGCCCATTCCAATGGGCAATCACTCTCTCTGTGTAGAACTTCTTCCTAATATCCAACCTAACATTCCAGCTCAGGTTGTCTGGGGCTCTGAGCAGCCTGATCTAGTTGAAAATGTTTGGTTTTGGGACATCTGACTGCAGGAAGGTTGGACTTGATGACCTGTAAAAGATCCTTTCCAACCCAAACCAGCCCGTGAGAGCTACTTCAAGTCTATGACAGTCTCTGGGTAGCTCATGTGGTATCACACAGCTCGAGGAGTGGGAGGCAGGGAAATCCTGGCCAAGGACAGAAAGGTGAAGAAGCTGCTTTGTATATTAGTCAGGCCATTTTTAATGTCTGTGCTGCTCAGACTGAAATGCAGCTTTTGAAGTCTGGTCTTGAATATTCAGCATGTAGCAAGCTGAAGGGAATTAAATTTATCTGATGCAGAAAGAGGAAGGGAACACAGTTTATCACAGTACTTTTAGCAAGTGATGTTAGCAGTGCTACCAGCTGTGGCATTTAGAGTTTCACCTGAAAAACCTGGCAATGTGACTGCCCAGTCCAGGCAGTGGCACCACTGCAGGTGATGGCTGACACTCCCTCCCAGCACTCTGCTGTGATGCTGTGCACTGCCTCAGAAGGCAGAGAGGGAGGTTTATGTATCACCACAGGTGGGTTGTGACATTTCACCAGTGCTGTGCTTTCTCAGCTCTCAGAGCAGTGTCAACACTTTGTCCTCTGTTCTCAGCTTCTTTCCTCTCCAAAGACCTTGACAGGGACCTTTATGTAAGAAGACTTGCCTGCCCATGATCTTTAAAAGCTGTTAGGCTTTTGAAGGCTTGTCTGGCCCCCATATTTTGTGTCCAGTCTCCCCCCCAGGCCACTGCATCCTCCTGTGAGCAGCAGAGACATAGGACTTCCACCAAGGTAGGGTCAGTGGCCACCTTTCTTGCTCTCTGGGACAGGACATTCAGCTTGGAGCTGGAGGTAGTACAATGAATCTAAAGTCAGTGAAGCTGGAATAAATCCGGAGAGAGGATAAAAAAGAGGTAGTTGCTTCTCAGAAATACCTATTGAGCAGGCAGAGATGTGGCTGGCAGCCTGGAGGAGGAAGTGTGAAGGCTCACAGAGCTGCATGTGGAGCCTTCCTGTGGGATGAGCAGGGTTGGGACCGGCTGGCTGGGGCTGCAGGGCGACACACCAGGCACAGCCTCCTCACTCCTGTAGCACTGTCTGGTAAAAATGCCTCCCTGGGTGAAGCTGCTTCCTTCTTCACTCTGCAGCAAGTCTTTCCGAGGCACTTTTAGGACACCCTCTGGCCACACAGTGCATCCAGCAATTCACGGCGGAATATCTGGGGGAATACAAAGTGGCATCAAATTGGGATGTCCTTTCTGAGGTCTGAAATGATTCTCCTGACTCAATCCTCACAGCAATAATATTGCAACCTTAGGCCAAGCCCCATGCAGGGCAGGGAGGGAAATAAAATGAGGAAGCAGGAGAGAAAGTAGTGAAAGTTGGCGTTACCTGGCTTGCAGCATCAAAAATCACTAGCTATGGATTTGTCTGTGTTCTGCAGGAACACAACAAAAAATGCTCTTTGATTAATATTTTATGGACTCAGAGGAAAGCATGTATCACAGTATCAACAACTATCAACAACACAAGCAACAGTGTGGGAGCACTAGGAAACAAAAAGACACCATCGATGGACAGGAGAAAAGCATCCCCACGAGCATACAGCTTTGTGCCATGTCCTGCAGCAAGAGATCAAGAGTCACAATATCATTTTAAATGGCTAAAAAGAAAATGAAGTCCTATGGAGAGTAAAGAGCTGGAGAAGGATTTGGTCTTCTCTTTAAGGAAAGCATGAAAAGGAAACCATTTTTCACCCTTCTATGAAGAACTTGTCCACACGTGGACACAACCTGGGAAATCTCTCTGATGGAGTGGCTCAAAAGCAATGAGAGCTGCCTTCAATAAGAGCCTGCACAGAGAAGATGAACTACCTCTGGAAGGGTCAAGGGCTCTGCTTTTGAAATGTCACACCAGAGAAGTCTAAGCTGAAGTCCATCTTCAGGAAAAAAGGAACTATCAGATAGAAATCCCTGGCAACAGGAGCATTTGGAAATACTCCATAGCAGTGACCCCTGTGGACTCTGAGAGGCTCACAACCCCTCCAACATGCCTGAGTTGTTCTCAGCTTCACCCTTTCAAAGCAACAGAGTATTATCAGCAGCCTGGTGTCCTGCCTCAAGCTCTTCTGAGAAGCTCTGCCACTGATGACTTCATGTGAATTTATCACATTTTGGAGCCTGCTGCAAGCTGGGTTGGAAGATGGAGCACACAGGAAGAGAGGAAACCGATGGAGATAATATTCATCTGATGGTTTCCCTTAGGATCTTTGTGGCTCAGATTTCCATGGGAAAGCTTTCTTTTCAAATTGAAGTCCTCTAGGCTTCGTCCCACGAAGGCAGGGCTGTTTCCTAAGCGCCTCAGAGGCTCAGGGGCCAAATCGCTGTGCGTGTTTGCCATCCAATCCATCGCCCAACAAGGTGCTGAAGCACTGTCTTCCAGCACACACACAGACAGGTTTTGGCAGGAATGAGAACACAAGAAAATAAACCTCTTAGATATTGGATGTATTTTCAGCCAAGCATTAAAAAAAACCTGGAATCAGGGTTTCTTGTGTTTATTGGGCTATGAATAACAGAATAGAACTAACCAGGTTGGAAAAGACCTTTGAGCTGGAGTCCAATCTGTCACACAACACCATCTAATCAACTAAACCATGGCACTGAGCACCCCATCCAGTCCACCTCCCTGGGCAGCACATCCCAATGGTCAGTCTCTCTTTCTATGAAGAATTTCTTCCTAACATCCAGCCTGAACCTCCCCTGGTGCAGCTTCAGACTGTGTCCTCTTGTTCTGGTGCTGCTTGCCTGGGAGAAGAGTCTGACCCCACCTGGCTACAGCCTCCCTTCAGGTAGTTGTAGAGAGCAAGAAGGTCTCCCCTGAGCCTCCTCTTCTCCAGGCTAAGCAACCCTCCAGGCTCCCTCAGCCTCTCCTCACAGGGCTGTGCTCCAGACCCCTCCCCAGAGCTTTGTTGCCCTTCTCTGGACACGTTCCAGCAAGTCAACATCTTTCCTAAACTGTTCACCTTGGACTGTGCATTTGCTGGAGGCACTAACCACAGCACAGCATTGCTTACACTCTTAAGTCATACTTAAGCCACACGCTGAGCTTTCAATGCATCAGACATTGGATTTGCTCAGTGTGGAGGCAAAATACTCTTCTTGACCATCGACACTTGTGACATAACTTGGTGTGACTTTCCTTCAGTTTGTGCTGGTTCCTGTATCTCCTTTGGTCTCTTGCCCTACTCACCCCAGGAGGCACAGACTCTCTCAGAACATGGTTGTTGTGGTAGTTTGAGTATGTTTTGTACACATTCATTGCAGTCCATTGTAGTTTTGCTTGTAAATACAGCTTCCATTTGTTTCCAACTGGGCTGGGCTGGCAAAGTTACTGTTGGGGAGGGAAATTTCAACCCACCACAGTTACCTGCTCTGTTTGGAATATATTTGCAGTGCAGTAGGGCTGTTTATGTTGTGCACCCCTCAGCTTTGCTCAGAAAGCTGAGACCATTGCTAATAAAACTGGCACTGTGCATCCTGCAGCAGAGTGCTCTAAGGTTCACAACTAAGCGAGAGTCCTAGCTGATGGACCTGCAGGGGGAGGATTGGTTTTGGTTACTCCTCTCAGGAAGAACCACATAGATGCTTTAAATTTGCATGGAGCTGTTTTAAGAGAAGTTCTCCTTTGTGTGGTGTTTTTTTTCAGATCAGCATTGTAGATTCATACATCATGTCTGCAAAGAGCAGCCTGCATTTGTGTTCAGGAATAACGAGTTTTTCTTCTGTCTTGAGAATGAGATGCAAGTACATGGCTTAAAGCTCTTTCATGTTGCCAGAACAGTGTTTGGGTATCAGCATAAATGAGAATCAGGTCCTGAGAGGATCAGGTGTTTAGAAATCCTGCATGGTTTTCCACAAAGAGCTGAGGGAGTTGGGTTGTTTAGTCTGGAGAAGAGGAGGCTAAGGGGGGAGATCTTGCTGCTCTCTGCAACTCCCCAACAGGAGGTTGGAGTGAGGGGCTGGTCTCTTGGGGTTGGTATCTTCTTCCTACTATCAGATAACAGAATGAGAGGAAATGGCCTGAATTTGTCCCAGGGTAGGCTTAGATTGGACACTGGGAAAAATTTCTTTCCTGCAAGACTGGTCAGGCAGTAGAACAGGCTCCTGAGGAAGGTGGTGAAGTCACCATCCCTGGAGGTGTTCAAGTAAATTGTGGACATGGCACTTTGGGACAGGGTTTAATGGCCATGGTGGATGATGTTTGGACTTGATGATCTTAGAGGTCTTCTCCAACTGAAACAATCCTACAATTCTATGAAACCTGAGTATTTGGTTTAAGCATTCAGTGTATTCATTTGCCCTGACTGTAGGAGAGCTGAAATCAGCGTAGAGGACGTGCCAATGCTCTCCATTTCAAATGGTGTGCCAGTTACACAGTGCAAGTGTTTTCCCAGAGCATCACTCAGCAAATGCACACTAACACTGAAAGTATTCATCTTGCTAACTTTATACTACAGCCTGAACTGGTAAAACTTACTACTGGCAAATCAGTGTGAAATCCACTCACTCTGCATCAGTTCACATCAGTTGAGTTTAGAGAGCAGATATTTGGTTCCTTATGCAAGCCAGAAAAGATGAGAATTTACTGAAAAGCAAGCAGGAGCAGAGGAAGGGCAACCTTCTAGCATCCTCCTTATTGCTAAGGAAACCATCTCCTCCTGCAAGGACCTACAATACCTGTTACATCTCTGTTGTCTGGTCCATTTGCTCCAGAGCAGTTCATCTCATTGCGTGGCAGCAGGAGGAATTTAAACTCTCCTCACTAGCAATGGATGCATTTAAAAGCATCTCCTGGTAACTGAGTCAGCTTCCCCAGATTTCATTCTGTAACCTCTATCTGTTTATTTTCTGGTGGTTGGTGGGTTTTGTAGGCTGATGTCTTTGACACATCTGTTTACACACTATTCAGTACCTGGGAGCACACAGAGCATCTGTAAATAATCCATGCAGTGTAGGGAGGGCTGAGCCTCTTTTTTCTTTGCTGCTTTCAAGCAACCAGACCATACACATTGGTGTGCAACATGTCAAGTAGGACACTACAATGGGATAAACACAGCAGAGTACATGGGCTGGAATAACCTAACTGCATTGCATTGTGCTGCATGGTCAGGACTGGAATGTTAAACAAGAGGGCATAGAAGTGAATTCAGACACCAGAGCCCTGGGTGCCCACACCAATTAATTTTTAGCCTGCTCTGGGCTGTTTCAATTGGATCTCTCCAGGAAAAATCTGCTCTAAAGGACTAAGCACTCTGGAAACAAGCATAGAATCATAGAATGCCTTGGGTTGGAAGGGACCTTTAGAGCTCATCTAGTCCAACACCCCTGCAGTCAGCAGGGACATCTTCAACTGGAGCAGGTTGCTCAGAGCCCTGTCAAGTGTGACCTTGGAGCAAGTCAGTGCCACTTGGCTTTTTTAATGTACCAGTTTGCATCCAACTCCTAGTGTACCTTCGCCACAGAAAGGAGGCTCTTGCACAGATACTTAGCCATGGGAACCTGAGTGCCTGTGTGGGCTGGTGCAGGCACTGCTGCCCAGAGTTACGTGGGGTTTAACAGCTGGCAGCCAGGTGCAGCCCAGATGCATTGAGTGGCACAGCCAGCTTGCACAGTCAGTCTGGACCTCAGGTGACACGGTGCCCATCACTGCCTGGTGTCCTGCAGCCCTCAGTGATTGTTGTTGGAGTGCCATAATTTGCCAGAGAGAGAGGATTGTCCTCTCTTGGTTAATTGGTATGGAAGCCATGAGGGACCTTTGGAAAAAGCTAGACTCCCTCACAATATCTCCTTGACGGTTTGATTCATTCCTCCTGCTGAACTTTCTGTTCTCTCTGGTGAACGTTGCTTAGCAGAGTCCCATGATATCATTTCCTTTAATCAAAACTTTTTGTTTCTTAGCCTGGAAAGAGCCAGGAGGGGTTAAGCCTGAGCCTTTCCCCCACTCAAAGCTGTGACCCTTACACTTTGTGTTAGCCTTACCTTCAATAACTGCATTGATGTTTTTGGACACGACCCACACTGTGACCGTGACTAGCAAGTAGTGATTTAATCATGTTGGCTTCCACAAGTGTTTTGTCTCCTAATGTTGTTTGCCTACAGAGCTAATGATAACATTTTCTCCAGCCATCTCAGCTGAGTCTGCTCTGCTGCACACAGCCCTGTTCAGCATGTAACTCGTGACATATTCTTGGAACAGAGTAGAATAGGCTGTTGTATAGGCTTTGAAGGCTCTGCTGCCTTTGGTGAATTGCAATAGAAATATCTGTGGCAAGAAGAGGCAAAGGAGTTACCCTTGCCCTTCATTGTGTTTTTGTAATGGACCTGCTGATGGAGCAGGTCCAGAGGAGGGCCATGAGGATGCCTGGGGGGATGGAGCACTTCTCCTGCAAGGACAGGATGAGGGGGAGCTGGGGTTGCTCAACCTGGAGAAGAGCAGGCTCCAGGAAGACCTTACAGCAGCCTTCCAGTACCTGTGGAGGGCTGCAGAGGGACTGTTTCCAAAGGCCTGCAGTGACAGGACGAGGGGAAATGGCTTGAAATGAGAGCAGAGCAGATTTAGATTGGATATTAGGAAGAAGTTCTGCACCATGAGGGTGGTGGCACACTGCAACAGGTTGCACAGGGAGGTAGTTGAGGCTCCATCCTCAGAGATATTCAGGGGCAGGCTCAACAAGGATCTGAGCAACCTGATCTAGTGGAGGATGTCCCTGCTGACTGCAAGAGGGTGTTGGACTAGATGACCTTTGGAGATCCCTTCCAACACAAACTACTCTGTGATTCTGTAGCAGAATTCACCAAACTGATCCTGAAGTTCATAACACAAAATGTTGTTAAAATGTCAAAGTTCAGTCCTATCTTGATTCTAGCCTCAGACTGGCAAGATATATTTGGCTGGCATGGTAAATAATCCTAACACTTAGAAAATAAATCTAAGCAACACACATTGGAAAGATCACTCACAGCAGCAGGCTTCATTTGGTGTTTGATGGGACAAAGCCCTCTGGCCTACCACAGTTCACACAGGAAACAGAGGGAAGGCTGCTAGATGAAGCACTAAGTGCTGCAGTATTTATGCACTGTATGCACCTAGGGGGAAGTGGGGCTGAAGGCATTTCTTCTCCATATGCATTTGCATGGCCCAACACTTACTGCTGGCCCAACATCAGGGGGGGCCCCAAACTGCAGGCCCCCCCATCTCAATCCAACCACTGTAGCTGATAAGGCTAGACCACCTGAAAGGATTTCAAAGCTGTAATTACAGTGTAGGTAAGACATTTCCATCCTGCTCCACAAACAAGATACATCTCCAGTGGCTAGGATTTCAGGCAGCTGGGGGGATCAGTTGTGCTGCTGAGAGGCTGTGGCAGAGAGGTGGGAGATGCCCCCATCTCTGGAACCATTCCAGGTCAGGTTGGGCCTCCCCCAGGCAAAAGCAAACCCACAGTTCTTTCCCTTCTCAAGGCTCTTTTGCCCAAGGTTTCCTCTTTGGGGCACAGTAGGTGCAATGGCTTCAGAAGGGCCATCCTGACTGCAGTGGTGTGTGGGTGCAGGGTATTGCCTAGCACTGGAAGAGGAGGATATAGGGCTGTAAAAGTGCTCATTTTATTCAACCAGCAAAGCAGATGAGAATACCAGCATTTGGCTACCGCCAGCACCAGCTGGAGGTTGGAGAGAGAGCAATAAGCAGAACATCACTGATGCACCAGCAGTTGGGAGGGGTTTATGAAGTGACTTCCCCATGATTTCCTGCACATCTCCTTGCTTGGGACTTACAACATTCTCTTGTTAAATTTCAAGGGCCTTAGGTCAAGTCCATTGCAGTGCTGAGTGCCTTTTCCATATTCCTGGCAAATTAATCACCTTGCTTTTTGACATTTTCCCTGCTCGATGCGCAGCTGCTGGGCCTGGCACAGCGGTGTGAGCGTGTCAGTTCGGGGCAGGCTGAGGTAAAAACCCCTGCTAACACAAATGCCAGCTTCCTGCTGAAGCCTTCCTTCAAGGGAGACTTGTTCCCTTTAGCTTCCCTGCTCCTCTGAGGGGCTCTGTTGATGTAGCTTGGATTTAAACCTTTCCTTTTAACATTTCATGAGGATTTATGCAGGTCCAGGGTTTCATATCGTTCAACCACTTAGATTGGTCTTTTGAAGCCTGGTGGGAACTATATTGGTCACTTCCTCAGAACAAAGCAAGTGGATGCACAGCACCTTTCCAGCCTTGTTTGGTATTCCCCAGCCCACACATGTTGTCTGGACCAAAGCATGAAGTCCAGGAAGATCAGCCTTGCACCAAACCATGCTGAGCTTCCACAATTTATTTCTCTCTGCTGTGAACTTGCTTAGGATTAATTCTTTTAATTAGAATGTGACCTCCTCAGTGGCACACACAGTGCATCATCTTACTTCTTTCTCAGATGCTTCTCTTCTGCAGCAATGTTTCCTGCCAAGTGAGTGTTGAGGCTCCCCACCACCCGTTGAAATGGAACTGTATGATGCAATGGCAAAACCCAGTGTAGATATTTAGCCTATTCATCACTAAGTCATAGAGCTACAAAATTATCTGAGGTCTCACTAAAACTCTGAAGGTCTCACCCTCTCTGGTTTCCCATGAGGTACTCACCTAAATTCCTTTATTCTTCCACATCTTTTAATGAAAGTAGTATGCAGGGGGCTACAGAATCACTGAATGTCAGGGGTTGGAAGGGACCTCCGAGTCCCAGAACAGGATCACCTAGGGCAGGCTACACAGGAACAAAGTCTCCAAAAAAAGGAGACTCCACACCCTCTCTGTGCAGCCCATTCCAGTGCTCTGTCACCCTGACTGTAAAGAAGTGCCTCCTCATGTTGAGGTGGAGCCTCCTGTGTTCTACCCTGTACCTGTTGTTCCTTGCCCTTCCACTGGGCACCACTGAACCTTCATCTTGATACCCACCCCTCAGATAGTTTTGTTTGTTTTCTTCTTCTTTCCATGTTACATTTTCCCAGCCATAACTTTGTCTTGTTGCTGAATCCAAAGTCAATGAGGTAACAGAGGGACTCTGACAGGCTGGACAGATGGGCAGAATCCAAGGGCATGAGCCTTAACAAATCCAAGTGCTGGGTTCTGCACATCGGCCACAGCAACCCCATGCAGTGCTGCAGGCTGGGGTCAGAGTGGCTGGAGAGCAGCCAGGCAGAGAGGGACCTGGGGGTACTGGTCGATGGTAGGCTGAACATGAGCCTGCAGTGTGCCCAGGTGGCCAAGAGGGCCAATGGCATCCTGGCCTGCATCAGGAACAGTGTGGCCAGCAGGAGCAGGGAGGTCATTCTGCCCTGTACACTGCACTGGTTAGGCTGCACCTTGAGTCCTGTGTCTGGTTCTGGACCCCTCACTTTAGGCAGGATGTTGAGTTGCTGGAAGGTGTCCAGAGAAGGGCAACAAAGTTGCTGAGGGGTTCGGAAGACAAGCCCTATGAGGAGAGGCTGAGGGAGCTGGGGTTGCTCAGCCTGGAGAAGAGGAGACTCAGGGGTGACCTTATTGCTGTCTACAACCACCTTAAGGGAGGTTGTAGACAGACAGAGGTTAGTCTCTTTGGTAGCACGTAAGACCCTTAATGGGAAGGTCATGAGTCCAAGCCTGCACTGGGCAGTAGTGTCTTCCCTACTCTAGTGGTGAGGTCTGTGGTGACAGGTTGGACTCGATGATCTTTGAGGTCCCTTCCAACTTTAGGAATACTGAATACTGAAGAGAACAAGAGGACACAGTCTCAAGCTGTGCCAGGGGAGGTTTAAGTTGGAGGTCAGGAAGAAGTTCTGCACAGAGAGAGTGATTGCCCATTGGAATGGGCTGCCTGGGGAGGTGGTGGAGTCACCATCATTGGAGGTGTTTAAGAGGGGACTTGATAGGGTGCTTGGTGCCATGGGTTAGTTGATTAGGTGGTGCTGGGTGTCAAGCTGGACGCAATGATCTCGAAGGTCTCTTCCAACCTGGTTTCTCCTGTTCCATTCTAACACACTTACCTTTCTTGTTACTAAAGGGAACTCACATTTCAGATTCTCTGGATGTTGTGCCCAAACCTTCCCTTGGTTAAACCACACTGCGAAACAGCCTTCTGCAACTGGGTTCATTTCTGCTCATCCCCAAATTTATTACAGCTGTATATTTTGATCAGCAAAACAAATTAAGAGGAGGTTATGCTGGTTTAAACAGAAATATTAATGTGTCATGTATAAATTAATTCAGTGCATAATGATATAAATGCAAATTATACCATCAGCTTTTTAGTTCTCCTTTCCCTAATTAAAACAAATGTACTTCAGAATCGTCTCAAAACAGTGCTCAATATCCTTTTAGAATTGATTTCTTATGTATTATGCTGCAACAGAGCCATCATTCCACTTCCATTTTAGGGCCATTTTGTGTCTGTGACCAATGGTTTAGAAAATTCTACTTTCTCTCAGCAGAATTGTATCATAATGCAACCTTCAAGATGCACACCAAGGGCAAGAAAATTGTTGATGTGCTCAGCTTCATAGCTTCTCTCAGAAATCTCTTTGGCCTAAGAGTCACTGTGTGCAGAAATGAGCATCATTGCAGTTGTTCTCAGGTCAAATTCCTGAGTTTTGAGCCTCTCTTACAGACATATTGGCCCATTTAAAAGTCACAGGAATATCACAGAATCACAGAATAATATCTCTCCACCTTTCTCCATCTCCCATTCACCACACTTCCTGTTACTAAAGATATTTTTTTCCCTCTTCTCTGTATTTCTGCACTTCAGAGGGCCAGTCCATTGAACTCTCACAGTCAGATGTCTGGGGACCCAAGTCAGGGAAAATGGTTGTTGTTCCTTATTGTGGAGGGGAAAAAAAATACAATTAAAACAGTTCAGTGGTTCTAGAATGACATTTCCCCCCTATTTCACTCTTGCCAGAACACTTCTCTACTTTATTCAGAGTCAGAAAACAAACTCCCTTTATAAATGTGATCCTGCTTTGGCAGGGGGTTTGGATTCAGTCTCCAGAGGTCCCTTCCAACCCCTTCCATTCTATGATTCTATCATTCTAGGATTTAGAGAGTTAGAAAATTATTCCTATGGCCAGGAAAAGGCATTGCAGCCCCTTTCCAGTTGTGCTGCCACAGCCTTGGTCTGCACTGCTCTGGGAGGATGGGAGCAAGTGCTAGCAGCTGGCTGGAGGGAGCAAATTCATCTATTCAGATGCATGCCCTCTTCCTGTAGCAGGACTGAGCAGTGGTGACCTACTCCCTTGCTACACAGTGAGGTGCATGCACAGCATACCAGTTAGAGCTGATAGGCATAAAAACCTTTTCAGCAAGTCATCAAACTGCCATAAAGCTGCACCTGACAGCCACATTGCAGAACTGGTGGCCCCCAGTGCCGTGGCTTTGTGATGTTGTGATCCTGGGAGTTGACCTTGAAGCACATGCAGGAAGATCATTGTTGTCTCAGCTGTAGAATCACAACATAACTGCCCCACAGGGCTAAGACCACAGCACAGGCATCACCTGCACATCCATACCACAGCTTGTACATACATTGTGTTAGTGAGCTAATACCAAAACAGTCTTCTATAATAAATGTAAGGATTGGGCAAGATAAAATCTTGCTGGTAACAGCACAAGGGGGGATGGGAGGCCAGCCAGAGCCTTAGAGATCAATCACTAACTCCTGCTCTATCAGCTCTGTGTTAGACCTATATTATACACCATAAAAGAATGATTCAATATCCAATAGTGCTTTGGTGTTTGTGCTCTTGATGTCAATGTGCTGTAGAGCAGGCACAAATGCTCACTAACTTTGTCTCATCTTTACCTGAAAAGAATTTGCTTACTCTCAAATAATGGTACAGGCTCCAGGGTGTCACTCAGCATGACAAAATGAGCCTCTACCCCGAGGGAAATCGATAGGTTTTCTGTAAATTATTTTAAGATAAATATCTCTCTGGTGGAACTGAGGAGTTTTGCTGTGAAATGGAAACACCCTGCAAGCCACTCCAGAATCCTAAAGCATAATGAGACAGAAAGCCACCTCTGAATCATACAATTGTTAGGGTTGGAAGGGACCTCAAGGATCATCCAGTTCCAACCCCGCTGCCATGGGCAGGGACACCTCACATTAGATCAGGTTGCTTACAGCCACATCCAGCCTGGCCTTAAAAACCTCCAGGGATGAGGCTTCTACCACCTCCCTGGGCAACCTGTGCCAGGGTCTCATCACCCTCATGGGGAAGAACTTCTCCCTAACATCCAATCTGAATCTACCCATTTCTATTTCTGCTCCATTCCCCCCAGTCCTATCACTCCCTGAGACCCTAACAAGTCCCTCCCCAGCTTTCCTGTAGCCCCCTTCAGATACTGCAAGGCCACAACAATGTACAGTCTTTCCTTATATTTTGAGGGCAACATATCTTGTGGAAGTTGCACTCGTGGGTTCAGGTGAAGGATGTGGCCCTTTGTGTCATTTGAGCATCTTGCAGGGATCTCAGCAGCCGGAGTCTCTAATCCAACAATCACAATCAAGGCCTTGTTGCGCCAGCGAGCAGAAAAAGGCTCCTTTGACAGGATGATTCGGTGTTATACATGCTAATGGGAGCCATAGCATCTGCAGAATAGCTCATGAATACCCCAAATCCTGTTCAGCACTCTAGTCAGAGATGTGTTTTACTTAGCTATAGTGCCAAGATGCTGTTTCATTAACCTTATTTCTCTTTCTTTTCTGTAAGGCATAATTCCCTTGTAGGTTAGGCTCACCAGGGTACGTCATGGATACCAAGTAGAGTAAATAGTATTAACATAATATGCACAGGCTGTGCTTCCAATTTCCATGCTTCACACAGGAAGATGTGTAATGACTAAAGTCTGACAGTTTAATTTATTCAGCCCTATTAGACTGGTTTGCTAAAAGAAAAAAAAATAAATGCAACCACCTTCCATTTCAGATTCATTTTCCTTCTCTCAAACCATGAAGGAGGAAGCAATTTGCTTCCATCCTGCCTTAATTTTTAACTGACCTGTACTGCAAACAGCTAATGGAAGAGCTCAGATTCTTCACATGTCAACAGGGACACAGTCTCTAGTCTGTACTTAAAATTCTGACTGCTTCTCAGTGTTGCCCTTGTGCCATGGTTTATCAAAGAACCAATGGGTTAAATGTATATCCAGAAAATTAACCAAGTTAGGAGCACTCTGCTAGAAGTACCCAGGGTGTAATGAGGTAGTTTGTTACAAGAGGAAGGAAGCTGTTTCATCTTCCATTTTATCAACATTAGAAGCACAGCAGAAGAGAATCTAAGCTATGCCAGAAGCTGATGGAAATAAATCCATTGCAAAAAGTAGCAGATATCAGTGCATGCTTCTGGAACTGAACTTTTCCAGAGAGACCTTACCTAAAACCTCAGCTTCAGTCTCCATCACAGGTTTGCACTTTAATCCTGAGCAAATCACTTACGACCAGATTTTTCAAAGCATTTAAGCACCCAATCCCATTAGACATTTCCCTGCATTTGTAGCCACTTACATAAATAAATCAGCTTGCCCATCATAAAGTTCATTTCTATTACAAGGAGGAGAGACAAGCTGGCTTTGCTCAGAGGTGTGAGGGGAATACATCAAACACTGGCATAACCCACAGCTTTGGTGAATGAAAATGCAAACACAGAAAGTTTGCTTCTCGGTCTCAACCTTCCAGCACTCACAGAACTCAGGTTTTGATTTTTGCTTTGTACAGTTCTTGATTTCTAACAAACTTTCCTTTCAGTTGTAACAAAAGGTACGATAATTAGCTAGGTTGGAACAGCTAAGCTGTACAGATCACATCACAGCCTCAAAGTTCCTCGACACGTGAATGATTTTTGGCCTCTCCTAGCAGCATAATTGTTCTGGTGACTCAACCTGCCCCTGTTACATTACACCTCTTTCAACACTCTTATTTTTAACCCCTTCAAAGCTATTGTAGCCTAAACCAAAATCCCCAGCTTTCTGGAACTTTTTGTAAGGTTACAATGAAAGATGGGTGCTCTAAGTCATGATACTTCACTTCTGTCACGTTAAGAACACACATGAACAGTTATCGCCATGTGGCTGATGAGTAGCAGCTCCTCCAGTTAGGAGTCATAATCCTGAATCCTGTAACTCATAATTCACCTTAACCCAGCACACACTTCTCACAAGAGTCAAACCTCCAGTACAAATTCCACATAGTGGCCTTCTTGGATTGCACCAAAAGCAGCTTCTGATGAGTGAAATGCTCCAGAAATTCAGCTGTGCCATCCAGCATTCCACTCACATTCAGACAGAGGTGTAAGAGGTTTGAAAGTTCAGGGGATAAATAGATGAGCAGCATGGTGAACTTAATGTCATTGTGAACAAGAGAAATACAGAAAGGTCCCTCAGTGGCCAAAAAAAAGTAAGCTCATTTTGAATTACTTACTGCAGCAATATTCTGTTGGGTAATTCACCATGTTTTGCCCTTTCCCTTCACGATAAAAACCAGTTCATTTGTTTCCTAATACAAATGTAGCATCTAATTGCTTCACAGGCTGTGCCAGTGGTGTCACTGCAAAAGAAAGCTCTCTGTTGATCAAAGATCTCTATCTTGTTATTGTTTCTCTCCTGGAAGTGGTATCTTGATAGAGCTCTGGCTGTACAAGATGAATGTCAATGCATCTGAAGGTGCTTTGGCTTGCTAATATCTTTCATCCCTGGGCCAGCACCAGCTATTTGGTGAAGCTAGCCACATTCAGTGTAACTCCACAAAGGTAGGGATAAATAGAAGCATCCCTTAGCAAATCAACAGATTCTAATGGTGGCCAAACTTGCAAAAGTTTGACAGCAAATGGAATAAAAATGCAGTAAAGCAAGAAGGTGACAGCATGCAATACCAAGTCATTTCAAACAAGGACAAAAATGCCCTGTTGCCACTGTGCAGCCACACATGAAATTTGGGCTCTGCAAAGAGTTTGTCCAGGGAGCTTGGCTCCATCATATCTGCACTGGCTCTGAATATCCATCTTGGATGGGTTTTGCCTGTACTAGTGTCTCATCTTGTAGTAAACTGGAAAATGATGAGTGTCCGAGATCCCTTTCTCACTTAAACCCAAAACAGACCAGAAAGAGGAACTGAAGTTCAGATAAACACGCTAGAAGAAATTCCCAGCAAGCTGCTTTTGAAAGCAGACTGACCCATGAGGAGCTTGAAGCTCCTAAGTGGCAAATCAAAAGCATGAGTCAACTCTTCAGCAATTCCTTTAATCATGTAGGTCCTGCTCATGTTGCTTGCCAGTGCTTTAGCAATCAGCATGTCTTTGCTGATTAGTGGTTAATGAGAGGACGTCCAGCTCCACACATCACCAGGGTGCATACAGGGTCCCTCACTGTCCATTCTGGGACTGTTCTTACCAGACTCTTCGCCAGCTAGCCCAGAAATGGTTAACACATTTGACAAGAATATAATTTCACATCAGCCTGAAATGCAGTACCCTGGCAAGGCAGATAACAAGGTCATGCCTTCACTCAGAGGTGAGTTCCCAGATTACTCAGTGAAACTTGGGGAACCTCAAGATTGTTTCACAGTCGTCTGTGGGGAAGAAGAGCAATGAGGCAGGACTGCAGAGCTGCCTAATCCTCCTGCTATAAATACAGCTGGGTGGAAATTTCTCACTCAAGTGATTTTTTGACTGCAAAATGCCAGACTGTCAGAACTGACATGTCAGGGAGGAAAGGGCTTTTTGTTCCTAAAAATATGGGGTTTGGGGGGTGGGGGGAATAAAAAACCCAACACATTTTGAACCTGTCAAAAGATCTATTAGCATCTTCATTAATTGAGAGTTTCCAACTCTCCTCTCCTAAACTCAGAATTTTGAACTTCAAGCTACTTGAAGCAATCTAAACTAACCAACCAACCAAGAAGTCATTAAAAAGAAATGACCTATTTCATTTTGCTCATGAATATTTTTCCTGATTTGAATTTTTCATCCTGATTTGAGCAAGGGCCAAGATTGATATTAAAAAAGGAAATGAGTGGAAGAAAACCATGTTACTTCCCCAAATAAGTTGCAGTTGACACACAGTTGCTGTGGTGCAAGCAGCCATTTACCAACTTATGTCCCCACCAAGTGAAATTTCTTGCCATTCCTCTCCTTTTGCTAGGACAGAATCGCTGCCCAGCCATGGTCTGCAGGCCATTAGCAGATTGAAGTCAGCCAGGGCAGATAGGCTGAATTGGCTCCAGGTGAATTCCCTCCCATAATCATCAGGCTCAGTATATGTGGGGAAGTTTTTTGATGCTTGCTGCTTGCCTGGGTTTCTTGTGATCTGGCCCTCTCCCTGCTCCTGGAAGTGCCTTGAGTTTAGTTTGTCCTCTGTACCTTTGCTGGGTAAGTGCAGCTTTTTATACTTCATCCTGGCTTTGGCATTGGTTTGGCTGTTTTGTTAAACCTGTTCTCATTTCAACCCATAGATCTTTTCTCCTTTTCCTGATCCTCTTTCTCCGCTGGGGAGCGGGCACTGGAGGATAGAGCAACTGCTGTAGGTTAGCCCCCAGGTATGGGCTAAATATAGACAGCTTTGTACAGAGAACTTCAAAGGCTCAGTGATGCTGTTTCTTGTTCCAGGACTCTTCCTTTATAGATCCTTTTCAGGTGATGATTTTTTTTCAAGGTTCACATATGCCAGTGTGGCACAGGTGGTGTTTGTCATCTCTCAGCTTGCAAGGTGTGGCAGGTTCTAGGATTCCACGATGGGCTGTCTCTCCTAATGCAGATTAATGGGAGGGAGATTTGTACATCCAAATTTCTATCATTTGTCTGTAAGTGCCTAGAAGATACTGTTGTGGCTGCTGAGTAGCAGCCAACAGCTGCCTCTTGTTATTCACCTCCTTTAAGTCTTCTTTCCCTCCCTATTTCTTATGTGTACTGATTCAGTAATGAGGGTAGATTAAAGAACTGCCAAAGATGAGCAATGCAAAATACAGAAATAAAAGGAAAGGCTGCACGGACAGGATGCCTATAGATGACTTCCCTGAGCTTGTGTTGAGTTAAAGGTCAGAAACTGAAGTGGAGGGGGATGAAGCATTGCCTGTGTTCCCTGGTGCACTTTAATTTCACTCCCCAAAAGAAAAACAAATGGGGTCAAACTGTGTTCCAAGAAGGAAGGAGAAAGAAAATGATAAAAGAAACAAAGAGCCAGAGGAATAAGCATCCTTTGGGGTCTACAGCTGAGATGTGTTAGTTATTTTTTTTTCATCTAGATGTGTCTGTCTGAGCATTACCCCACAACTAGGATCTTTAAGCTCCCAAAGCCAATTTTTAGTTGTTTGCAAAAGAACCAAAGGATTTCATAAAATCCAATGCAAAGAAGCAGGCACGAGGAGTGGGTATAATTCCACTCACAGGACAGAAGTTCAACACATCCATTCATTGCAATCACCGCAAGTTAAAGAACAAATGAGTGCTTCCTGGGGTTAAATTCCTTCATGAAGTGCTGCCTATGCTTCAGCTGCTGTACCTGAACAAACATGTCACTTGAAGTTCAGGCAGAACTGTGCACTGGCAGCTCGGAAAAAAGACTCAAGAGCAACTGCTGCTTTCCTCCAGCGAATAACCACGAGACACTCGTTTTGAAAGCACTTTTTGAGAAATACATTTCCCCCTTGAGTAGTTTACAGGGTAAAAGATTCAAATTCAGACAACAATTCAAAGTGGGGGGGTTGTTATTCTTTGCAGAGACCGTTTCTCTAGAAATTCCTTTTTTCAAGTGCTTGCTGTGCAGCGCAAGAGTAAGCTTGGAGCATATCTCTTTCTCTTTGCAGCAACACAGAAGTATCCCCAGAGGTGTGAACTATACTGAGGGTAAAGAAACCACCTCAACTTGACCTTTTGCTCCTGAGTAGCATTTTGTCAGGACTCCTGAGAATCCCCTTGACTGCTCTGTAACATGTTGTTAGCCTGCTTGCACAAACCAGCAGAGGAACTAAATTGTCTTTTCTTGTTCTCTGTGTCCGTAGAACTCAGTAGATTCACAGAATGGTTTGGATCAGAACGGACATTAAAGATCATCCACTTCCAATCCCCCTGGTATTGGCAGGGGCATCTTCCACAAGGGCAGATTGCTCAAGACCCCATCTAACCTGGCCTTGAACACCTCCAGGGAGGGGGAATCCATGACCTCCTAGGGCTTGGTGCGCAGCTACAGCTCTTAGCCCCCCCAGCAGCAAGACGATGGCATTTAAGATTAGACAGTGATGTAGCAATGGTATCAACTGGCAGGAAAAGCATTTTTTGAAGTGCTGGCTTTAAAGTCGAGCTTGCAGATCCTGCTCACTGTTGTACCAGCACCACCTTCTGGTACCTCACCCGCTTTGCCTTTGTAATGCTGTCAGGAAGCTCTCCACGTTTGATTTGGTCTCTAAAAATACCCGGGGAGAGGGCATTAGAAAGCAAGTTTGTTCCCTACGCTCTTCTGAGATCATACACAGCAAGCTGTGCTGATGTTTTGTCGTACGGAGAATAGAAACACCTGTGCAGACCTTGAGCTATGGGCAGTGCCTCAATCCTTTTCCTGGGGTGGAGCTGGGGAGGCAAACTTGCCAGGAGTCTACAGGAGAGCTTTTTACGTGGGGATGGACTTTTTACATGGGCTTGTAGTGATAGGACGAGAATGATTGGATTGAAGCTTGAGGAGGGGAGATTTAGCCTGGATATTAAGAAGAATTTGTTTAGAGTGAGGGTCGTAAGACACTGGCACAGGTTGTCCAGGAAGGTCATGGATGTCCCCTCCATGGAGGTGTTCAAGGACATGTTGGATAAGGCCTTGAGCAACCTGGGCTGATGGGAGGTGTTACTGACCATGGCAGATGGGTTGGAACTAGATGATCTTCAAGATCCTAAGCCAATATATGAATGTGCCAACTTGATAATTGTATGTTATGGGTTTTGTTTTGCTTGCAATTTAGTTATTTAGTTCTGGACAGCACCAACTGTAGTGGGCAGCCTGTTCCAGGGCAATTGTGGCATCCCTGTGCCTGGAGGGACTGGAAAGCTGTGTAGATGTGATGCTGAAGGACATGGTTTCGTGGTGGCCTGGCAGGACCGAGCTAACAGTTGGACTTGATGACCTTAAAGGTCTCTTCCAACCAAAACGCTTCTATGATTCGAAGTGAACAACTTGGTTTGGTTTTAATCATCATCAGTGGTACTTTATCATTCTGCAGAGACCCTCGCATCTCGGCGTAGACTGAGAAACCCCCACGCTGGCCACTGGGCTGACAGCACCGAGCGAGGTCTGTCGGTTTCCGCCACGGCGCAGACGACCCAGACCTGCCAGCGGACCCAAGCCTTCCATCATCGCCAGGTGCTGCGGCGGGCTGCGAGCGAAGCCCCCCGCCCTCGGTGCGCTGTGGGTGGGACTTGCCGCCAGGGACGGGCACCCCGCGGGCACACGGACAGACAGCGGCGAGCCCCGCGGCCCGCTCCCCCGGCAGCAGACCCTCCACGCGCGCCGCGCGGCGGGCGGGGCCACGCGGCCCGGCCCCTCCCGTTGCCGGGGCAGCGGCGGCAGGCGGCGGAAGTGCCTCGCGGTGCCGGCCCCGCCCGCGCCCGGCCTCCGCCGCCACCGCCCGCGGAAGATGGCGGACGGCGGAGCTGCTCCCGCGCAGCGGGAGGGGGAAATGTCTGCGGCGGCCGCGGGCGCTCGGAGGGATCGACAGCCCCGGAGCAGCGGCCGCCCCCCCAGCGCCCGGGATTTGCAGGTGAGCGGCCGGCGAGGGGCGTCCCGCTGCCGCCGCGGGGCGGGGACGGGGCGGGGTGCCCCTGCCCTTCCCCCAGGCCGCCCCCGAGGGGAGCGGGCGGTGCGCGGCATCCCCGCCCCTCTCGCTGCCGGCCGGGCTGCGCCTCTTCTCTTCTCTTCTCTCTCCTCTTTCGGTAGCGGGAAGGGCAGGGCGGCTCGGGCAGGGCGGCTCGGGCAGGGCGGCTCGGGCAGGGCGGCTCGGGCAGGGCGGCTCGGGCAGGGCGGCTCGGGCAGGGCGCTGGGCGCCTGAGGAGCCGCTGGGTGGTCAGCGTGTGTGCCGCGCGGGGGGCTGGCCGCGCTCTCCCCACACTTCAGGAGCCGTGCTTTAACCGCTCCGGAGCTCTTTTGGCGCTATTGCTTTTCCTGATTATTTCCTAGGAGTCGCTTTTCTTGCATGAAAATGCCAGCCGCCACACATGTGGGGTAGGACTGTGGTCACGTTTTGATGTGGTGGTTTTTCCCCCCCAGCATACATAGCAAAGTTTCTAGAGAGTGCGATCGCAAACCACAAGATGGATTGGGTTGGAAGGACCTTTTAAAGGTTAACTAATCCAGCCCCATGCAGTGAGCAGGGATGTCTTCGACTACATCAGTTTGCTCCAAGCTGCATCCGACCTCATCTGGAACGTTCCCAAGGATGAAGCATCCAGAGCTTCCCTGGCAATCCGTTGCAGTGCCTCACGATGAACTTCTCCTCCTGTCAAACTCAAATCTACCCTCTTCCCGTCTAAAGCTGTTACCCCTTGACCTATCACTACAAGCCCTTGTGAAAAGTACCTCTCCAGCTTTCTTGTAGCCCCCCTTTATTTTGGGGACTTAAATGCTTAACTAGGAATACTTCTAGCAGTATTCCTTTGTGTGTGTGACTTTGTATGAGGGTTCAAAAAACATTCTAGCAACAAATTGGTTGGAAAAGAGGTGAAACAGCAGGTGAGCCTGCCCTTAATTTACTGAATTGTACATCATCAGAAAGATGGATATAGCTGTGGTGGTTTTTTTCCCTCTTAGTTGCTCTTTGGAATTCCTGTAAATCCAGGTTGAGATTAACTTTGCTGCAATCCTAGAACAGTTTGGGTTGGAAGGGACCTCTAAAAGGTCACCTAGTCCAACCCCCTCCACAGTAAGCCAGGACATCTTCAACTAGATCAATAGTAAGTAATGATAATAAGGTCTGTGTTAATACTTTTGGTTCACCAGGTCTGCAGGTAGTCAGCTGAAGCAGCTAGGCATTTTTGGTAGGTGATTATTGATCAAATGTTGAAAACTGAAGAAGTACCCTCCTGGGTCAGAGCATCTCTCTGTCCATCCATCTCAGTACTTGATTTGTTGTGGGACCATAAGAACAACAGCTTGAGGAAAGCACAGAAGCTTGACCATGTCCTTTAAGCTCCTTCAGCACCTCTCAGTCTTTGGATTTGGGACAGTACAGGGCAGATCTTTGCCTGTTTTTAGTGTCTGCTGATGGACTTACCCATTAGCTCTACAAAAAGGTAGTTGCCAGCTAGAATGGAGACCTTCAGTAGGGTTTTGGATATATATATTTAGTTTTTTTCTGGCTTGTTGCTCAGTTTAATTTTCTTAATGGGTATAATTCCTCAGCTCATGTTTTTGTCCCTGTGGAAATGCTTCACAATAAGAGGGGATTAAATTCTCCAGTGTTCAGAGCACTCTGTTGTGAAGGATGAATAATGTTTGATGTCTCATTTTATTGTAATGTCTCTTCCTTCAACATAAAACTGTAATGAAATTACAGCCCAGTACCTGTTCTGGTGTGAATGATAAAATGTTAATATCAGTTGCATAATGTAAACAAAATGGTCTGGGGACAAAATTAGGGATGATTTGACAAAGTGGGATGTTGTTCAGGACAAAAATAAGATAGCTAAAAATGGCATGCTAGATGTGTCTTAGAGCTTCCTAAAAATGGACTTGCTGTTGACATGGCAGCATTTTGAGAGCCTTTGGGGGGAAAAATCTTTTGGTTTTAAAAGTATTTGAAGTGATGTCTTGAATTGAGGTGCTGGACTGTGTCCAGAGAAGGGCAGAGAAGCTGGTGGAGGGTCTAGAAAACAAGTCTGGTGAGGAGCATCTGAGGGAACTGGGGTTGTTTAGTCTGGAGAAAAGGAGACTGGGGGGAGATCTTGCTCTCCACATCTTCCTGGAAGGAGGTTGGAGTAAAGTGGAGGTTGGTCTCTTCTCCCAAGTACCAAGTCACAGGATGAGAGTAAATGGACTTAAATTACACTAGAGAAGGTTTAGATTGGGTATTAGAAGAAAATTCTTCACTGAAAGGTTTGTCAAGCCCTGGAACAGGCTGTCCAGAGAGGTGGTGGAGTTCCCATCCCTGGAGGTATTTAAAGGATGTATAGCTGTGGTGCCAGGGGACATGGTTTAGCAGCAGACTTGGATGCGTTGGGATGGGCTTGATCTTAAAGGTCTTTTCCAGCCTAAATGATTCTATGATTCCATTTTGCATTAGTATTTGTCTTATTTGGGTTCTACATGTAGTTCTAAAGTTAGACTTCTCAAGAGAGTTCTGTTTCCTGCAGCTGGCCTTGGCAGAGCTATATGAAGATGAAGCTAAAAGGCAGGCACTGGGTCCTGAGAAGCCAACAACTACAAAGCTCAGTAACACAAAAGTATCACAGTGGTAAGATGTGCTTTGTCCTTCAGAAGTGTGTTGAAGAGGTGCTGTATTAGCTCACAACATTTTGTCATACTTACTTGATCTCCTTCTTGGGATCTACAGTAGCTCACAACTCAGCAGTTCAGAGTTGTGAATCTCCTAATGCATGCTCTATGTCTTACAATGCTTTAAAACCAGTATTTCTTTAGGAGTCTTTGTGCTATGTGGTGTTTCAAAGCACTTTAAACCCACTTCAGATAAGAGAGGAATAAGAAGCTGTAAGTGAAATGCAGAGCTGCTCTCTTTCCCACAGAATTTGGAAACTTGCTGTGTCACCAAAACGCTGCAGCTCTTCAGAATTCAGCAGTTTGTGTGAGTCCTGCCAAGTGAGCTGCTTTGAGTGTTGTACTTTGGTCAGTACCTGATGAGGCAAACATTCATTTGAAGAATTATTAGTAGGTTCCTATGGGGTAAGAGACATGAGAAGA
The DNA here is from genome assembly GCF_026170545.1 of Melanerpes formicivorus. Lineage (NCBI taxonomy): Eukaryota > Metazoa > Chordata > Aves > Piciformes > Picidae > Melanerpes > Melanerpes formicivorus. The sequence goes on from NW_027142417.1 coordinate 256,058, forward strand.
GTCTCAGACTGAATTAGTCTGGGTTTGGCAGGTGGAAGGAAAGACCATATGTGAATCCATCCCCTGCTAGCTTGCAGTGTCTGCAGTCCACACAGCATTTGAAGATTCAATGCAGGTTAAATTGGATTATAAATAAATCTTGCCAGAGTTGTAAAGCAGAGTTCTGCACAGCCTAGGCTAGAACAGGCCAGGTCAGTTGGAAAGGGCCTATGATGATCATCTAGTCCAAGTGTTACTGGAAAAGGACCCTGCCAGGCATGCATCATATTCACTGAGAAGTGTTCATGGCTGAAAAATACATGTGGTGAGAATAAAAAACCCACACCACAACTTGACATCCTTAGTTGTGGAAGACAGAAGTAGTTTCCAAAGTCAGAGGTGAAGCACTTGGTGTGTGTATCAGTCACCTTCAAAGGTTTTTCCTTTATTCTTTTGACAGTCTTAAAATTGATCCTCTGAGAAGGCTGAGAAAACCAGAGAGAAGCATGAGTGATGACAAAGAAAACCAAAGGTATTTTTGAAGGAAAAAAAGATGTAATGCTTGTGAAAGTAGCTGGGGTGTTGTGGACATCCCATGTGTGAGCTAAGCTTATCCTGCAAGGAGCAGTAACTACAGAGACACTTGTTGAAGTGTTAGCTCTCCACTGCTGCAGTAAAACTCTGGTTAGCAGAATCTGGCTGTAGTGATCTAGGACCTGTATGGGCCTTAACATGGGACTGGAGGTAAAGGTTGTAACTCACACTTGGGCTCAAAAAGGTTTTTTTGCCTGTTCTCACAGCCTGTGCTGTGTATCCAGTACTCAAACATCTGAATACTTAACATTCTTCCTGGAAAACCAGTTCTGAAGGGAATTGTTGTTTTATATCCTAATCAGTAGTGTACCTGTAAATCTAACAATTAAAGGTTTTTTCCATATAAATGGTAACTGAGATAAAATGGAGATTTAAGGTCAGAGGACTTGACTTTATCCTTTACTTGGGTACTGCATCCACCTCTGGAGCCTTCAACAGAGGAAGGACATGGACCTGAGGGAGCAGGCCCAGAGGAGGGCCACAAAAATGATCAGGGATTTGAATATCTCTGCTATGAGGGCAGGCTGAGGGAGCTGGGGTTGTTCAGCCTGGAGAAGAGAAGGCTTCAGGGAGAGCTAATAGCAGCCTTCCAGTCCCTACAGCACACAAAGCACTATGATTGAACAGCACCTTCACCCCTGCTAATGGAAAGCAGAAAGCACTTATTTTATTGGTCATTAATATGAGTTATTAACACTTCTTGTAATCAAAGATAAAACACTTGGGTTTGGTTTGCCAGGCTTTGAATTGAGATAAAGATTCTTTTTACAGCACCTATTCCATTGGTATTTAGAGATATGTAGCTCCTTCAAGATAATCCTCTAGGACTGTCTTGACCTTCCTAAACAGACACAGTTTTGAACAGGATTATTTGTAGTTCAACCTTTCATCTTCAAGAGCTCTAAATGAGGCTGTGTTGAGGAAAAGGAACAGGGATTAACTTTCTCAGCAGTTTCTGCAGATTTTGAAATGCCTTGAAAGGTTAATTAAATGTATTAAGTATTTTCCATCCTGGCAGGAATGGAAGTACACTAGAGCTTAAAATTTACTGATCCAAATGTGTCACTGTTTGGGTTTTCCAACAACAGTCTGAGCTTGTTCCACTAAGGCAGTGCCTGGTGTGAATCTGTGTTCTAGCCATCCCAGGACCTCTCTGTCTACAGGACACCCCTGAGGAAATTAATCCTCTGGGAGCAGGCAGCATCCTGATAAGATGAGGTGTACAAAGCCATGGCTGCACAGTACTACTTTCATTTAAACACAAGCTCTTGGCCACCAGCCTCAGAGCTCTGCCCCAGAAGATACCTTGCTAGTTTGATTAGCATAATATCTTTGGAATAGTGCTGCTTGGATTGCTGGGAATGTTCAGGGCTAACTGGAATGTTTCTGTGACCAGAATGAAAAGGTTTTGTGGCAAATTTCACCCTTTGTTTGTGACATTCTTTTTCATTGGTGGGAACAGGAAGATTCTGGTTGTCATTTAAAACATTGTTGCTTATGAACATTACTGTTCTAAAGATTTTATGCAGGTGACTCAGAATATGGAGGTCTGCAGCTGTCTGGGGCTTCTAATAATCCAAGTAAAATTGTTGCTGAGCTCTTCAAGGAAGCAAGAGAGCACGGGGCTGTCCCGTTGGATGAAGCCTCAAGAGCGTCTGCTGACTTCAGCAAAGCTAAGGTAAAACTTAAAGGATATTTTTATCTCTGTTTACATTAGTCTCTCTGAAACTCATCCAAGCAAATATGCCTTGTTCTGGCTTGCAAATAACAGAAGAATTACAGTTGTGTGTTAACTGTGCTTAACCATCTTGCTCTAGAAAATGAAGTGAGGAGGAACCACACAAATTCAGGGGAAATCGTTGGAATTCAACCTGACCTGGAATGACTTCCTTTAGTTGTAGTTGAAATAGAGTTTTAGAAGAATAAACTGCAGTTACATCCCAGATCAAAATCTCTTACCTGCTGAATTGCTGCTGGAGGAGAGCAGTCAGTGGCTGGGTGTTCATATGGAGATGGGTAACAAGTGGTGTCCCTCACGGGTTGCCCAAGAGGTTCAACAGGGCCAAGTGCAAGGTCCTGCACCTGACCTGGAGCAAGCCCCAGGATCAATGCAGGCTGAGGGATGAAGGGATTGAGAGCAGCCCTGCAGAGAGGGAGATGGGGGTACTGGTGGGTGAAAAGCTGGGCAGAAGCCAGCCATGTCTTGGGCTGCATCCCCAGCAGTGTGGGTAAGCATGTAGGTGGTGGATGCTCCATCCCTGGAACCATTCCAGGCCAGGTTGTTTGGGGCTCTGACTAACCTGCTCTAGTTGAAGATATCCCTGCTGGCTGCCTGGAATTGGACTAGATGACCTTTAAAGGTCCCTTCCAACCAAAAGCATTCTGTGATTCTAATGCCTGAAGAAGGGTTCAGATTAGAAACTGAAATACCTCACATAAACACTGCTTGGCCTGATTGTGGGGACTGTGTATAATTTTCCACTCTAGAAATGACACAGGTTGGAGCAGTGCATTTGCTGTTTATCACAGAAACCAGCTAGCTGATGCTTTTAGTTGCAGCTAGGTAAAATTTCAACTGTTTCAGATGTTTATTTCAATAAGCTTTTCTGTGTGGGTTTTTTCCAGTCATTTTCTGGTGGTGGATATAGATTGGGTGACTCATCACAGAAGCACTCTGAATATATTTATGGAGAAAATCAAGATGTAAGTAAAATCCTGAACAGGAGGATGGTGAATCTCCAACAGATGTCTGCTTAATCCTATTTACAGCTTGAAATGTCAGTATTACTGTAACTGGCTGAGGAAAAATGGTTATCTAAATATGTTTTAAGTAAGAAATTGCCAAAGTGCAAATGTCCACAGAGGACAGATGCTCATTGGGTACCCCTAAGGCTTCCATTATGGAACTTTCTGACATAGATCACTTTGAAATTCATAGCAGGCATTCCTTTAGTTGCTTTCCTCCAGCTGTTGTTCTGCATTCTCTTAGCTCTGCTAACATTTTAATCCTCTTAGGTTAGGAATTGTTTCTTGTGGCTTGCCAAGTAGCCAATCTTAAGCTGGAGGGTGTGGATTTGTTCTAGGCATGGTCAAGCAGCAAGTTAGGGGCCTTATGAAAATCACCTGGCCTTTCTTCTTGCTTAAAAAGCAGGAAGTAAGGGAGAGGGTGGGGAAAAAGCAAAGGTTTTCTGTGCTCTCCCATTGATGTGAATGAGTAGAGCAAACATTCTAACAAACCAAATCAAACCAAGAAGAGAGTAAGGCCAAAACTTGTTAGTATGAATTCAAAATGATATGATGAATAATCTATATGGAACAGATCTCTCTACAACTACCTGAAGGGAGGTTGTAGACAGGCAGAGGTTGGTCTCTTCTCCCAGGAAACCAGCACCAGAACAAGAGGACACAGTCTCAGGCTGTGCCGGGGAGGTTTAGGCTGGATGTTAGGAAGAAGTTCTTCACAGAGAGAGTGATTGCCCATTGGAATGGGCTGCCCAGGGAGGTGGTGGAGTCACCATCACTGGAGGTGTTCAGGAGGAGACTTGCTGGGGTGCTTGGTGCCATGGTTTAGTTGTTTAGGTGGGTTGGATTGGTTCATGGGTTGGGCACAGTGATCTTGAAGGTCTCTTCCAACCTGGTTTATCCTATTCTAACTTTAACTACACAAAGATATATCTTACTTGTTTAGCTTAATTTCTCTTTCACTTCACCATTTTTGCTTCATAGGTTCAAATTTTGCTGAAACTATGGAGGAATGGCTTCAGTTTAGATGATGGTGAGCTGAGATCCTATTCAGACCCAATAAATGCTCAATTTCTGGAGTCTGTTAAAAGAGGGTAAGTTGAAATGGCATCTTCTTGGAGGTATTTCTTTAGAGAGAAAGGCTTTCTCCTCATGCTTATTAACAACTCCAGGCTTCTGTACCTTCACCCAGAAGATTTGTCCTGCATTTGCCATCATGGGACATTGAAAATTTGGAACACTTGGGTTTCTTCAGGTGGTTCAACTCTGCATGCAACTTGTTACAGACAGCTTTTAGTCCCACCTGTTTTGGTACCTAGGTTTGCACTTCCAGTAGGTTGTAGGTTTTGCCTGCCTGTTCACTGACTGATTTTGTGATGATTTTTTTTTTCCCCTTGCTCTAGGATGAAATCAGTTCATAAAACAATTGAAGTTGCTGACTTCTAAAGTAAACATGCTGATCATAGAATCAGTCAGGGTTGGAAGGGACCACAAGGATCATTTAGTTCCAAACCCCCTGCCATGGGCAGGGACACCCCACACTAGATCAGGCTGGCCAGAGTCTCATCCAGCCTGCTCTTAAACACCTCCAGGGATGGGGCTTCAACCACCTTCCTGGACAACCCATTCCAGGGCTTCACCACTCTTATGGGGAAGAACTTCTTCCTCATGTCCAACCTGAATCTCCCCACTTCCAGCTTCATTCCATCCCCCCTAGTCCTATCACTACCTGAGATCCTAAGAGGTCCCTCCCCAGCCTTCTTGTAGGCCCCCTTCAGATACTGGAAGGCCACAATTAGGTCACCTCAGAGCCTTCTCTTCTCCAGACTGAACAGCCCCAACCCTTTCAGTCAGTCCTCACAGGAGAGGTGCTCCAGGCCTCTGCTCATCCTCATGGCCCTTCTCTGAACACCTTCCAGCATGTTCATACCCCTCTTGTAATAGGGGCTCCAGAACTGGTGCAGTTCTCCAGGTGGGGTCTCACCAGAGCTGAGTAGTATCAGCTCTTGTTGTACTGTGTAAGGTTTGTGTGTAATGTTGTGTTGCAGTCCAGAACATAATTGGAAAACTTTATTTTTGTAATCAAGGGAAATTCCTGTGGAACTGCAGCGACTTGTTCATGGTGGCCAGGTTAATCTGGACATGGAAGACCACCAAGAGCAAGAGTATGTGAAGCCCAGACTGCGATTCAAAGCGTTCAGTGGCGAGGGACAAAAACTTGGGAGGTAAAAACTGCTAGGACTTCTGGTTTGTCTTCATATGCTACCTCAAAAGCTGGATTTAATCAATTAGGCCACTGTTGGAGAAGCTGATCAAGTGACAAAAGCACTGCAAAATTCTGTGCCAGCCCTGATTTCAGAGTCACCAGTCTTGGTCCTCTGTTGGAGCTGCTCATGGATGTGCTCAGTGCTATTTGATTTACTGCTCTGAGACTGCTCTATCTCTTCTCACACATAATTTTTGCCAATTCAGCTGTGTTGAAAAGGGCAAGCTGGTGCTGTTAAAACTTTTAACATGTATAATTCAATTGAGCTGATACATAATGTGCCAAAATTTATCCCCCTGGCTGACCATTTCAGATTTCTTTATCCAAAAATGCATCTCTGTTCAATTTAAGTTGGTCTGCAAGAGTCAACAGTAATGTGACCTCAACTCTGCCAGTCATCAGCTTTTCCACATACAAATTTTAGGCTTTATAGCACCTTTTCCAGCTGACTTGATATTAGCTCTTAAATTGTAAATAATTCTGGGTCTCTCTTCATGATTGCATTTATTCATGTTATATGCTTGGTTGCTGAATAAAGGTATTGCTGGTGTGCTTCTGCTAGCCATTTAATGCAATAAATTATCCTTAACTGTTCCTAATCTATGTTTAATCTCTTTAAGAATGAGGAACTGTGCTGAGTAAAATTGAGACAGTGATAAGATCTAGTAGGGGTGACATGGGGGAAGTGGAAATAACTTCACCTGAGTACGTGCTGAGATTGCTAAAGGAAATAGGTGGGCAAGAGAGGAGGTTCTGTGTCTAAAAATGTGTGCTGTTTTTGTAGCTTGTGAAGTGTCAGATGTGTAAGCAATGAAAGGAGTAGCCAAGTGGTTAACTCTGTGATGATACCAATCACCTGTTAATATCACTTGTGCTCTGCAAGGCTGGGGGATGCCCAGAATCATAGAATCAATAAGGTTGGAAAAGACCTTAAAGATCACCAAGTCCAACCTGTCACCCAACTCCTCCTGACTACTAAACCATGGCACCAAGTGCCTTGTTCAATCCCCTCTGGAAGAATCACACAGTAGTGCTCCTGAAGGTAACTACTAAAGCACTTTGGGTCCGTTTAGTGCACTGTAATGGTGCATGGTTATATTTTAGGAGGTAGAGTATGTAAATCTTAGCATCAAGAACTGTCACTTCCTGCTCTGTAAGCATAATGAGAGAGAGCTTTGTTTGTGCTCAATTACCTGTTTGCAGTCATGCAAATGTAATGATCTGCACAGTTCTAAGGCACCTAAATGTGAATTATTGCAATCACTGACTAACTGCAAAAGCTTCATTTGTGTCTCTGTTTAGAAGAGCTGTGTTTAGATCTGGTTCTGAAAACTTGGAGAGGGTTTTTGTTGCTTATTTGCACCAGTCAGTGACAGAAGACAAAGATCACTGCTTTGATTCCATTAATAGCATCTTGGTTTGTTGTTTTTTCAACCCTCCAGCCTTACACCTGAAATAGTCAGCACACCATCTTCCCCAGAGGAGGAGGAGAAATCCATTCTGAATGCACCTGTTCTGATTGATGATTCCATGCCAGCAACTAAAATTCAGATTAGATTAGCTGATGGAAGCCGGTTAATACAAAGGTTTAATCAGACACACAGGTAAATTGATTCTGCACCCATGCAGGTAATGTGGCAGCTTTGTGTTTGTGAGTGTCAGCACGAGGGGAAGAATGGAGCTCCCCTGGAATGTTACAGCTCTGTGTCATTCTCCTAACAAAGGTGTGCTTGTGACTGACTGTCAAAGCAAAAAGACTGGAAACACAAGATATTTGATAACTCATGACCAGATGTGCCTTGTGATTTGCAAGGTCATGGTACCAACCACAACTGTTCTCAGGGTGACTGAAATCAGGACAGCCTTGCTTTGTAGTAATCCCAGCTCTGAGCTCTTCCTGGGGGGAGCATGTGGCTAGCTCAGATGATCCTGTGAAGGCACTTTGTGGCACTTTGGGAATATAGTCTGAGCTGGGATGTTGGCCATGCTACAGACACAGAAATACTTTGCCCATGATCCTGGAGTCATAGACTGAGCAGCAGCCTTTTTTGTCCTGGATTGGCAACTCCTAGGATCTGGCAGCGTGCGAACTTGATGGGGTTTTAGATCTGTTAGTAGTTTGCTGATTAAAGCTTGCCATCAGATTTATTGACATTGTTGGGGCACTGCCATAAGTGGTGTTAGCCAACCCCATTTATTTGCCTAAGAGGTTGTGTTAGAGCAAGGTTCTGCAAAGCTCGGCTTTGCGTTACGTGGCTGAAAGAACTTTGGGCAGAGGGCAGAGATTTGGGCAGCATTTCCACCCACTCTTCAGAGAAACCAGCCTGGCTCTGAAATCTGCACCCTGGGTTTAGAAAAGCATAGCTGAAACTGAGCTGGAATCCTGCTTGAAGCTAGTCTTAGCATGCATCCACTTCTATTTAATGCTGCCAATGTGCAGCTTTGCTTCACCTGCCAACATACAGAGACCGCAGTGAGACCGTGGTGGCTAAGATGCAATAATGTTGATATTTTAGCAGAGCTGATAGTGCAGGCCCAGAACTGCTATGATCCCCTGTCACTCTCAGCTGCTACTGAACCCTATTTTTTCCAGCTATTTCATAGTATCATAGAAGGAGTTGGGGCTGTTCAGTCTGGAGAAGAGAAGGCTCTGATTGTGGCCTAATTAGGCCTAATTAGGACCTAATTGTGGCCTTCCAGTATCTGAAGGGGGCCTACAGGAAGGCTGGGGAGGGACTGCTCAGGATCTCAGGTAGTGATAGGACTAGGGGGAATGGAATGAAGCTGGAGGTGGGGAGATTCAGGCTGGATGTGAGGAGGAGGTTCTTCACCATGAGAGTGGTGAAACCCTGGAATGGGTTGTCCAGGGAGGTGGTTGAGGCCCTGTCCCTGGAGGTGTTTAAGCCCAGGCTGGGTGAGGCTCTGGCCAGGCTGATCTAGTGTGGGGTGTCCCTGCCCATGGCAGGGGGGTTGGAACTAGCTGATCCTTGTGGTCCCTTCCAACCCTGACTGATACTGTGATACTATCCTTCCTTCACAGCACCTGCTGGAGAGGTGACTTAGATACAGGACTCTTCAGGAGCCTCTCTAGCCATGATGTGTATTCTTTTGCCTGCATGAAGGAGTGGGAGTGTCCAACTTCCCGGTAATGTTGAGATACTGATGTCCCACTGGAATCACACAGTTCTCATGTCCATCTCCTTCCCACAGGATCAAGGATATTCGGGATTTCATTATCCAGTCCCGCCCAGCCTTTGCAGCAAGCGATTTTGTTCTTGTGACCACGTTTCCAAACAGAGAGCTCACAGACGAGAGCCTGACGCTCCGAGAAGCAGACATACTGAACACTGTGATTCTCCAGCAATTAAAGTAACCTTACAGCTCTTTGTACACCCTGGGGAACTTGGTGTACCGCCATACAATATGTTTCCAGCAGAACAACAACAACAAAAGAAGGAAATATTGTTCCCCACTTCCCCAGATCAGAATCTTGGGCTCCATGTCTTCCAGCTCTAGCATCTCTTCCCTGTTTTAATTTCTCACCATCGTTTGTTGGGTTGGGTTGGGGTTGGGTTTTTCTTTTCAGTGTTAAAATTAAGCTTCCCCTCTGTTTAGTATTTTGCAACCCCCATTTTGTATTAAAGGTGAAATGAGGTTTGACATTTGGCCTCTCAATGATTGTGAGGGGGGTTGGGGAGGGGGGAGCAGGGTTCTCCTGAAGGGAACAGCCTCTTTCGTACGGTCGGTGAGATTTGCACTACGGAAACGTTTCATGCTGCAGTTGACAAACAGCCATTTGAAAACTTAGCCTGTGGGTTATGTTTACCTTTGAAGCTGTATTAATATTAAAGGTGTTCTGCTTAATAGGTTGAGAGATAATTAATGCCCTGGTATAATTTTGGTACGTTCTGTTGGTGGTGTTTCACGGTGCAGTAGAATATTTCTATCCTCGTTTTCACGCCGTTCTCCTTGTGTCGTTGCTCATCTGAACGAATCAGTTCAGGAGATGCAAACCTCAGCTATTAATAGATTGTTCTCATTTGTATTCTAGTTGTTCTACCTGTGGTGAAAATAAATATGAATGTTTCTTTTCTTCTGGAAGTTAGGGAAATGGGAGAGACCACTGTCAACCGGAGAAATAATGTGACTGAGATTTCATGAGGGTAAGGCCACTGTGGTCACTTTGAATCTGAATATGCAGTTGAACCCTAGGCAGCTACATGATTTTTCACATCAACAGTTAGTTAACACCAACCAACACAACGTTGAGGTGCACCAAGAACTTGTTCATGCTGGAACTTGCTTGCACAAGAATTCACTTCTGGCCCCTCCATTCAAGAAGGACCTCAGGGAACTGTCTGAAAGAGTCTGGCACAGAGCCACAAAGATGCTGAAGGCAGTGGAACATCTCCCTGCTGAGGTAAGGCTGGGAAGCTGGGTCTCTTTAGTTTGAAGAAGAGGAGACTGAGGGGTGACCTTATTCATGTTTATGAAGGTGTGAAGGGTGAGTGTTGTGAGGACAGAGCCAGGCTCTGCTCAGTGATGTCCAGTGATAGGAGAAGGGGCAATGGGTGCAAGCTGGAGAAGAGGAGGTTCCCTGTGAATATAATGAAGAACCTTTTCACTGTGAGGGTGGCAGAGCACTGGAACAGGCTGCCTGGAGGGGTTGAGGAGTTTACTCTGGAGACATTCAAAACCCACCTGAATGTGTTCCTGTGTAACCTACTCTAAGTGATCCTGCTCTGGCAGCGGGGGCTGGACTAGACATTCTTCCAAGGTCCCTTCCAGCCCTTAACATTCTGTGATTCTCTGAAGAGCAGGGATGTTAACTTGGTCTTGTAATTTTGACCTGGCTTTCAGGTCTTTATATTTGGAATTTTGCCCAAAGGCCTTTTGTAATAATTCAGTGGGGGTTTGGTTGTGCAGCTTTCACTGCACCTGTTTGGAAGCTGTACAGTCAGAGCCCTTAATCTTTGAAGGGATATATTTTTACAGATGACTTGCCCCCACCCTGCAGTATGCAGGCAGGAATCTTACATTGTGGGCAAACTGGCTGCTGTGCTGTGAGAATGGGCAGTTTTGTAGTAGTTGTGGCTCTGTATCAGGTGAGGGGCTCACACTCTGGAGGAGGGGAAACAGGCTGTAGCTGTGTGTAGAAATGCTGGTTTCACTGATTATTTTATTCAGAAAGTATTACTGTTTATTTATGCTAAGCTTATAATTGCTCAGTCTATTTGATTTAACCTTCCATTTTTGCCTCAAAGTGGATCTTTGAGTAAATTTGAAACATGCCATTGTGTTTGAAGTATTTTGTTTGGTAATCTGAATATCTGCATGTTAGGGATCCTAACTCATTTCATGTGCAAAGTAAATTAAAGTTTTAAGATAAAAAGACCATAGCCATCACTTCTTGTTTTCTTCCCAGTTTCTGTTGTGATGAAGTGGTGATTGTGTTGTGTGCCAAGTATTTAAGCCTAAGTGGAAAGGAATGGACAATTACTATGCATTTCTTGCTGTGCTAACAGCTCTCTAGGTAAGGGCAAAGCTAAAGTCAGTATTGTGGTATCAGTCTTGGGCAAGCTGTGGTTTGGGCTTAGTTCAGAACATGGGTAAAGTTACATAGCTTATGGCTTCTGGAGACCAGTATTAACTTAGCCACTGTCCTTCATACATCAGTGTTTAACTAAACTGGGCTGTTTTCAATCATATGATGCCAAAACCCCCCACAACTGCATGTTATGCTAATCTTTGTTTCAAATAGCTGGAAACAATAGTGTTCAGTAGCAGCTGAGAGTTACAGGGGATCCTGGCAGTTGACTACATTTTCCCAGGCACTAAGGAAGTATACCAGTGCCTGTGTTTAAATATTTCACTACTGCTCAGTGCTTCAAAACCTTTTGACTCTCCCCTCGCACAGCTCTAATGTCCTGCCTTTTATTAGCATTAAATTCTCACTCATGTACCTAATAGCATCTTGCTGTTTTGGGTACAAACCAGTTCACTGAGCAGCACAGACCTGTGTGGCTGTGCAGGTAAGACTGGCTCCAAGGGAGAAGGAATTTGGTGGAGAGTGATGATCTTTCCCTCACATCCCAGCTGCTGACCTGCTTAGGAATTTCTCTTAGCTTCCATGAATTACAGGTAATAATCCTGTCACTTGCTCTTGTGGGCCTCAAGAAAGGCTTAGGCTTTGCCTCTGCTTGTCTTTCCCTTTACCACACTAGAGCCAAATAATCCAAACCTCAATGTTTTAAGACAGTCTCTCTGGACCTGAATAACTGTGGGTTGTGGGGCTGGGTTTTTTCCCACACTGCTCCCATCTTTGCAGTTATTTATTCTGGATAAACACAATCAGGGGAGGTGGTGGTTGTTCTTTTTTTTCAGCAGCATATTGAGATGTTTGTAAAGATTCTCCTTTCATCAGACCACTGGACACACTTGTACAATTAGCATGTATTAGCAGCTGTCTCATGCTGTTCTTGCTCTTCAGTGAAAATCTGTCCAATATTAAATGGACCAAGGCATGCATGCAGGGAGGCACTCAGAGGTGCTATTACTAGCTCCCTGCTTAGTAGCTTGCACTAAACTAAAACAAATGACTCCATCAAAATTCTGATAACTGCACTGCTTCTGGTAAGTTAGATCTGCCCAAGGACTCCAGCCCTGTGAAGCTCTCCTGAGAGCATCTCTCCATCCTTGGGTCCACACTTCATTCTGGCAAGAATTTAGAGCCATGTTTCTCAGTGTGGCTGCCTACTTCTAGTTGCCATCTCCAGGCCCTGCTGCAGTAAAACCTGGGAACAGTTTAAAAGTCAGTTTAATGACTGGCTGGCTTCTCAGCTCTAGTTCCTAAACAGGTTCTAACTCTTGCCCAAGTTCTAGCTCCTAAAGCCTTGACTCACTGCAGTGTCAGTCATCAGCCCCATGGACTGCATGATGCATTGATGGATATCACCTCTAGCTTTGGTGTAAAAGAGAAGAATATTCTATTTTCCTTCTTTCTCTTTTGAAGTGGCAGTTTAGCTGAACCCATAAAAATTGAGAACATGTCAACCTGGCAAGGTCTGTTTGCCTTAGCTGTCTGTAGAGCCTTTATTACCCAACCGACTGCGCAAGCAGACAAGGTAGAGGTGACCTGGAGTTAGTGATTTCCAAACAGCCTTTAATCATGGCCAAGGCCACCAGCAATTTTCTTAGAATAATGGTATGTGCAAGCTCAGGTTTGCTGCAGCCTCTGCACAAGCACTGCTAGTAATTAAGTGGTTGTTACAGTAGTGAGGTGGCTTTGTTGTGGAGAAAATCAGTTTGCCGATAGGATTGTTCAGTTCTGCTCTTAGGTGAACAAATCAGTCTGGTGTCCTTAGAGTAACAATAGGATGATAGAATAGAATAAACCAGGTTGGAAGAGACCTTTGAGATCATCATGTCCAACCTGATCTTCAGGAATGAGAGTGTGTGACCAGCAGAATGTGGTGATTCTTCTCTTTGCTCTTGTGAGAACCCACCTCAGATACTGCCTCCTGTTCTGGTATCCCCATCAGAAGAGGGACACAGAGCTGTTGGAGTGAGTGCAGAGGAGGCCACATGGATGATCCAAGGGCTGGAGCATCTCTGCTATGAGGACAGGATGGGGAGGGGGGAAACTGGGGTTGTTTAGCCTGGAGAGAAGACTCCAGGGGGACCTTAGAGCTGCCTTCCAATATCTGAAGGGAACCTAGAGGAAGGCTGGAGAGGGATTTTTCATAAGGGTGTCTAGTAATGGGACAAAGGGGAATGGTTTAAAGCTGAGGGAGAGCAGGTTTAGACTGGATCATAGGAAGAAGTTCTTCAGTACAAGGGTGGTGAGACCAGAACAGGTTTACCAGAGCCTTCAGCCTAGTAGGAGATATCCCAGTCCATGGCAGGGGGTTTGAAACTGGATAGTCTGTAAGTCTCTTCCAACCCAACCCATTCTCTGATTCGACATTCATAACAGAAAATCTGTATTGCACTGAAGCTGGGAACCTGAAGTAAAGGCTCTTAGCTTACAAAACCCACCTGCTTCCAACATGCCATCACTATCCCCCAGAGAAGCATAACAGGCTGTGAAAATGTTGCATTCCCTTAGTCACTTCTCGCTGCCCAGCATGACTTTGACAATGCCTCAATTCTCAGAAGGGCTCTGTGGTGCTGGGGATAGCTCTGTGTCTGTGTGTGGTGGTTTTGGCAGGTTCCAGTTACACCATTTTCTGCATTTGTTTTCTTTTTTGGTAGTCCTCTGCACTAAGGTTCAAGGCCAACTGGTGGTGCAGATTGATGTACTGATCTTTAGTGATATCTGCAGTGGTAGAACACCTTAAATGCTGTTCAAGGCCAGTTTCCAAGGCTGAACATTATCACCTAATAACTTTGATCAGAGTGGCAGCAAATATTTGCATAAGTAGCTGCAGGTGGATTCAGATCTGCTGTGTTTCATTTACAGCAGTGACTGGTGACTCTGTCTGAGGTCTGCTCTGGAAATCTGAGGTTCATGGTTTCCACTAAATCTGTGTTCTTACTGGGCTCTCCTCCTCTTGTTCTGACTCCATCCTACCATACCCCCTCAGTGTGGCCCTGTCTGTCACTCCCTCCCTTAACCTTTTGCTCTCTCTTGTTTTTTGTCACCTAATGCAAGCTTACTTAAGTGGTGATGGTGCCATTAGGGTTCCCTTCTCGCTTCATAGCTTGCTGAACACCATTTTAAATCCCATTCTGCAGTACTGCTTTCAAGTGCAGTTCTGGCTTCCCAGCAGTTGAATTTATACCTGCTTCACTCAAGTGACACTGCTTCCTGATGTCTCTAGACAGGTCAAGCCTCCAAAGAAGTTCCTCATCCTCACCCTTGGTCACCCATCAGCAATCTCTGTCACAGCCAGGTGTTGGCTTCTGCACAACAAGATGTCAAGGTGTAGCCTGTCCTAGCCATTCTCCTCACAACACATCCAGCCAGGTGCTCCAGTGCTCTCCTGTCCTGCTGCACCCCATTTGTATCCATGCTGTGATCCCTTCTACCTTGCCACCTTCTCCTGCCTCCTTTAGAGCACCAAAGATACACTGCTTGTTTTTCACTTTCGAGGAGCTTCGTCACATAATCCTCACCTGCCTGTCACCAGCTATGAACCATCCACTTCTCATCTTTTACATCTGAGCAGATCAAGATGCTTTGGTCTCAGTGATAAGGTTGACATTAACCAAGCTGTTGATCTCTTCAGACCACTACCAGGCATTAGTGCTTCATTCTTTTCTTGCCCTCCTTTAGATGGATGGGTTTCACCTTGTCTTTTCCTCAGGTGGTGACACCACTGGGAGAAGCTTTGTTCTATGCTTGTCTTATTCTTATAGCAAAGTCCTGATCTGTGTGGAAATAGTTTTTACTAGTATTTGTTGGTTTCTAGTTCATTACTAGGTTTGCCATCATTTAGCTTCAGAACCCACACATGGGGTGAGGCAGAGCTGGTCCTCAGCCCTTGCCTGCACAAGGAGCTTCAGCAGTTAGCTTGGGTCTGCTGAGTTGCAACCAGATGTTTACCTTGCTACTAATAAGATTATTCCTTGTTCCAGGCTCTTGCACCTAGGAAATAAAATAGCCATGAAGTGAGTCAGTTCAGTGTGGGGAATATTTTGGGGGGTTTGGGGTTTGCTTTAGAAAGCCCTTCCTTGACTGTTTGCCTTTCCTGAGGCTTCCCCAGACAGAGCAATCGAGCTGAAATGTCACCTAAAGCAGAGAAGAAGTCTTTCCCTCAGCATAAGGAGCAGTTATCATTAAAGGAGGGAGCAGAGCTGAGGTTACTGTAGGTCAACAAGGCCCAGATCTCCTCTTGCCCACTGATGCAACTCTGGGCAACGTTCCTCGCCCTGTGCTTCAAACCAGCCATGCCGGTGCTGGTGAGCGATAAAGCTTTCGCAAGCACCAGATGTCCACATGCCTCCTGCAGGCCCTGCTTTGCCTTTGAGACACTGTGCCACACAGGCCAGGCATCCACGGGGGGCATGGGCTGGGGAGGGACAGGAGAGCTGGCACTGATCCCTGTGTAAACCAAGTGAAAGGTGAAACTGGTCACGGCACAGCTGGCACAGGCACATCACAGGGCTGGCAGGGACTGGGCCCTGTGCTCCCACCAGCAAGCACGTTCCATGAGGCATCCACCAGCAGCTGACACGGGGATGGAGACCTCACATGGTGCTCCAGAACCTGGCAGAAGACCAGTTGTTTTGAGAAGTGCTGAACACTTCTGAGAGCAAGTTCATCAGTCAGGAGCTTTTTACAGGTCCCAAGGAAGCTCTGTTTGTGCTTGCCATACTTCTGGACCATACCTAATGGTCCAGAAACCATACCTCTAACCTGATCTTTTCTAGTCTGTGGTCTTTATGGTTGTAGGCAAGGTGGAGGTTGGTCTCTTCTTCCTAGAAACAAGTGATGGGACAAGAGGAAATAGCCTCAAGGTGTATCAGGGGATGTCTAGGTTGGGTATTAGAAACTTCACTGAAAGGATTCTCAAAGACTGGCACAGGCTCCCCAGGGAGGTGGTTGAATCCTCATCCCTGGAGGTGTTTCCAAGACACAGAGATGTGGTGATGAGACATGGTTTAGCACCAGACTTGGTAGAGTCAGGTAATGGTTGGACTTGATGATCTTAAAAGTCTTTTCCAACCAAAATGATTCTGTGATGTTCTTAGCTTGCAGTCGGTGGATACTGAGAGACATCTAATCCCTTCCCAGTCAGCCACTCTACAAATGTTACTGAGAAATAATTCCAGGTCTCTTCACACTGAAGAGCTCTCAGAGCATTTTTCATTTGAAATGCCTGTGGCTCTTTAGCAAAGTGCTCTGATGTAACCTTTCTCTCCTTTCATGGCACGTGGACATGAGTCATAAAATCACAGAACCATTCAGGTTGGGAAAGACCTTTAAGATCCTTGAGTCCAGCTCTTAATGCAGCACTGCCAAGTCCCCCACTAAACCATGTCCCTCAGTGCCACAAGACTATTTGATTTGAAGTGTGTCCCAAAGAGTTGTCTGTCTTGGCAGAAAGCAAATTAAAGTCAACACCAGTTAGCAAGCTTGGTATTTACTCTGGGAGCAGTCCATTTAATAGTATGTAACCTTTTTATTGTTGAACTCTAAGGTTATTACAAGGCAATAACTGCTCTCACCACCAAACCTCCTGTATGCAGGCAGCCATAGAAGGACAGGCTGCAGGTGTAATTATGAGCAAGCCCCCTCTGTGATGTTTAGCTGTGTTGACCTTACTGAGATGTAAATCTGAGCAGATCTTGGCCTTATCTTCAGGCTGCTGCTATGTGACTGGAGCACTCTGGGCAGTTCCTAAGTGGTGGTACTTATTTACACTGCTGCAGCTTGCCATTTACACCAAGACTGTGAAGAGCATCTTTTGAAGCACCCTATTGACAACTAAACTCTAGTTATCACTAACATTTATTCCATGCTGTCAGGAAATTGGAGCTTGAGAAGGGTAGATTTAGACTGGAGATTAGGAAGAAATTACAGTGAGGGAGGGGAGGCACTGGAACAGCTTGCCCATGGAGGTTGTGGATGCCCCCTCCCTGGAGGCGTTCAAGGCCAGGTTGGATGAGGCCTTGAGCAGCCTGCTGCTACTTCATGCTCCTACCAGAGGAGTTGGTTTGGCCTCCTGGAGACAGATGACTCTGCCCTGGGTAGTTCTACCTGACCCTTAACTTCCAGAAAGAGTTTACCTGGGGTAGCTTCTCTGTGGATGAATCTCAGCTGGTGAACAGCAGCTATGGCCAGCACGGTTTCAGAAGGTAAAACCCTTTGGTTTGGGATAAGGTGTCTTGTTTTATTGGTAAGGTCATCATGTCACCTCCAAGAACTCCATGATGTGGTAGAGATTTCTTATAGCCTGAAAACTTTAAAGCATTTTTCACAGCTAAAATGCCTCCTTCTGCTGGGTTCTGAGTCACCTGCTCTCACTCACCTGCCTATGTCTTGCTGCTAATCTCATGATTGTTGCACAGCTAATCCAACCCAGAGGTCATCTGGATCCAAAAAGGCTTGAGCACTTGGTGTGCCTAATCCATAAGGTGCTTGTGTGTCCCTTAGGAGGTACCCCTTGCTCTTACTCACCCTTTACAGGACAACCACAAGGTTAGTGTCATCTCCTGAGGTGTGGCAGAGAACAGACTCAGTACCCTCCTCTACCTCAGGGACTTCAATCCCATGCTGAAAATGAATCTTTTCTCAGCTAGGAGAGCACTGTAGCTGTAAGGGCGTGGTCAGGCAGCCATGCAAATCATCCTGGTGGATCTGTTCCATTTAGGCTGGATGTTAGGAAGAAGTTCTTCATAGAAAGAGTGATTGGCTATTGGAATGGGCTGACCTGGGAGGTGGTGGAGTCACCATCACTGGAGGCATTTAGGAAGAGACTGGATGGGGTGCTTGGTGCCATGGTTTAGTTGGGTGATAGGTTGGACTTGATGATCTGCAAGGTTTCTTCCAGGCTGGTCTGGTCAATTCTAGTCTAGTCTATTCTCTAGCCCCTGGTCTAGTCTAGTCTATTCTCTAGCCCCTGGTCTAGTCTAGTCTATTCTCTAGCCCCTGGTCTAGTCTAGTCTATTCTCTAGCCCCTGGTCTAGTCTAGTCTATTCTCTAGCCCCTGGTCTAGTCTAGTCTATTCTCTAGCCCCTGGTCTAGTCTATTCTCTAGTCTATTCTTCAGAGAAAACAGGCTACAGATTCCCTGAGGGAAGGAGTGAGTGTCTGAGTAAACCTCATGGTTAGGGCTCTCACCTGCAGGTGAGGTCTAAGCCCCTTTTTGCCAATTCTAGGAAATATGTGCTGTGAAATACCCCCCATGTCAGAGGCTGCCTCCTTACCAGCAGCCTGGATCTACCCAGTATTTCCCTAATTGCTCTGAAGGTCTTTTCATCTTTACTCTTTTTTTTTGTTGTTGCTGGTCTCCTGCCTTAAGAAAGTGCTGCTGCTGGGAGAGGCAGCAGAGGATTGTCCTGCTGTAATCTGGCTGTGTCCATGACCCTGGCAAGGCTGATGGCTATTGATTGCTGAAGGATTTGATGACATTAGCTGAGGGTGGCAGCCACAGACTTTGTACTCTTTTTGTGCCCTCACTTGCAGCCATGTGATCCCAGTAACTGAGGTTTAACTGAGGATAGAAAAGCAGCAGCCACAGCAGCAAGCCAAAACTTCTGTATATAGCCTACTATAAAAAAAAAGGAGCTCTCTGTCCCAAACTCTTCATCTGAATGTCTTCTGTCACCAGGTGGAAGTGTGCTCAGGGGGTTAAACTGCATCTTTTCACCTGCATAACACTAGGTCAGCATTAAAAATGGGCTTTGCTCTGCAGAGTGCCCTGAAGATGTGCTGATGTACTCCTTGTCTTACAAGGACTCAGAACTGGGCAGAAAGAGCTGATCACCTCTGTGGTTTCATACCCTGAGTGTGAATCCATAGCTCATGGGGCTGGCCATCCATGCAGAATTGCTACCCCAGCCACAGAGGAGGCTGAGTGGTGAGGACCACACTCCCACAGGATTTTTTGCAGGAGCACCTGACCAGGACCCTGTAAATGGTTTGGCCACGGTGCTGTCTTCTGCTAGCACTCTGCCGCTACTGTGCCCTAGAACGGCCACATCTGGAATGTTGTGCCTGGTTCCGGGCTCCCTATTTCAAGAGAGACAGGAAAATACTGCAGAGAGTCCAGCAAGAGGCTACAAAGATCCTGAGGGGCCTGGAGCATCTCTGTGAGGAGGAGGTGTTCGAGAGGGGATTGGATGTGGTGCTTGGTGCCATGGTTTAGTCAGGAGGTCTGTGGTGACAGGTTGGACTTGATGATCTTTGAGGTCTCTTCCAATCTTGGTGATTCTGTGAAAGGCTGAGAGCCCTGGGGTTGTTTAGCCCAGAGAAGAGCAGCCTGAGAGGGGATCTGATCAATGCTCAGCAAGAGGGAACAGGTGGGTGTTAAGAAGATGGGACCAGACTCTTTTCAGTCATGTCCAGCGATAGGACAAGGGGTAGCAGTTCACTGAGCATTGTGATCCTGGGCAAGCTGCTGTGGTGACCCTACTGTTGGGGTTGCTTAGCCTGGAGAAGAGGAGGCTCAGGACAGACCTTACTGCTCTCCACAACTACCTGAAGGGAGGTTGTAGACAGGTGGGGGCTGGTCTCTTCTCCCAGGCAACCAGCACCAGAACAAGAGGACACAGTCTCAAGCTGCACCAGGGGAGGTTTAGACTGGATGTTAGGAATTCTTCACAGAGAGAGAGATTGCCCATTGGAATGGGCTGCCTGGGGAGGTGGTGGAGTCGCCATCATTGGAGGTGTTTAGGAGGAGACTTCATAGGGTGCTTGGTTGCATGGTTTAGTTGATTAGGTGGTGTTGGATGATAGGTTGGACTCAATGATCTTGAAGGTCTCTTCCAACCTGGTCTATTCTATTCTACTTTAGCAGAAGGGTTGTACTGGATGATCTCTAGAGGTCTCTTCCAACCCTCACCGAGCTGGGATTCTGTGGTGCTGTCTATTTATGTCTGCACTCAAGACATTGACCTTGGGTGATCAGATCTGTGATACTGTGAGGGCATTAAACCAGCAAGGAGCCTGGAGAGACATTTCTTTCAGGCAGTATCATTTATTTCAAACGATACAGCTCGAACTTTCTGAACAGCCATATTACAGCCAACGTCATACAGGTGCTGCAGCTTCACTAGAACGTGAACAGTTGTGGAGGTTTCCTTCAAGCTCTTTGTCCAGTTTTTCATAAAACCATAAAGGTATTTCCCCAGGAAACTCTCTCCTCCCCACTGCCCAATCTGCCCTTTACACAACAATCATTTTGTTCCACCTGAGGAGAGAACCAAACCCCCCCCCCAACATTTCCACCATAAAAGAAAATTAACAGTGCAGTTTCACTGGAGCTGAATTTCAACAATTGATTAGAATTAGCTCTGGGGAAATATTTGCTGACAGGGAAGGAGGAAAAAAAAAAAGAACCAAGAAGAGCTGCTGTACACACACAGTTCAGAAACTGAACTGGAATGGGTGGTAAAAGGGGAGATATTTTGCATCAACCACAGTGCATTAACCCCCTGCATACTGGTCCCATAATGGTACGCCTGGTGCATTTTCCCATTAGACTGATGATCTGACATCTTCACCTGCATCTTCCCCTGAGACTTGCAACATTTCACTTGCATATATACATAAAATATATATATATATATATAGAAAGGATGTGTTAGATAAGTGTCTTTATGTAGTCCATAGTTTGAAGTGTGTAATATAAACCAGCTGCTCACGGGCATCTCCGTCTGTACCTGAAATCGATGTCGTTGGCTGGCTGCAAAATGCCCAGTCCTGCACGAGACTGATCTAAAGAAGGACACTGCACGTTGGTGTCCACCAGCTCTAGCTCAAAATATGAAAAAACCACAGTCAGAAACTGTTTGATTTCATGGACAGCAAATAACCTGCCAGGGCACTTGGCTATGCCTGTCCCAAAGGGCATGTAGTAGTACTTGAGCTTGCGGCCGCCGTGGTAGAAGTCAGTCTTCTCTTCCCCCTTCTCGTTGAGAAAGCGATCGTATTTGAATGTCTGCAAGCAAAACCAAGAGTTACTTCATGTTGTCGTGGTTTTCTCGAGGTTTTGGAGGCATCAATGCCATTAGGACACCAAGTGCAGGCTGGGGAAGAAGAGCCTCTAGCTCTAAGTGCTGTACTGTAGCGCCAGCCCCCATAGTGCTGTTTTGGAGATTCAGTATTCAGTATTCCTAAGGTTGGAAGAGACCTCAAAGATGGTAAGCCCAGGGAAGCTCTGCTATGTGGGACATGATCGTTGTGATAGTTTTCTGACCTCTTAAAGGAAGGATTGTGAGCTGCATCCTTGCTCATACAGCAGAGCAGGAAGATTTCTTCTTCTGTGCTTTTGGGAAAACATTATCCTTATCCTCCCTCAGCCCCTCCATAGTGGTGGTCGTTCCTCACTGAGGAAGGCAGCAAGCAGGAGGCTGTCATGGGCTGGCAGCACGCATTTTAGTTACACTAAAACATGTTCTGCAGGTAATGCTTGCCCTGACTTTGTTCTTTTTATTGCCTATTGTTGCATTTCTAGGTGTAGGAACAGACTGTCTGGAGTACAACAGAAAACCAGCCATGGGAGGCACCCTGATCAATGCTCTGTTTCAAGGCATGTTAGCTCCTGCTGGAGCTCAAGAGTTTAATGCCCTTTGATAAACACTTACCAAGGGATCAGCATAGATTTCTGGATCAAAATGCAGGAGCTGAGGATAAAGAGCTACAAGATCATCCCTGCGGATGTTGTAAAACTCGTTTTCCAAGTGCAAGGTGAAATCTTCCTTGGCCACTCGGAAAGTCATGGATGCACTCGACAGCCTCATTGCCTCCTTGATGATGCTGTCTGTAGGGAGAGGAGAAGCCATGATTACCATGGAAATGGTATGTATGTCCTTGGGGGAGGCCATGCCTTTTGAACTATTTCAGACCCTGCATTTACTGGGAGAAACACTTAAAAATATCTTTCCAAATGCCTACCAAAGTATCTCTCATTTCCTTTTAGCATTGTTATCCCTTCTGCAGATAACACCCAGAGCATAATCGGCTTTCCCCTAGCAAAAAATACTTAGACTAGAGGCAACAGAATATTTGAGACACATTTTCACTCGGAGATAAAGAGCAAACCAGTCAAAACTGGAACTATAACAAGCAGCAGTGCAGTGGTCAGGGTTTTCTGACACTTCAGGAGGTGGTGCATAAGAACTAGTTCTCAGAAAACTTGTTTTGGTTCAGTATAAGCTGCTTTTTTGTTTTTAAATCAACAGTAGCTAAAGGGTGACACTTTCAAACCTCTCTGTGACTTGGACATTTGATCTAAAGTCACTGCTAAACAAAGTATTGCTCTGAATTAGCCATGGGTCTCCATCTGCGTTGTGTAGCTGCACTGAGATGTGATTACCCATGAGATAATGCTATTTGTGTCAGTTTTGATACTCAGCACCACCTGGGCCATTGGGAGGATGATTGTGTTGGTTACTGCTAAGAAACAGACAGGATTTTGTTCTGGTCTTTGGCAGCTGAATCATAGAATGGTTTGGGGTTAGAAGGGACCTTTCAAACTCAGCCAGTCCAACACCCCCATTGCAGTCAGCAGGGACATCTGCAAATAGAGCAGGTTGCTCAGAGCCCTGCCTCATTCCATAGTGATTCCACAGCAAGCATTAATATAGTAACAAATGGAAAGCTGTGGAAATTGTGGGGTGACTTCTGGTGCTTCTGCATGGAATAACCATACCTAGTACTGGCATATTATCCAGCTGCTTTCGGGTCAAGGAAATGTGTCTGCCCTCTGGGCTGATCCTCTCTCCAGCACTTTCCAAAACACTTTGTACTTCTTTGGTAGCAGCTCTCATTGCTTCTGGGTTCCTAAGACCAAAAGAGCAGAAGCAGAACAGCATTTTACACTTCAGAATGCTTTAAAAAGGCACTTCACCAGCAGCTTTCTTCCTGAGTAAGATTTAGCTTGTTGGCTGACAAATGCAACCTCCTAAAATGAAAATGCTGCAGCAAAATGGTGCAGTTACACTTTGTCATGTCTTGGCACAGGTATGAGAGCTTCAAAAAAAATGAAGAGAACCTCAAGGAGTTGCTTCTTGGGACAGAACTGAAGTGCATAACTCAGGTAAGAAGTAGTGCTGTCACTACCAAGCAATGGCAAGAACAAGAAACAAACCAATCGATTGTAGGTTAGGCAGTAGCCCCTGGAAGGAATCTGATGGACAGCATTATAGATCAGTTTTGTAATGTCACTTATTTTGGATGATGTCCTATTCTGTGGCAACATTCTGAGTCCACACAGTATCCTTCACTGTCCAGACTTTCTAACAGCTGTGGAATACATGAGCTATGGTGAAATGCTCCTAGATTAAAATAGAGGATGCAAGAGTGCCTTGATGAAGGCACAATCAGTCAGGGTGCTAAAAGACTCCAAGGCCAGAAGACCTAAAGCCAAAACATTCTTGGAGTGAAATGTAGTCAAGAACCTCAGATACCAGCACTGGCAGGTAGAAATGAGGATGCAAGCCACTGGCTAAGTAAAACCATCAGCAATTTGGATGCATACTGAAGAGTTAGTCAAGCTAAGGTAGATTACACTCCACAGAGGCCCCCTCTAAAATGGGCATTAAATATTATCTGAGCTGTGCACTCCTCTCATGAGTAACAAGCTCAGCAGCTGCAGTCTCCTCTGCAATCTCAGCAGAATCTATTGATGTACAAACTATTTCCTATTGAATATCTATGAAGCCCATAATGAAATTAAAGCTCATTTTGCCTGCTCTTGTGAGGTGGTCTAAAAATGCCTGATTATATTGGGAGCCTGCTACACAGTTCCTGTTCTGACTGCAACCAGCACTTTTAATGCCATATCATACAGATTTACTCCAAAGCCTTCTTGACAAAGTGTTTTTTCCCTAAAACCTCTAGAGGATTGCTCTGTGGCACCACTACTTGGTCTCAGACAAGCAAAGTGGGGTTCTGTGGGAGCCCACAAGAACGTGGCACTTCAGTTGCAATCGGTAAGCTTTTGGAGGTGTCAGGCAGGGAATTTGCCTGTGTTGTTGAGCTGCTTTCTGGAAGACAACAAACACTTTTCTTATCAGGAAACAAGAAGCATAGGGACTTACTTAAGAAGGTAGAACAAGCTCCAAAAGGTGGCAGGAATGGTGTTGGCTTGGGAGGCCCAGAGCACCGCCACGTGGGTCTTTGCTTTCTCCATGTCGTCGAAGGTTGACAGAGTGTCGTTGAGGAACATGCGGAGGGTGACAAGCTCAGAGAGGTTGTCCCTCTTCTGCAGGTTCTTGTGGAGGAGAGCTTCTCCCAGCTTCTCCCGTGCGCTGTGGGCACTCTTGAAGAGGTGGATAGGCAGCCCTGCCACCAGGGCTGGGAAGATCCTGTCAAATTCCTTGAAGTTCTCCATGGCGTTTAGGATGTGAGCTCTCTCAGCGTCCTGCTTTGGTGACAGAGTTTTGTCATTATTTGTATTTAACTCTTTACCAAAAAGTGTTAAAAAGCCAGACTCAAACATCACTTGGCAGCAGAATGTGTAAAGTCCTTCTGTCACCCAGGCCTTGGGCTGAGGTTTAGAGGTTCTTGACTGCAGCATGACGTACTGTAGGTTCTCCATCATCGCATCGATGAGGGCATCTAGGGCGTTACCTTGCAGGGTCCGAATGAAAGTCTGATGGAAATTTTCAGTGGTGTTTCCCTCTGCTGGGTCAATGCTGCCATGCCCAAAAGCCTGTCAAAAATTGATTACATACATGATAAACAGCTGTCATAACTTTGGTGAAGTCTAACAGGAGTTAGAGCCGAGGACTAACTTCATAGCTTGCTGGAGCTAGAAGCAGACTAAGGACTGTTAACAGCAAAAGTGATACTTTCTCAGGGAACAGGTAGGTAGGCAAATGGAAATAGAGTCAAACAGATGCTTACAAATCAATGGGCATGGTCACCTAGACCTTCATCCAGCTCCCACTGACATCAACAAGAGCTTTTTTGCTTACTTCTGGAGGAGTTTGACTGAGCTCCTACTGTGCTGCACCATTTTAAAAGGCATTAGGAGGAAATCATCCATAGCAGTGAGAACCTCCTGAAGAAGGGCTCAGCTTCAGCAAGCTGTAGTGTCATTTGGCAGATGGTGCTAATTGTAGTTCTGCTTCAGCAATCTACTACATGGCTAAATAATGTTGTTCTTGGACAGTCCTAATCAGTGCAGACTTCCCTTCCATTAAGGAAAAGACAAGACCCAGTAAAAGCAAAGGAATAGGAAACTGGTTCTGTTTCAAAGGCACAGTTCTGCTATAGGGACTAACATCTTTCCTGCCAGCAGACACTTTGCATGTTAGACATTAAAAGCATTTTAAAAGTGGTACCTTGGCAGAAGTAGCAAAATGGAACTTCTTCCAGTCCAGGTGTTTGCCCTGGCGTGTCAGAGCGTTGTATGAAAAGGGGTCAGTCAGGAAGTGAATGTATTTCCCTGCTACTCTGCAGGTGAAAATGTGCCCATGCTTCTTCTGCTTTTCTCTGAGGAACTCCAGGGGGTTGGCACCAAACTGCAAGGCACAGCCCAGGTATGGAAGGAATCCATTTTCAAGTGGTGGCTCACCTTGTCGCCTGCGAAACACAAACAGATGCTGGAAGTGTGCATGTGTATAAAGATCTCTTCTCCAGGATGCCAGGTAAGAAAGATACTGGTGCTGTTGTAATGTGAAAACATGCAATAAAAACCCCCCAAACCCAAACAAATAGATTGATAAAAGGTTTTCTACTTTCTACAGGTCTGGTATGTAAGAACAACCCCAGTAATTGAAGGGGGTTACAGGAGAGCTGGGGAGGCACTTCCTGCAAAGGCATGGAGTGACAGGACAAGGGGTAATGGCTTCAGACTGGAAGATGAATTTAGATTAGACATTAGGAAGATATTCTGCCCCATGAGGGTGATGTGACACTGGAACCCCTTGCCCAGAGATGTTGTGGAGGCTCCAAGCCTGGCACTGTTCAAATCCAGGTTGGATGAGGCTTTGAGCAACCTGGCCTAGAGGGAGATGTCCCTGCCTATAGCA
Source organism: Melanerpes formicivorus (assembly GCF_026170545.1). Taxonomy (NCBI): domain Eukaryota; kingdom Metazoa; phylum Chordata; class Aves; order Piciformes; family Picidae; genus Melanerpes; species Melanerpes formicivorus. The sequence continues at coordinate 282,287 of NW_027142417.1, forward strand.
GGCAGGATCTTTAAGGTCCCTTCCAACCTAAATCATTCCATGAATCTATCAATCTATTGGCCAATTGGATTCACAATTCAGTTTGAATACCAAGGGGATTTTAATAACCCTTTTAAGGTAAACCTAGAAAACAACAGCTGAAAACCACAACCTTACAGGAGGTCACTAAATGTCTTGCTCCTGCTGTAAATGTGCCAGCAGGATAGATGCTTTGTAAGCTATATGCATTTGACATAGCAAGGGACATAAATATTGTGTTAAACTGTGTTGCTAGAGATGCTAGACTGATAATATGGAAATGTTTGTAAGTAGGTATGGAACTATAATTAGACACAAGTAGGTATTAGCTGAGATTACAATGCAGGTAAACCTACAGCCCAGCACTTTAGGAAATCAGAACATGCATATTCAGAGTTTAATTCCCTCATTTGCACATAGATTTGTAACTGCAGCTGTGTCTAGGCACCACCTCACTGTTATTAAAGAGCCCAGAGACAAAAATTCTGCTCTAACATCACTCTCAGAGCCTTGCCCTTGCTGCCATGCATCTCCCATCAGACACTCTTCAGTTTGCACTCCTTCTACTTATGTAGACAGGATATTTGACATAAAGGCTAGGTACATGGAGATGCATTTTAAAATAGATTCCTTACCTTCTCCTCCTCCCTAGAAAAAGCCAAAATGCACAACAGAGTATGGCAACTGCTCCCCAGATCCAGGATGTTATGATCATTTCTGGTGGTGTCTCAAAACTTCCAAGTGGAGAGCTGGTAACTACCAGTATGGCAGCAGAGGTGACTGAGGATGATACAGAAGACAGGTGAGGATTTATATACTGTAGGTGCACCCCTGTGTCTAATTGCATTCAGTCAGTCTAGCAAGCTATTGATTAACCATTTCTGGAGACAGCCTCTGGTGTCTCTGCTCTGACATCTTTCTGCAGGGAGATCCACTGGATTGATGTAGCCAGTTGCAGGCATGGCCTTGAGCTCATGTCACAGATCAGTAGTGGTGCCAAAGTAATCAAAGAGCTGTAATAGTTGATAATTTGAAGGTCTGTCAGGTGTGTTTCAATCTATCCTCCAAATTTACCAATTGCAGTTTATAGTTCAAGTTTAGCAATAAATGAGGGGTACTGGAAGGTGCCCAGAGGTTTCAGACTGGCCAGACTGGTGGCTGCAGTTTGAGCTGCTGTCCTTCAGCTGCCAGCCTGCTCATCTCCTCCCTTCTCATTCTCATGGAGTGCCCTGGCTGTGGTGTGCAAGAGCAAATGGCTGGGTGAAGGGATGGCTGCACAGATGGACTCACTTCCTCTAGCAATGTTTTGGGGTCTCTATATTGCAGAGTGAGAGAGAAGAAAGCAGAACTAGACAACCATACTGCTTTAATTTGGTGTTTTCATTGTCCTTGATCACCTTTCATTCTCCCATTAAACCTTTCTCCCGTGATGTTGGTGACTAGTGAGAGTTCAGACTTTGGCTTGCTCCCAGCAGCTAGCATTGAGCCATTGGGGGGGCAGCTCAAGTAGCTTATTGCAGCGTCTCATTAGTCATTGAGGACCTCATGTGTTTCTAAAAGAGGCACTGATGGGTTTTAGTCACTTTTTCAAGCTCAGTTGTGTACCTTGCAGCTCTGTGATGAAACAGTAAAGAGTTGGACCTTTTGCTGTTCCAATTGCACAGAGCACTGAAGGCATTGAGCTGCAAACCTGGCAGATGATATTCATAGAACGGTTTGGGTTGACAGAGGCCTTGAAGATCACCTAGTTTCAAGTCCCCTGGCATTGGCAGGGACAGCCTCCACTAGACCAGATTGCTCAAGGCCTCATCCAGCCTGTCCTTGAAAATCTCCAGGGAAGGAGACCTCCATGACCTCCCTGGGCAACCTGTTCCAACATTGCCCTGGCTTCAAACCAAGGCCAGCAGCGAGGCACAGAGTAAACTCTGTGCACATGCCACTACATTTGAGGCCCTTTCAAAGTTGATCAAATAAAGAAACCAACTCTTCTCACAGCATTGAGATTGCCCTCAGTTAAGCTAAAAGCCAAGTTCTTTTGCATGTCAGCTCAAAATCCAGTCTCCCCCCCCCACACACACTTCCATTTAAGCACAGCTGTTTCTTTGATGTTTCTAGAAAAACTACTTTTTTCACTAGCTGAACCTAGCCTGTTGTAACAGAATTGCTTTACAAGAGCCAGGCTTTCCCATTTCCTGTTTGTTTCCAGTAGGGGAAATTTCAGTTCTGGGTGTCATCTTTGACTACATCCCATCACCACTTCCTCATCCTAAACAAGTACAACCATTTTATTCTGTTTGTGTCTGATCCTTATTGCCTCTGCAGGTCTCAGCCTTTTTATGTCCAAACAACACTGGAGAAGAAAGCTGGAAGCTTCTGTCAGTTTAGTGTCTAACACACAGGAATAATTAACCAGCAACAGGGACCCGTGGCTCCTCACACTACCATGTTTGGCAACAGGTAGAGCTCCCAGTCCCACTTGAATTTCTTTTTACATGCTTTAAGTATTTGTGCTGCAGTGTGATGATAATAGACAGCCTCTCACTGCCACAACAGGAGTGACATCTCATAGAATCTTAGAGTGGTTTGGGTTGGAAGGGGTCTCAGAGATCATCTAGTGCCATGGGCAGGGATACCTCCCACCAGCCCAGGTTGCTCAAGGCCTCATCCAACCTGGCCTTGAACACCTTCAGAGAGGAGGCATCCACAACCTATCTGGGCAGCCTGCTCCAGTGTCTCACCACCCTCACTGTAAAGAATTTCTTCCTAATCTCCAGTCTAAATCTGCCCTCTTCCAGCTTCAATCCATCCCCCCCCACATCCTACCTCTACAAGCCGTTGTAAAAAGTCCCTCCCCATCTGTAGAGCTGCCCAACAGCTTTGTCTTTGTGACCGCAGAATCCAGCCAGGGGGGTTGGACTAAATGAGCTTGAATGATCCTTTCCAACCCAAACTAGGCTATGAATCTTTTGCAGCCAGAAAACTGTTAACAAGTAATTGTGTGTCCCCACCTACTGGCAAACCTCTTTGAATGACACTTCTGTTCTCCAGCAGTTGTGGAACTGTGCTGGTCAGTGTTGGTTTCTTGTTTCTATACAACAACTATGGTCTTTATTCTACATGCCTATGTATTTTTCTTTGGATTTGCATATAAATATAGCTGTTATGAAAGCTATCATATATATATAGAGACTTTTAGTCATGCTATGGCCACCCTAGATCTAAGAAGAAATAAAGGCCATCAGGGACTCAGTAGTTGGAAACGGTCTGTAAGTTCCCCTTAATCATGATTGCAGTGGCTGTTGTGGCCACTTTGGGGTTGAAGTCTCCAGAAGTTTGTGGAAAATGAAGAATCTGGATGAACAATGTTAGCTGGAAAGGATTCACAGCCTGGGAATACCGGGATCTGCCTGGTGGTCAGGGAGAAGGCATCTTCACAGCTCTCCTTGGACAGTTTCTCTAGTGATTCAGGATGCTTTATCATTTTCCCCTTGGATCTGTAGATTAACACAAGGATCATTCTGTGGGAGATCCTTGCTAGGTTGTTGTTTAGGGATGGGAAATTTTGCCTAGAACAGTTGTACATCAATGTGTCTTTTACTGAAGCTCTGAGCTTCACTGGGCTGTGCACAATGCAAAGAACTAAACAAAGCATGAGGCACACAGCTCTGTGACTGAGCCACACTTCACTCTTCTAAGGGAAAATACACCTGTCCTGCTGGAATTACTTCAGTGCTCCATCTTCCCCATCTTTGTGTGCCACAGTATTTATTGGGGGGTGCAAGTGAAGAACTGAAAAGCTCTTCTGTATTGCAGCAGAAATCTGCCAGTCATGGCTTCAATCCTTTTCTGGGTCATATTCCCTCTCATGATGGTACTTCCATGCAGCCAAAGCTTTTTACTGTTGTGGCTAAAGGGGCTGTGGCAGTGAACAGTGTCTTCACTGTGCAGAAGGAAGGCAAAATAAAGCATGGTGTTGTCATGACCATCAGATGACAGCAAATTCAAAGTGTGAAGCTGCCCCACTGTCCATATGAGGTTAAAAAGAGATGAATCTGGGAGCTGCACAAATGAGCTGTCCAAAGCAGGGCCCCTAGATTTACACCTGAATCAGCCTTCTGGCCAGAGGACACTGAACTGCAGCTGAATGCAGATGGCTAGTCTGAAAAGAACTCTCTCTGTGTGCTGATGTTAACAAGTGACTCTGGTTTTTCCACTACCAGAATTGCTGTAATATTGCAATAATTTCATTGTAATTTGCAGGATTATTGTCACTTCATCCATTGATTTCTATATAATAGAGATCCCTTCCTGCTCTGGCAGGTGGGTTGGCCTAGATGAGCTTTTGGAGGTCCCTTTCAACCCCTAACATTCTTTGATTCTGTGGTTATTTGGGTGTTGGGGTTGGTTTTTTATAGTTTAAATAGGTAAACCCCAGAGATTCTCCTCTTACAGATTTGTAGATGGAAGGACTTCAACCACAAGTGGAAGTCATAAAAGCCAAAAGCAGAAAGAAAACAAAGAAATATATCCACAGAAGGAAGATGGTAACTCAGGAAGAAGGAAGTGATGGATGAAAGATGACAGGTAGATGTTGCAGAGAACAGGAGCTGAGGAAGATGAAGCCAAAGCATCAGGTAACAGCCAGAAGCACTGAAAGAGCTGGAAGGTTTACAAATGGGAGCAAATTACTGCTGTTCTTAACAAATGGATGAACATCAGTGCTTCAGTAGCCATATGGCTCAAGACTGATCTCATAACTTAAACAGTTTTGGTGTGGTCAGAAGTCAGTGGCAGACTTCCAAAAAACAGCCACTCCTGAGCTACAGAAAGCACTTGACTTGCTGAGTCAGTGCAGAGACAGCTCTCCAGAGGAGGGAGGGCGTTGGGCCAACACCAACACATGCCTTGGGATGGGATGAGCATGTGATTGCTCATGGCAATTCATGTTCCCACAGCAGACTCCCCCAGAATTTTCAGCTTGGTCTAAAGACTTCCAGTGGTGACAGATGTGAAAGGGAAATTATAACTTCAGCTGTGGTGTTTTGTGATCGAGGAACTGCCTGGCATGGAGGGCAAGGAGGCTTAACTGCACAGAACCCCAGCGTGGTAGGGGTGGAAGGCACCTCTGGAGGTCATCTATTACAAAGCCCTCTGCTAAAACAGGGTCACACACAGCAGGTTGCCCAGGATCACAATGTCCAGGTGGGTTTGGAATCTCTCCAGGGAAAGACTCCACAACTTCTGTGGGCAACCTCATCCAGTGCCCTGTCTTCCTCACAGCAAAGAAGTGTCTTCTCCTGTTCAAGATGGAACCTTCTGTGTTCCAGCAGGACAACATGTGCCCATTGGCTTATCAGCAAAGAAGTTTCTCCTCCTGTTCAAGATGGAACCTTCTGTGTTTCAGTAGGACATGTGCCCATTGGCTTATCAGCAAAGAAGTTTCTCCTCCAGTTCAAGATGGAACCTTGTGTGTTCCAGTGTGTGCCTGTAGGACAACATGTGCCCATTGGCTTATCACTGAGCACCACTGAAAAAATGGCTCCATCCTCTTGACCCCCACCCTTTAGATACTGACCAGCATAGAGAAGATTCCTGCTGCATTTTCACGTTCAGCTGACTGCAGTAAAGGCAGAACACAGAGCTATGCTCCACCAGGCTACTTCAGCTACATATTTTGAGGGCAGGGATCTGCCTGTAGTCCTCCAGTCTGGCTTCATGCTTTGTCTAGACCACAAAATATCACCTAAATCAGAGACTGTAACCTCAGCCTGAACCAGAGCACTTCTGATGTGAGTGTACAAAATGTTGACTTAGAGACACTGGGAGAAAGGCAATAACCCTGAGTCCCTGGGGATGCAGTTAAACAGCAAAAATAACTGGTGATGGGAAATTTACATCTTATTCCCACTATGCCTACGTAGTCTTTACAAAGAGTACAGCTCTGACAAGTACGTCAGAACCAGGACAGAGCTCTGCAGGCTGTTTAAGTCCTTGCCAGTGAAGTCTCACTTGTGGATCAGGCACAGGAAGAGAACAGTCACCCCCCCGCCTGCCCGTGTAGAGCTCAAATCCTCCCCTTCCCCAGCTCACTTTCCTGCCTCCTCTCACCTAGGACTGACTCAGGGTGGTGCATGGAGGATGTTGTTGCCTCTGCTTCATCTGTAGTAAAGGTTGGAAGGTGCCTAAATGAATGAGGAGGAGAGAGGAACATCTTACTGCTCATTCCCTCGGCTGGCAGAGTTTGTTGCTGTTCCCCCCTCTGCCTCAGAGCTCTCCTGGGGTGACAAACAAGCCCTCTTGCCAGGCTCTCCACACACACAGTTCCTCTATTTTCCTCATTTTCCAGTTGCCCCACAGAGGACCTAGAATCTCACTTTCAGAAGTGTTGGTCATCCACAACCATCAGTGAAGTCAGGTAGGTGGTGGCTTAACAAAGTGTCTTCTGTATTCTCACAAACAGGAGACACAAGCTTGTAGAGCTGAGAGCTCAGAATAACACATTATGAGCATATTCCATTTAAGTGCCCCAGTTCCCTGTTCTTTATCCTGGGAATTAGGGTAGAAAATAAACCAGCAATTGTTTGCACAGCACTGGGACACTAGAGTGTTACTTAGAAAAGATGGTGACAACATCAGTATTTCCATCTTTAGAGCAGAGTTTGAATAGCAGGACAGGAAATCAGGCATGAAACTGCCAAGTGAACAGTGGAAAATTGTGCAGTCGCTGAGCCCCAGCCACCCTGTGGGCTGAGGAGGGGACAGTGGAAGTAATAAATTAGGGTGCCCTTAAAAGTCAGGATCAAACCTACACAAAGAGGGAGTCAGAAACACAGTGACCCAGGTAGCTTTCATTCCAGCAGTTTCTAATGTTAAATACCTGACTGCAGCGAGGCTCCTGTGATGTGATTCCTTCTGTATCCCAGGGGCTGAGGCTGAGATCCTTGTTTCCATAAACAAACTCCCCAAATCCTTCTTTCTGTAAGAAAGCTCCCCCAATCCTTGTTTACCAAGTCTAATTGGGTCTGAGCACAGCTCAGTGCAGTGCAGCTCAGGTACTTAAGCTGGTTTGGTGTGGGTTTGGCCTAGAAACACTACGTCAGGACACTCATGGCACCTGGCTCAGAGCAGGACCCGTTCACGCCCCCACAAACACCTCAGGTACAGCAACACTTCAGTACAATTGCTCCCCACCCAGCACTGGCAGGGTGCCCTCCTGAAGAGTGTGTGCATGTTTTGAGTGACCATCAGTAACGTCTCATTGTTGAGTGGGTGAAGAGTTTCCTAGAGACCAAGAGCACCACCTCTTTCCAGCTTCAAAGGAGAAATGTGATTTTCTGGGAAACAACCAAGTATTATGTTGTTAAGATTTCTGCAGCAGCTGAGACTGATACTGATCAGTAGATGGTTTCTGTTATGCTCTGAAAGTTGGCAAAGGACCAGTGTGGGGGGGGGAAAAATCCCACAAACAGAACAATGGAAAATTACCACACTGTTGCCCATAGGTGTTCTAATTCCAACAAGCTACAGCTGATAACTTGGCCATTTGTTCCACCTCTCTCAAACAAGAGATGCTCTTTTTGCTAAGACCTCAGGAGCTAATCAAGAGCCATTTGTCTGGGTGATGCACCTCTGACTCCTTTGGTTTTTTGTTTGCTCTCCAGTCTAGGTGAAGTTCCTGGAAAGATACAGCCAGGCCTTTCTGCTGGCCTTCTCCCAACTCTGGAGCAGAGACCCTTGTCCCAGGCCCTCAGATCATGTCACAGAGTGGCTGAGGTGTGTGAGGTGTGAGCTCTTCCAAGCTTTGGTTTCCCAGGGAAGGAAACAAGACTAGAATGGGAGCTGGAATGGCCTTTGGTCTGTGTGATAGAAGGACCCTGAGACATGCCACCCTGCGCTGGTTGCACAGGTGAGACATGACCATTTCCCATGTTTTGTTCCTATATTTAAATGAACAATAATTCTGAGAAGGCTTCCCATTGCAACAAGGTTAATCTTTCCTTGTCCAAAAGCTGTTCTTAGGCAAGAAGAAAGAGCCTCAGATTGTTCTTTGAAATCTTTATTGAAATTGTGTTTCATGATATGTTTAGAGATGAGGATGCTAAGATTCATTTTTGTTACCAAGGTAGATCATAGATTCATGGAATGGTTTATGTTGGAAGGAACCTTAGAGATCATCTAGTTCCAACTCCCCTGCCATGGGCAGGGACACCTTTCACTAGCCCAGGTTGCTCAAGGCCTCTCCTGACCTGGTCTTGAACACCTCCAGGGAGGAGGCATCCATGATCTCTCTGGGCAACCTCTTCTAGTGTCTCATCACCCTCACTGTAAAGAATTCTTTCTAATATCTGCTCTAAATCTGCCTGCCTCAGTCTGTCCTCCAGAAGGACATGGGGCCAGAGCTACTGCCTGTAAGCTGGACTTTGTTGTTCTTAGATCACTTACTGGTGTGCCCAACCAGGAACAGACTCTATGGAGCCAAGTGTTTGGGCTAGGCCATTATCATAAAGGAAGTGAACATACTAAGTTCTAAACACTTCATTTGCACTTACATTAAAAATCACTTTTGGCTACACAGAAAGTTTAGCATTCAGAAGCTGCAATCAGCTGTTGTTGTTAAACCAGAGCTAGATTCCCTCCATCCCTCCTGGCCCAGAAGGCACCTAACCCAGGATTTTTGTGAACTCATACCTTAAGTCCAAATTTGCACATCCCACAGATTTAATGATGTGTAGTGTGACTCAGATGGTTCAGCTGATGGTTCAGGCGCTGGCACGCAGGAGTGTGTGACTGATTATGGATACAGAAACAGGAGCCTTGTGAGCAACCAGAGAGAAGCTGTTCCTGTGCTCAGCACTGCTGTGGCTGCTTCCCCGGTCCTGCATACTCCTGTGGTGCTCACCAGTGATGCTGGGACTGGGGAGGATGAAGAAAAGGTCTGGAAAATAAGCACTGCAACACAATCTCTGTTTAGCTTAACTGAGGTTATAATTGTACAGGCAGCTCAAATGATGCAACAGCCTGTAAATGCCAGGAGGAAGGGAATCGCCCTTCCCTCTCATTCCCATTTCTTCTCCCTCCTCCTCCTTTCCCCAGCTTCCAGCTACACTCTCCCTTCCCTTCCTCTGGGCTGGTGCTGGTGAGATCCTTTCCTTGCTGGTTTGGCTCACTAACCCAGCACAAAAACAGTCATGGCTGTTGGTGAATGTGATTTCTGCTGGAGCGGTTTGCAGCAGAGCCTGACAGCTCCTGGGACTGGCTGAGGACAAGGAGAAGGAGACTGGAGATGGAAGCAGGTCTCCTTCCTCATTGCTGGTAAACTGATCAAGTCCTTTACTGAGTGCTCTGGTTTCTTAGCTGAAGAGAAGCTTCAGGGCACTCAGCACATTCAATCACAGAATCAGAGGTTGGAAGCGTCCTTAGAGATCACCTCCTCCAACCCCCCTGCCATGGGCAGGGACACCTCTCAACTAGACTTGGTTGTCCAATGTGATGAAGGTTTGACAACCAGCAAAAAGGCAGCAAAGAATCTTGGTGAAGGAAGACTTGAAAGACTGAAAATTGATGCTAGCAAAGCTCAGGCTATATAAATATGGCAAATGGGGAATAATTATGGTAATTGAGTATGAAAGCCTCTTCCTCAGCTTGTTCTGGGATCTCCCTGTCCCTGGTATGCTTTATAGTCTGGTTTCTACTGTGTCCAGTTCTGGTCTCCTCAGTTTAAGGACATTGAGACACTTGAAGGTGTCCAGAGAAGGGCAAGGAGGCTGGGGAGGGCTTTGGAGCACAGCCCTGCGAGGAGAGGCTGAGGGAGCTGGGGTTGCTTAGCCTGGAGAAGAGGAGGCTCAGGGGAGACCTCATTGCTCTCTACAACTACCTGAAGGGAGGTTGTAGCCAGGTGGGGGTTGGTCTCTTCTCCCCGGCAACCACCAACAGAACAAGTGGACAGAGTCTCAAGCTGTGCCAGGGGAAGTTTAGGCTTGAGGTGGGGAGAAAGTTCTTCACTGTGAGAGTCGTTCGCCTTTGGCATGGTGGAAACGACAGCCGGGAACCGATGCCGGGAAACGGGCGACGCCGAGGCGGTACAGGGTACAGGAGGGCAGAGCCCTCGGATAAGGAAAGCAAGCGGCCAAAGGGGAGCGTCGCCGCCACCATTCGCTCTCCTGCCCCCTGGGTCCGGCAGCGGCAGCCCGGTCCCGCCCGCGGGGCGCGAGTCCGTCCCACCGTCGGCGCTGCCGGCGCATGCGCAGGGCCGGGCCAGCGCCAGCGCCTCGCCCGCTGCCCTCATAGCGGCGCTGCCGGGACTTCGGGGGTGCCGTTGCCGACTGTCCGCGCTGAGGGCCCCGACCAACGGCACACCGAGGTAAAGGAGCGGCCGGGCCCGGCTGGAGGGGCGTCTTGCCCCGCGGCCCTTTGTGTGTGCCTGGGCGGCCGGAGGGAAGGGCTGGGGGAGTGGAAGCGCGGCGGCGGCCGGGCATGGCGCAGCGCAGCGGGGAGGGGGCTCGGCGCGGGGCGCCGCCGCCGGTTGGCCGAGGGCGGTGTCGCGTTCCGGCGGGACGGTGCTTACCGGGGCCGCGGCGGCTGGCGGCCGACGGGACCGGGCTCTCGGCCTTGCCGAGGGGCTTCTCTCCGCCGCCAGGGAAAACAGGGAGCAGACACACGCCCGTTTCTGTTCCCGCATCTTCCCACGGCCGTGGGTGTGTGCGGGGCTGCTCCTGCCCTCTGGTTCAGGCCCCGGGGTGGTTGCGTAAGGAACTTCTCGGCTCGGACATGGTCTCCCCGGGCGGCTCGGACCTTGTCTCTCCTGGGGGCGAGCAGGGCATTGCAGCAGGGATGCGGTGGGTGCGACCTGCCGTTTGGGTTAGGGAAGTCCTGCCTCGGGTCTGAAATGGAGGCAGCAGATCCCGGAGCTAACTGCATAATGGGAGCGATTGCTCAGAGGCTAATGAGGTCGGTATCGGAAGGGAAATGCCGGCTTATGTCTTGCAAAACACTTGCTCAGTACCTGGTGTGTCGGCCTGGGCTCAAGGAGGGTTTGTCCTGCGTCTGCTATAGAGGTTGTTTTGGGAAGTTGGTAAGCCCCTAACAGCTGTAAGCGGAAGGCAGTGTTTTGGTCTGGGTGCTGGCTTGGTGTCCTGCCTTGGTGTCCTGCCCTCTTCTCCCCTCGGGTCACAGGCAGGAGCCGCTTCTCGGTGACGTCCTTGGTGTGGTTTGGTTTTTCCTCCCTCGCTCAGTGTTGGCCGTGGGTGCTTTCACCACAGGAAGGCTGCAGCTGGGGTTCAGCTGGCTCCATGTTTCCCAACCTGGAGAGTGTCTGGGGTTGTCCATCTCCCCCCAGCCAGAGCAGTTGGGCATCCCTGCCACCCGCAGGACTTCCTGCTGGCCGCCCCAGGCTGTCACGAGTGCTGACTCTCCACGGGTCACCGGCACTTCCCCTTGGCAAACAGGATCTGCTGACGGGCAGGGCTCAGCCAAGGGTGCCGAGAAATGGGGAGAGGTCTGTGCTGCCAGCTTCTGTGGCTTGCTGCCTGAGCTTCTGCCTCTCTCTCCTGCCCCACGCTCTGTACTTGGTTTTGCCTCGCTTTCATGAGCACTTGTGTTCCCCACAAGGTGTGGGGATGTGGAAACTGCAGAATCATAGCGTGGTGAGGCTTGGAAAGGACTTCTGAAGATCATCTAGAATCATAGAATTGTCAGGGTTGGAAGGGACCTCAAGGATCATCCAGTTCCAACCCCCCTGCCATGGCCAGGGACACCTCGCACTAGAGCAGGTTGCCCAGAGCCACATCCAGCCTGGCCTTAAAAACCTCCAGGGATGAGGCTTCCACCACCTCTCTGGGCAACCTGTGCCAGTGTCTCACCACCCTTATGGGGAAGAATTTCTTCCTAACATCCAGTCTGAATCTAGTCTAATCCTCCTGCTAGAGCAGGGTCACCTGATGATCTAGGAAAGTGGTTCTGGTGTCAGTGGGTTCAGAGAGAAAAGGAGCTTATAGTGACTCTCAGCTTTTGGTAGCCACTTTTCAGTGTGTAAAGCTGCTGCAGCTCCTGCTGAGACTCTTGTTTCTGCTAGAAGCAGCATTGCACAGAAGCAGCATTGTGGACAGGTTCTTCCTGCAGTTACTGGTGGTCCCTGACAGTGGCAGTTGTTATTAAAAGGTCATATTTTGAACTAGATGCAGTATCTTTTGCAGATCCTGCTCTAGCCAGTGAGGATTACTTGCTGCAGCTGCCTGTGCATAGACTGAAGATGGTGTATGCAAAGTGAGGGGCTCAGTGCTGTTAGAGTGGTGACAGTTATTCTGGCTGTTCAACTGGAAAACCTAAAGTGGTAACTGGTGAGATGATGGCAAAGGAGCTAACCAAGCAGCTCCTTGGGAGTGGTGACAAATACTTGGGTCATTGGCTTATGAGCCCTTGGTGGGGGTTTGTAAAGTGGCAGGATAAGCTGCTGGAGTGGCATCTTGTGTGATCTGAGAGCTAATGTCTGTTTAGCTTTGCTAATGCTCTTCTGAGGAAAGCATCATGCTCCTCTTTATGAACTGGAGACAGGCTGAGGTTGCCTGCCTCTGAGAAACCTCACCAGTAATCAAATGCAGAGGGGGACTGGTTTGTGGAGGTCAACTGAAGCTGGACAAGGTGTCAACAGGCTGGAGTTTGTGGTGTGGAGGTTGGTCACTTGGACATGGGATCCAGCAGCCCCTCTGCTGAGCAAGTGTCAGAGATGACTCTCTGCAAAGTGCTGCTCCTGTGCCTCTCATTGCCCTGAAACAGAAAAGTTGCCCAAGAGCATTCTGGCCTGGTTGAAAAACAGTGTGGCCAGCAGGACTAGGACAGCATCCCCCTGGGCTTGACACTGGTGAGGCTGCACCTTGAATGTGGGGTTTGGTTTTGGGCTACTCACTCCAGGAAGGGCATTGAGGCCCTGGTCTGTGTCCAGAGGAGGGTAGTGAAGGTGGTGAAGGGTCTGGAGAACAGTCTGGTGAGGAGCAGCTTAAGAAACCCTGGTGGTTTAGTCTGGAGAAAAGGAGGCTGAGGGAAGATCTTCTGGCTCTGAAAGGTGGCTGGAGCCCAGGTGAGAATTGGTTTCTTCTCCCAAGAAACAAGAAACAGCACAAAAAGAAGTAGCTTTAACTTGTACCAGGGGAGGTTAGGTTGGATACTAGGAAAAATTTCTCCCCCCAAAGGGTTGTCAAAGCCTGGAGCAGGCTGCCCAGGGCAGCAGTGGTCACTATCTCCAGAGGGGTTTCAAAGCCATGTAGATTTGGTGCTCAGGGACATGGTTTAGCAGTGAGCTGCCAGGGCTGAGTTAATGGTTGGACTCGATGGTCTGAAAGCTCCCTTTCAGCTGAAGTGATTCTGTGATCCTATGAAACAAGGTGACTCCTTTGGGAACACACCATCCTTGGCCTGCCCTCTTTTCCTGCCTGTGGGTGTGCTGGCTTTGAAGCTGTGCCAGTGCTGGGACCGGCAGCTGGATGTGCTGGGGCAGCTGTAACCTAGAGGCAGGCAGTGAGTCTGATGCTGTGACTTGTCTGGTGTCAGGAGCAGAGTGCAGCTTACCTGAGCGAGGGGTTTGCTGGTTTGCATCTGTCATTACCCATTTGGGATGAGCAAAAGCACTTGATTGTTTCAGGGCAGTGTGGATTTTTGAGTTGCTTTTAAATGTCTGTGTTGAGTTTGACTGATGGAGCGAGCTCAGAGGAGGCCACAAAGATGACCCAAGGGCTGGAGCACCTCTGCTGTGAGGACAGGCTGAGGGAGCTGGGGGTGTTCAGCTGGGAGAAGAGAAGGCTCCAGGGGGGACCTTAGAGCTGCCTTCCAGTACCTGAAGGGATCCTACAGGAAGGCTGGAGAGGGACTTTTCATCAGGGTGTCTAGCAATAGGAGAAGAGGGAATGGTTTGAAGCTGAGGGAGAGTAGATTTAGACTGCATCTTGGGAAGAAGTTCTTCAGTGTGAGGGTGGTGAGACTCTGGAGTAAGCTGCCCAGGGAGGTTGTGGCTGCCTCCTGCCTGGAGGTGGTCAAGGCCAACCTGGATGAGATACTGAGCAACCAAGTCTAGCTGAGAGGGTGGTTGGAGCAGAGGATCTCTGAGGTCTCTTCCACCCTACGCCATTCTCTGATTCTGTGAGTTTAGAAAGCTTCCAGGCTTCAGCTGTGTTTGGTTTAGATGAAGCAATTAGTCCCAAAATGCCAGTGGCAATTAATTACTGCAGCTGAAGTGGCCATGCATTCACGGTGTGGAGCTCTGTGACACTGAGGGCACGCTCTTCTGACGTTCTCCTTGTAGCCTGACATGATACTGGAGCTGTTGGGCACTCTGCTGAGCAAGTAGAAAAGCTGTGGATGAGCTGGGGGTGATGTGAAGAGACAGCTATTGTGCCCCTGCAGTATCACATTAGGCATCTGGGGGGGAGTGTGTGAAAAAATCAACCTAATATCTGCACCTAGAGGAGCAACAGCTCGAGGGTTTCTGCAGGGGTCACTTTCAGTCTGGAATTCTTGCTAAATTGCTACATAAATAAGGGCCTCTTGTTCTTTGGAGGGAAAAAAATGAATGCCCAAGCCAGAACCTTTTAATGGAGCTGCCTCATTAACTCTGCTCCCAGGGCCCTCTAGAGCCTGGAAAAGCACAGCTCGTTTTGTGGCTGCCTCTTTCTGTCCCTCTTCCCCCCCTGAATTAAACATTCCCAGATGTTGGTGTGCAGTGTTTTGTTATGGTTTTGGGAAGCTCAGCTGACCCCCGTGAGAAGGTGAGTGAAGGAGCTGTGGGTAAGGAGGCTCCCCAAGGCTCATGTGCCTGGCTGTGAGCAGAGCTGGCTGGCAGCACGCTGCCCAAGCAGTCACATGAAGTACATGCTTTTTTTTCCTTTGGTTTGGCTTGAGTTTTTTTTTGTTTCCCCCCCTTTGGTTTTCTTTCGTTGCATTACTTCCTGCTCAGTTGTCACAGGGCTTTCCCAGCATCACATGAGTGCCAGTATGAGGCTGCTGAGTATTTTGACACTGACCACTGCCCCAAGCTTGCTTGCTGCAATCACCGCGTTGGGAGTGGACTCTGGAAGCCACATCTCTTGCCAGCCTCTTGAGAGGCTTCTTACTGGGACATCAGACCTGCTGCAAGTGTTTAGAGTGGACTCTGGAAGCCACATCTCTTGCCAGCCTCTTGAGAGGCTTCTTACTGGGACATCAGACCTGCTGCAAGTGTTCAGAGTGGACTCTGGAAGCCACATCTCTTGCCAGCCTCTTGAGAGGCTTCTTACTGGAACATCAGACCTGCTGCAAGTGTTTAGAGTCTTTGGATGACACAGTAAAAGCATCCACAGTTGTATATGAGCCACTGGCCCAGTTGGGAGCAGGAGTAGGAGGGAAGTGGTTAGATTTTTTTTTCTCCTAATCCTCCTCATGATTGCATCCTGGCCTCCTGAAGGCTGTCTTTGCAGTGCTTCATATGAAATGGCAGCCTGGAGCAGTGTGGCCAGCAGGAGCAGGGAGGTCATTCTGCCCTGCACTCAGCACTGGTTAGGCCACACCTTGAGTCCTGTGTCCAGTTCTGGGCTCCTCCATTTAGGAAAGATGTTGAGATGCTGGAAGGTGTCCAGAGAAGGGCAGCAAAGCTCTGGGGAGGGGTTTGGAGCACAGCCCTGTGAGGAGAGGCTGAGAGAGCTGGGGTTGCTTAGCCTGGAGAAGAGGAGGCTCAGGGGAGACCTCATTGCTCTCTCCAACTCCCTGAAGGGAGGTTGTAGGCAGGTGGGGATTGGTCTCTTCTCCCGGGCAACCACCAACAGAACAAGCGGACAGAGTCTCAAGCTGGGCCAAGGAAGGTTTGGGTTGGATGTTAGGAAGAAGTTCTTCCCAGAAAGAGAGATTGGCCCTTGGAATGTGCTGCCCAGGGAGGTGGTGGAGGCACCATCCCTGGAGGTGTTTAGGAAGAGATTGGAGGGGTGCTTGGTGCCATGGTTTAGTTGATCAGATGGTGTTGGGTGATAGGTTGGACCCAATGATCTCAAAGGTCTCTTCCAACCTGGTTAATTCTATTCTATTGTAAATGTTTTTCTCTGGGCAGGTCTTCTCATCCCTGAGGCCTAAACTTTGACAACACTGAGTGTATTACCCAAAGCCTATTCTACAAAGGCTATTGCTGATAATGGATTAAGTGGATGGTCTTAATGGAATTTATCTGCAGTGCCAGGTGTCTGTGGTGCTAAGACTTTGCTGAGCAGTGGCTTGCAGGCCATGGGTCACTTACTGAACACTTGCTCTGCTTGCTTCTGGTTTTAAGTTGTAATGCTAAGTAAGCATCTCTGAGTTTACTTAGGAATTTGTTTGCTTTCTCCAGTAATAATTTTCTATCTTCCCTCTAGCCAGTGAAACTGCATCAAAATGTCTCTCTACCCTTCCCTGGAAGATCTGAAGGTGGACAAAGTGATTCAGGTATGCTGGGCTTTAAGAAGATGAGTTTTGAGGGTAGTGGAGGTGGTGATTTTTAATCTAGGGGAGGGGAAACTTCTGTTGCAGGTGGGAGTTGTTGTTATGCCCTCATGCTCTTAGAGAGGAAAGACAGTCTTTGGAGCTTGCCATGTTTAATGCTTGTTTTACCCCTTTGGGGTATATTTACATTCTATATTCATGTACAGTAATTTGTCTTTAATGTGTTGGTATGTTTGGGGGTTTGAGGTGTGGATGCTTGGCCTTAAGTAGGCAAATGTAGCCTGGCTCTGGTCATACTTCAATCTGATGTGATGAATGGGGATTGACTGAACTGATAAGCCTGCTGTGCCTCATGCCTGCTGTCCAAACCTGTGACAGAAAGCTCTCATGGATCAGCTGGGCACAGGAGGAAATAAGAGCACTGCCTCCTTTAATGTCATCTGGAGTCCCAGGCTTGTCCTCTGGCTAATTCATGGTAGTGACCAGCTCTCCCAGGACTTGCAAGATGATCATCTTTGTGTAAAGCCCTCTCTGTAGGAATTCATGTCTTTGGTAGTCAGGATGAAGGAATCAGTGAGACAAGATAACCAACCTGCATGAAGTCTGAGATGAATGTGCTGCCATGCATGCACTGTGAGGAATTCCCTTCCAGCCCTCTGCATTTTGCCTTGCGTTTTTCCTTCCTGAGATGAGTGGATTCCCCTCCAGGGCAGACAACAGCAGGGAGCTGTACTGTTAAGGTGGCTGCAGCTCCTGTCCTTATCCTTCTCACTGGGGATCAGCCTAATCAGTGTGGTTTGCTTGATTGCTACCTCTCCTGTGCAGTCCCAGAGTGCAGCACCTCAGCCTCAGCTGTGTTTGCATTTGCAGGGTGAGGCTCTTGGAAGCTGTGGACGCTGTGTTGGGATTGCTCCTTGTCCCCTCCCCACCCCATTCTCCTTATCTTACCAAAGTCTTTTATCTACAGTTAGGTAATGCTGAAATGGGGGAAAAAATACCTAGCCTGAAGTCAGGAATGTGCTGCTGCTTCAGCCTGTGAGCAACCAGCTGCTGGAGTTCATGTACTGCAGTTAAAAATATTGATGGATGAAGCAGGGAGGAGAGGGAAGCAGAGTCCCTCTGTGCTGAACCCTGTAGCTACTGAACCACAGCTACATCTTGTGTCATTTTGGAGCACAGACTCTTCTTGTGCACTGTGTTGCCCACACGTTCAGGAGGCTTCATGAACCTGGGCAGAAGTGCCTTGTCCATGCAGTGAGTTGTGGTGTTCCAGATAAGAGTGAGCTCTGTTGTGTTAGGCTGGCTTAATTCCCAAGGTCAGGTTTCCTGCAGTTGGTTCATGCAGGACAGATGCCTGCTCTCACAGAATCAAAGAATGGTTTGGGTTGGAAGGGACCTTAATGATCATCTAGTTCCAACCCCCCTGCCGTAGGCAGGAGCACCTCCTACTAGCCCAGCCTGCTAAAGGCCCTGTCCAGCCTGGCTTTGAACACTTGCAGGCTTGGAGCCTCCAGGGCAGCCTGTGCCTGAAAGATAGCTGTGCAGTGCCATACCTGCAGATGGCTGTCCATTCAGAGTTTAAACTGGGATTTCACAAAGTTCTCCTGCTTGATGAGCTAGGATGTCCAGCCAGACAGCCGGTGACAGCCATGTGGGGCTGAGAGAGAAGGGAGGGAGATCCAAGTGCCTTTGGTTACAGATCCCTGGGGGAGATGCTTGGGTGTTCTGTTGCCATCACTAGTGGGGAAGATCATCCTCCAGCGGTTTCATGCCAGCCTCTTGCTCCTACCAGCTGCAGGAGGAGCTAGGAGCTAGGCCTGAGTACAGTTGTGAGGGGAAGCAAACCCTGTGGTTGCTAGAGCAGCAAGATTTCAAGAGCAGGCCATTCCATTTTTCACTGATCCTTTTGGTAGCAGAGGCTCAATTGCTGCTTGCCTCTCCCCAGAAGTGCACTCTAGAAGTGCTGCCTTCTTCACCACCTCTGAGAGCAGCCTTGGAAAGGGGCAGAGTGCTGAAAGCCAAATCTGTGTCCTCAGCAAGCGAGGGAGACCACAGCGCCTGCGGCCTGCTACGCAGAGTACGCTAACCTGCTTTTTGTCCAGCATGGGAGTTGGAGGCTGTTCTATAAATACCTCTGATACTGAAAAATAATGAGTCATCCTTACTCTGAAACTGTTTTTTCTAAGACCAGCTTCCTGGAGAGTAGAGGACTCTGAAATCCTCTATTTTTGAGCATGGTTTCCTTACAACACACGAAGGAATGTGGCTGGCGTGTCGTGGCACCCTGGATGGTTTGTGTCCTGTTCAGCACGATGTTTCCCTATGCACTTACTAATTTCCTCCCTGCCTTTGACACTCAGTCCCAGGGATGGTTATTTCCATCATAACAGGCAGCATTTTTCACTGCTCAGGATTACACAAGGCCAAAAAAGTAGTAGCTGAGGTAATGAGAAGGAAGGGAAGTGGCTTATTTTTATGTGCTCTTACGAATTTCCTCCTGTACTCAGCAGTGGTGAGGCCACACCTGGAGTGCTGGTGCAGTTTTGGGCCCCTCAAGGAGGAGATTGAGGTGCTGGAGTGTGTCTAGAGAAGGGCAACTAAGCTGGTGAAGGGTGTAGAGCACAAGTCTCATGAGGAGCAGCTGAGGGAAATGGGGCTGTTCAGTCTGGGGAGAGCAGGCTGGAGCCATCAGTCTCTCAACTGACTGTTGGTCAGTCTCTTCTGCCTAGTAACAAGTGATAGGAGAAGAGGAAGTGGCCTCAAGTTGCCCCAGGAGAGGGTTAGATTGGATATTAGAAAAAGGCTGCTTCACTTGAAAGGGTTCTCAAAGGCTGGGATAGGTTGCTCAGGAGGAGATTGAGTCACCAGCCCTGGAGGTGTTTAAAAGATGTGGTGCTGAGGGACGTGGGTTAGCAGCAGACTTGGTTAGCTAATGGTTGGATTTGATCTTGAAGGCCTCTTCTAACCCCAGTGATTCTATGTTGTGAAGCAACAAGCATTGTAGAAATGAAGCAGTAGTGGCAGCTTGTGTAGAAGAATCATCTTTGAAGGTCCTTTGCTTTCAGAAGGCCAGTGGCACTGGATTGTGTGGAGCTTGCAGCCTGTGAGGGGCTGTGGTAGGACTCATAAATAACATCTGTAAATGCTGAAGATATTAAACTGCTGCTACCTAGCTGAGAACAGGAATGGTCAAACACTCTGCCAAAGGTCATACCTTTAAAACCTAGGTACAGACTTTGTCAGCCAGGCTTCATGTGTCTCTAACTTGATGACAAAAGCAGAGCAGGTTAGCAGTAAAGCCTTTCTGCATCCTGGCTGGGGCTGTGGCTCTGGGGAAGGTACAGCTTGTTCTGCCAGAGTAGTTTGGTGCTACTGTGTTGAGGTAATTGATGTCAGAGAAGCAGACTGACTTCAGAACTTGCATGCATGAGGAAAAAGAAAACATTTAGCCTCCTGCCTGCATCATAAAGATTCCAGAGATGATTTTCTTGTACAAGATGACCTGTGTGTCTTTGCTTTCAGGCTCAGACTGCCTTTTCTGCAAATCCAGCTAATCCAGCAATCCTGTCTGAAGCTTCTGCTCCTGTTCCTCAGGATGGAGGTAAGCTCATGAGCTGCAGAGTTGTGAAATCCTGAGGCTAACAGCAGAGCAGGCAGCAATAGCCACAGTGTGTAACCCTGTTTACAAAGGGTGAGCCCCTGCCTTCTTGGAAATGCCAACACCCACCTGGGAAGGTGCTAGGGGGGGCAAAGCCCAGGGTTTGCTCAGAAAAGGAAGTTGTGGCAAGCACTATCCCTTGGCTTTTTGAAGCCCTTCCCAAGTCAGCCTAAAATACCAAGACTTGCTGACCACTTGAACTCTCTTACCTCAAACACTTGAGTGTCTTTGTTTATCACCTGTGTATTTGCCTCAGAGGGCAGCATGACTCTGAGTGCCTTGCCATATGAGCTTGCTTAGGAACAGACAGACACAAATCTGTCCACAGAGAAGTGCCCAGAAAGGAGAAACTTAGTCTAATCTTGCTGTCAGCATAAAGCCTCCAGCAGGTTTTGAGACCAGAAGTCTGGTGGGGAATCAGACACAAGCCTCAATGGCTTGTACCCATTGCTTGTCCTCTTCTCCCATGCGCATGGGCCTCCATGAAGGTGCACAGGCATGTTTGAGGTCAGAGCTCTGGGTTTGCAAGTTCTGCTTGGCCTGAAAGGCCTAAAAAGCCCAAAGCCTCTAAGCAAGAGACCCTTTCTGGAGCACTTCACTGGCCTAACTTCACCAGGCCAGATGAGAGTTTGTTTCAGCAGTCCCTTCCTGGCAGTGTTCTCTCTGCTGTCCAGAGCTTGAATTTCTGCAGTTTTTGTGTCTGCTGGCCATGTGTCAGAATTCTTCCATCAGCTTGTGTGTGAATGCTCAGGAGTTGTGTGTGGCTGAAGAGGGATTGATCACTAAATATATCACAGGCCAAGGCAGGCCTGCACCATCTATAGGGTGTGCCAAACTCCCTGGCAGAGGCAGGAGAACATACACCACCAGGAGCTTTCAGATGTGGTCTGCTGTTTGGAGAGCTCTGTTCTGAATGAGAATGTAATGCAGCCAGCAAAGATGCATCCTGTGGTGTGGTCTTCAGTGGAGAACAAAAGGGGAACATGGACCAGCAGCAGCAGCCTTGTGCAGTACTATTTGTGTATAGTCCTAGGGGGCTTGAAAATGCAAAGACAGAAGAGCTACTCATGCAAAGCCTCCTGATCAATGTTGGTGAAGCTACAAGCTGATAGATCAGTGTGGAAATGAGAGCAGCCAGCTGCCATGTGAAGCAGCTTGCAAAGCTGGCCACCAAAAGCACCAGGAGCAAAAGGTCTCTCACTGATACTGGAGTTCATCTCTCAATGACCTTTGGTCCTTCCCTTTCCATTTGTGGTGAGCTGTGGCTGTGTAGCAGCTGGTGTCACACCTTGCCCCCACGGCTGGCTCTGCGAACCGGGGAGCCTGCTGGCTTCCAGAGCTGTGCCCTGCAGCACCTCGCTCTCTGAGCAGCCTTCTCTGTCCCCCCTGGCTTGGTGGGAAGAGTGGATGGACTCTGAAGAGTTCTCATACCTTCACAACTGCCACTTGTTAAATGGCTCCAGTTATCTCTCTGTGGAATGTCAAGAGCAGTATCAAGCCTGTTTCCAGAGTGATTCAATCCAGCCCTGACAAGTGTCATAACTCTCTTTCCTCCCACTCCCTGCTCCTCTGCAGTAGAGGAATCCTCTGCTGGCTATTTAAAGGCTCTGTGTGCTGTGTCTTGTTGAGCACTTCTGAAGCCACTTCCTTGTGCAGCTGTGGGGGAATGCCAGCTCCTTTCTTAGGAAGGCTCTTCAGCAGACTGCCCTGTGGGCCTCCTAGCCAGGAGGCTGCCTGCTGCAGGAACTCTGCCATGCCTGGGATCTGGAAAGCCCTTGGCATGGATGCCTCCTGCAAGTGCTGCCCTGCCCTAGTGGAAGGGCACTGTGTGTGTTCCCCAGCATAGCTGCCTTGGAGGGGGGAGGCAGAGTAGTTCCCCAGGAAGTGCCCAGAAGCTTTGGAGCACGAGCAGGTCTTCATGGACTGCAGCACAGTGTTCATTTGGGATCAGCACCCTGGCTCTGGTGTTTGTGCTGAAAAGGATGGATGGGGTAAGTGAAAGTGAAAGTTCTCTCTGAGCTCTGCAGAGCAGGAATGCTGCTGGTCTGGTTGTGTCTCTGAGCTGAGCTCGAGTCACAGTGCTGATGCCAGGGGCTGCTCTGGGGTAACTTCCACATGAAATGCACTGCAGTAGCAGAAGGGTTGTGGCAGTAACTGTCCCTGTCAGTGATTGCTCCTTCTGTTAACCCAGACATTGTATTGATGGAAGGCTTTCTGTTCTGTTTTTCTCCTGCAGGCTTGTACCCCAGATTGTATCCAGAGCTTACTCAGTACATGGGCCTGAGCCTCAGCGAGGAGGAGGTGCAGAGAAACATGCCAGTGGCAGCAGCTGCTCAGCCACAGGGTGTAGGTACCAGTCAAATGTTTGGGGAAGCAAAGATACACAGCCTAACTGTGGCTGGCAGTCTAGAGAGTAGGCTGTTGGCTAATTAATGATTTACAGTGGCAGTGTCTGCTGTAAGCTGGTCTTAAACTGAGCAATGAGGAGGCCGTGAAGGCGATCAGAGGGCTGGAGCACCTCTTCTGTGAGACAGTTGGGATTGTTCAGCCTGGAGAAGAGAAGGCTCTGGGGAGACCTTAGAGCAGCCATCCAGTGTTTGAAGGGGCCTTCAGGAGAGCTGGAAAGGGACTTTCTCAAAGGCATGGAGTAACAGCACAAAGAGCAATGGCTTCAGTGTGGAAGAAGCCATGTGAGGGGGTGAGGTGCTGCAACAGGTTGTCCAGAGATACGATGAAGGCTCCAACCTTGGGTGTGTTCACAGCCAGGTTGGATGGGGCCCTGAGCAGCCTGGTTCAGTAGGAAGTGTCCTTGCTTGTGGCAGGGGGTTGGAACTAGATGATCTTTAAGGTCCCTTCCAACCCAACCCGTTCCATGCCCGATTCCCAGTGGCGGGGCTGGGGCGGTTGGTGGTGGGGTGGCTTGGCTTTTGCTTGAGTGCCATGTCATATGAACTGACCTCTAGCCATTTCAAAAAGCTGAAACTAAGTTGTCTGGTTGTTTTGTTTTAATCAGCAACTGGTAACACGACCTTCTACTAATTACATGGTAGCTCCAGTGACCGGGCACGACGCTGGGCTGCGCAGGGCGGAGATCAAGCAGGGCATCCGCGAGACCATCCTCTGCAAGGACCAGGACGGCAAGATCGGCCTGCGCCTCAAGGCTGTGGACAACGTGAGTACCAAAGCCTGCTTTGGCCTGCAGGGGCACCACACACCTCAAAGAGCACCCAGTCCAGACCTCCACCCAGCACTCAAGGGTCAGCACTAAACCATGTCCCTGAGTACCAGGTCCACACGCTGCTTGTACAGCCCCAGGCCTGGTGACTCCACCGCCGCCCTGGGGAGACCGTTCCAACGTCTGAGAACCCTTCCTAATACCCAGCCTGAGCCTCCCCTGGTGCAGCTTGAAACCATTTCCTCTGGTCCTGTTGCTTGAGAACAAGGAAAACAACCATGTCCTAAAGCACCAGGTCCATGCACTGCTTGTACAGCCCCAGGGCTGGTGACTCCACCACCTCTCTGGGCAGACCGCTCCAATGTTTGAGAACCCTTCCTAATACCCAGCCTGAGCCTCCCCTGGTGCAGCTTGAAACTATTTCCTCTGGTCCTGTTGCTTGAGGGCAGGGAGAAGAGGCTGCCCTCTCCTCACTCCAGCCTTCCTTCAGGTTAACCCAGACCTTGCTGCTGGGTTAGATGAGCAGACCACACCAGACTACACCTTCAAGATCATTGTGTCCAGCCCATCATCCAACACCACCTAATCAACTAACCCATGCAACCAAGCACCCTATCAAGTCTCCTGAGCACCTAAAGTAGTAAATGGTCACAGCCTTTTCTTTGTAGTGCTTACTTATCCATCATCTGAATTTGAAACCCCTTTGTTAGAGCAGTAATTGGATTTCCAGCTGGCTGGACCAGGGTCTAAATTTACAGGAGCAGTTTACCTCCATGTGTTTTATAACACCTGAGAAATGTTTGGTGTTTTGGCTGTTTTTTTCCACTTCAGAGCATGAAATTATCCTTGCAGAGCTGCTGTGATGCTCATTAGCAGTTTAAGATGACTTGACTCTATCTTTGTGGCAACACTGGGCAGTAAAGTGCAGTGTGCAGAGACCTGGCTTAGAAGTAGCTCCTCTGTAGCTTGTTGCTGGTGTGAAAAGTAAGGGCAGTGAGAGTGTCCTCTTGCCTGGCTGTGAAGAGTAATCCCAGGGTTGGCTTTTTTGAGTTCCTGTTAAGGTGAACAGAGCTGCAAGAAGGTCCTTAACCTGCTCTGGAGCTTCCATTTCAGTAGCTTTTGATTCTCAGCAGGGAAAAGGATATTTTGGTTTGATTTGGTTTGGTTAGCTTAATCTGAACACTTAAAAAAGGAGGTTTCAGAGAGTCAAAAGTGCTTTTTGTAGTTCTCCAAACCCCATCATTTCCTGGGTTAGCTCTGAGTAGTATGATTGATTGATTGATTGATTGTTAGTGTGTTGTTTTGTTTTAAAACCCCACACTCCCCACAAAGTAGAATAGAATAAACCAGGTTGGAAGAGACCTTTAGATCACTGAGTTCAACCTATCATCCAGCACCATCTAATCAGCTAAACCATGGCACCAAGTGCCTCATCCAGGCTCTTCATAAACACCTCCAGTGATGGTGACTCCACCACCTCCCTGAGCAGCACATTCCCACGGCCAATCTCGCTTTCTGGGAAGAATTTTCTCCTCACCTCCAGCCTAAACCTCCCCTGGCACAGCTTGAGACTGTGTCCTCTTGTTCTGGTGCTGCTTGCCTGGCAGAAGAGACCAACCCCCACCTGGCTACAGCCTCCCTTCAGGGAGTTGCAGAGAGCAAGAAGGTCTCCCCTGAGCCTCCTCTTCTCCAGGCTAAGCAACCCCAGCTCCCTCAGCCTCTCCTCACAGGGCTGTGCTCCAGACCCTCCCCAGCTTTGTTGCCCCTCTCTGCACACCTCCCAGCAACTCAACATCTTTCCTAAGCTGAGTGGCCCAGAACTATAATCTGTGGAAAGTTTTTTCTTGATATACTTTGCTTTAATTTTTTTGAGTACTAGAAAAGGGGGTGTGGGGGGAGAGGGTTACACCTTGTTTTGTTGTGCTTTGTTTTGAAGCAGAGCTTTGTAATTGACTAAAAAGTTGGAAGCTCCTGGGGCTGTGAAAGGAGCAAGCTGCCAAAGAGTTCCCAGTGCTGCTGCTTCCTCCAGCTGCAGGCAGGCTGGTGTCTGGCAGAGGAGGGACTGGGTCCATGCACAAGGAGGCACACAGTCACCACTGGCTGTCTCGAGCCAGTTGCTCAGATCTCCTGTTGAAACAGGAGTTAGGCTTTAGTGTTCTGCTTCTGTCTCCTTTCTTTGTGGTCTGGAGATGGAGGCAGCACATTGCCAACTGTATGCCAGCATCCAGCACCTGTCAGGCTCCTGAAGACAGCTGACACTTCAGTCTGTTTCCAGAAGTGCCTCTTGGAGGGGGATAATGGCCATTTGGTTGGTGCTCCATGGAGAGTGGGAGTCTTTAACAGACTCTGCTCTGTCTTCAGCTTGAAGGTAGAACTTCCTCTCTTCACTCTTTTGCCTTTTCTCTTCCTTGCAGGGTATCTTTGTCCAGTTAGTCCAGGCTAACTCCCCAGCATCCCTCGCTGGCCTGAGGTTTGGGGACCAGGTTCTGCAGATCAATGGTGACAACTGTGCAGGCTGGAGCTCTGACAAAGCACACAAAGTTCTGAAGCAGGCTTCAGGAGAGAGGATTTCCATGATCATCCGGGACAGGTAAAGCCCCTGCAGGTAGGGATTCTGACTCAGGAGCAGGTCAGGGGGGGTTGGCTCTCCCCTGCTTGAGCAGGGCTGCTGGCACAACAAAACCTGTTGGGGGCAGGTGCTCCTGGGCTGTCCAGGCTGCTGAGTGGTTCTCCCTGGGGCTCAGCAGGCTGGGAAGGTGCATTGGCAATGTCTTGCAGGCCCTTTGAGCGGATCATCACCATGCACAAGGACAGCACCGGGCACGTGGGCTTCATATTCAAGAATGGGAAAATCACCTCCATAGTGAAGGACAGCTCAGCTGCCAGAAATGGCCTTCTGACAGAGCACAACATCTGTGAAATCAATGGGCAGAATGTCATTGGACTGAAGGTAAAAGTAGTGTTGTGGGGTGGGTGTGGGTAGCTGTGAGCTTTCTGTGCAGACAGGAGCAAGGGTTGTGGGGTGTGTGTAACGATCATAAAGTTACCTCCCGTGGTTTACTTTCTTGGCTGGAGAGACAGGGATGGTTTGAGGCTTCCTTGCAGTTCTCCAGCTGCAGACAGGGCAGCTGATTGTCTTCCTCTGCCTCTACCTGCCTGGGCTGACCATCAGTGTTTATCTTTAGTCTGACTTGGCTGGCAAAACAAAAAGAGAAAGTTTCCTCCTGCCAGCCTGTGTCCAATTCCAGGAGGAATTCAGTGTAGCACATCCCTTCTCTAGTCAGTTTGTGCAAGGTGCTGCATCTGTGTAGAATCCCAGCAGGGTGGAGATTGGAGATCATCCAGTCCAACCCCCCTTCTAAAGCAGGGCACCCACAGCAGCTTGCCCTGGAACAGTGGCCAGGTGGGTTTGGAATCTCCCCAGAGAAGGAGACTCCACCACCTCTCTGAGCAGCCTGCTCCAGGCCTCCAGCACCCTCACACCAAAGGAATTTCTCCTGTTGTGATGCAGCCTCCTGGGTTCCAGTGTGGTCAAGGGGCTGGAAAAGCTGTTGAGCTGCTGTGTTATGGGCAGCTGGAGGTCTGTTGCTCACATTGCTTCTGCCTTACTTACAGGACCCCCAGATTGCAGACATCTTGGCAACAGCTGGCAGTGTGGTGACCATTACCATCATGCCTTCCAGCATCTATGAGTACATAATCAAGAGGTGGGTACTGAACAGAGCAGCTTGGCTTTGGTCACCAAGCTGACAGTGACCCTTTCCTGTAGGTGACATGATGTCCCCATGGGCAGACCCCACGACAAGCTGGACATGAAGACAGGCCAGGGGTGTGGGGAGGCTGACATTTGCTTCAGGTGATATTTTAGTCAAAGCAGTGTGGTTTGAAGGTTGTGCCTGTAAGCTGTTCCTATGCTGGTGGTGCTCCCTGCTCTCCTCTTCTCCTGAAGAATCTTTTTCCAAACAGCCTTTGAGAGAGTTGAGTTTCTCCATGGAGAACCACCAGCACTGGGTCATCTTGCACTGCAAACAGCATTTTGGTTACAGCTAAGCCTGGAGACACAAACATGGTTCTTGGCAGGGTGGAGTTGTTTGCTGAGCCTTTGGCAGCAGTGGCTTTCTGCAGCTCACTCTCTCCTGTTCAAGATGGTTTTGAGGTTGCCAGAAATTAGTAATGCCTCAGGTAGCCCTGAGCCTGTGCTCCATGTGCTGTGCTCAGTCACAAACCACTTCTGAGTCTGACAGCACTTTGCCCTCCCAGCTGTGCCCCCACACTGCTTGTGCCCTGAGATGCTGGTAGCACAGCTCAGTGACTAATGGCTAAGCACATGGAGGGTCCTGGGCTCCCCTCTGTGTGGTTTGCTGCAGCAAGCACATCTGCTGCTGTTCCCCAGGGTGGGTGCCTATTATCAAAGGAGTGAGGCAAGGATCAGGAGCTGTAGTGGTCTCCTGGAGCTGGCTCCCCCAGCTGAATGATTTTTCCTTTCCTGTAGGATGGCAACCAGCATCATGAAAAGCCTGATGGATCACTCTGTTCCTGAAGTCTAAGCTTGCCTCCTGCCTCTGTGTACCTGTACATAACCATGATGATTCCACTCAGCTCGGGCTGCTCTACTCAGTGATTTCTTTCTTCTGCGCCTGAGCCTCGCTGGAGGCTGGGAGAAGATTATGCTGCATCAAGCACTTGCATCTCTACTGGCTGGGAATGTCACAGTTCAACATATCTCCTTGATCCACAAACTGTAAAACTTGTAGCCTTCTATGCTTGAGAAATGTGAAATTCCAGTTGTGTTACAACTGCTTTCCCTAGGCTTCTGTTTCAGTCACTCCTCTAAGCCATTGCAGCTGAAGGAACCAGGTATCACTGGCAGAGTTCCCTGCTGTTGCCTAGGACAATGCTGTGCTTTCTGTTTAAGACAGATGAGTCTTTTTACTGCTTTCTGTTTGCAAGAGTAGATTAGAGATACCCTTAGGAGTATGACCAGTACTAGTTAGTTAGTGGGGTTTTTGTTCTAGTTACTACTGTTTACAGCAGAGTGCCAGCTGAGCTGCAGCGAGCTGTGCCAGCTGAGCTGCGCAGCGCTGAGGCCTTGTTCAGCGAGTAGGACATACAAGTAGTGTCCAGCTACTCAGATCTTTTTATTACTTGTTATACAAACTGTACCTAATGCTTCTCTCTCGCCTTAATCATGTTCTTAAGGAGTCAGAACTAACCAAATAAAGGACTGACACTTTAGCTCCTGTGTGGGCTGCAGAGATGAGCCAAGACAGGCCGGGGTTGCTCAGCAATGGTTTCAAACAGCTTTCTCCATCAGCCTGCTGCCTGCAGTGCTGAAGAGTTCTAAAGGGTAGAGCCAGCACACTCTAGACAAGATCTGATTAACTCTTCATACTTTCAGCCTAGCTGCTCAGCAAGATCTTCTGCTCACAGAGGTGAGAAATGCACTGCACCACCTCAGGCTGATCAAATTCATCCTGGGAGCCATCCTAATGGAGTCTGTGGTTGCTGTGGCAAGCAGTAACTGGCAGTAAGTGGTGACCGGAGTGGTTTAGGATTCAGCCCTGTGGGCACAGGAGCTGTGGCCTGTAGCAGTCCTCTCAAGTTCCTTGGCAAGCTGGTTTGCT
The DNA here is from genome assembly GCF_026170545.1 of Melanerpes formicivorus. Classification (NCBI taxonomy): domain Eukaryota; kingdom Metazoa; phylum Chordata; class Aves; order Piciformes; family Picidae; genus Melanerpes; species Melanerpes formicivorus. The sequence continues at coordinate 311,190 of NW_027142417.1, forward strand.
CAGCTAGGAAATCCCTGGAGCCCCAAACAAGATGGCAGTGAAGTGCTGAGCTCTGCAGCCAACCAGATTGAGCAGGAGCCAGTTCTGCACCTGCTCAAGGGTGAGAAGTCCCTGGTTATGCAAACTGCTTACCCAGGTACAGCTTGACCACCTGAACCTTCTGCTGCCCTGCCCTGCAAAAAACCAATCCAGAATGTTCTTCCTCTGTGCCTTTTCATCAGCCACCCTGGGAGCAGAGACGGCACAGAGTGCCCACAGCTGCTGCCTTGCTGCTCAAAGGAGTCTTTAGCTTTGTGTTTGTCTTCACTAGGGAGAAGGCTTGAGCCCCCAGGAGCCACAAACATTCTGTCCTGAGACAGCCTGCAGGGCTGGAGAATGCAAATGCTGCTTCTGTGGCAGCAGTGCAAGCAGCAAGCTGTGATGCATTCTATGCAAATCAAAGAGTGACTGCAAGCTCTTTAATTAGAGAAAAATAGCTCTTTAATTTCATTTCAGATCTCCTTGTGGAGAAGCATTCTCAGTAGGACAGTCCATGAAAAACCAATGCATACACCCTGGCAGTAAAGAGCCCTCCCTGGAGTTACCATACCAGGGAAAGCTGCACTTGAACAGAGCTTCCTGGCCTGGGTGAACTTCAGCAGCTAGCACTGCACAGAGTTCAGTTCCTTTAAAAGGTTTGGTTTAAAAGAAGGAGTTCAAGTAAAGGGCTGGAGGCAAAGGCACTTCAGTACTGCAGCTTCCAGAAGATGAGTTGCCTGTCTTCCCCTCCTGTGATAACACTGCTGCACTGCTCACTCATCCACATGGACACCACTGCTCCTGGGCAAGACAAAGCCAAGCAGTCAATGCCAAGGCAGACAGCAGAGGGACCCCAGAGTCCCAGAAGGCAAAGGTGGAAGGGAACTGACAGCCAGAGCCAGCTGGGAAGGGAAGGGAAAGGGGAAAGGACCTGGCAGCACATACCTGCATGGGCCTTGATCCTTTCAGTCACTTTGCCTAGCACAAGGTCCCACACCAGCAAGTCTCCTGAATGGCTTCCTGAGAGGATGATGTTGCCATCCCACTTCAAGCACCTGCAGGACACTCACAGTCACTTCACATCCTCTGTGTCCTCACACCTCTGCCTTTCCCAACAGCCTCACACCACTGACAATAAGCTGCTTGCACCCCCAGCCACCATTGCTGCCTTTCCTATTCCAACATCACACTTCTCCACTCTCACCTTCCTTTGCAGCACACCTTCACCCTCTCCCTGCTACAATCACTGATTATTTGTATGCTGCAAGAGCCCTTTCACATCAAGTCCAACCATCACCCCAACACTGCCAGGTCCCCCCTAAAACATGGCCCTCACCCTCACACCTACAGTGCTCACAACCCCTCCAGGGATGGGGACTCCAGCACTGCCCTGGGGAGCCTGGCCCACACCTTTGTGACCCTTTACCTACATAAATTCTTCCTAAGCCCAACCTCCCATCTCCCCTCTTGAAACTTCCTCTTCTCCTCTGCCTTGCTACTCTGGAGAACACACCAACCCACACCTCCCTCCAGCCTCATTTTGGTCACTTTTACAGAGCAACGTGGTCTCCCCTCACTGCCCTCCACACTTAACACTCCTAATTCCCTGAGCTCCTCCTCATGAGCCGTGTTCTCCATTCCCTTCAATACCTTTACTGCCCTTCCCCAGCACTTCACTGTCCTTGCAGCAAGATCTCACAATTACCTCTGTGGCTCATCAGTGCTTACAGAAGATATGAGCATCCCGGTCTGCACATCGATCACTTTAAAACAAGAGTCCTCTCCTGTGCTGAGTAGATGTCTGCTGTCTGGCCACAAGGAACATAAAAGGCAAAAGAAATGAGACAAAGGCACAGGCATAGCTCCAGTTCTACTTCCCAAAGCTCTCTGTGCTATCAGCATGTTGGATGTCACACAGCATGACCTACTTCCCTGTACATTAACTCTGTAAACAAGCTATGCTCACATCACGTCCACCTCACTGGCCTGTGGCCTTGGGTACACTTCCTTATAACAGAGACCCAAGCCAATGCAAATGATCCCCTTGAAGCAGTAACTTCAAGCACAAGGCTGTATGCCACCAGAGCTGGAGTGAGCCCCATATTAATAACTGAATTCCAACCTACCAGGGCTAAAAGCAGCATCGAACACAGTCCCGGAATGGCAGGGCACCTGGTGCAGCAGTGTTGCTGTAGCTACATCCCACACACTCATGGTGCCCTCTTTGGTTCCAGAAGCCAGCAAAGTATTTGCAGCATTCAAGTCCATTGTGTTCACCTAGGAAGTTCAACATCCCCATGTGAGACATCTTGAGACAGGCTTTAAACACACACACAGCAAGGCCATTAGCTCCCAGGTGACATTTCATTTCACAGCTAGCTCTGCAACACCCCTGATCAAGTCTAACTATTACAAGCCCTGCCTCTGGCCAAGAAAAGGTCCCTTTGGTATTTCAGACTGCTTGTGCTTTGCAGAAATGACCATCAACATCTCACTACTTTTACTACCACCTCAATGTAAGACTTTATCCCTTAAGGGCAGGACTCTTCTTTAAAGAGCTTCTGAGTCATCAGCTCTTGCCTGGGTACAGTTCTTCAATGGTAGCAGAACTTTTGCAGTAAGCAACCTGTTCAAAGCCTAACTGCTAAGAAGGTTTACAACACCTGTTGGGCTGTGCCCAGAGGTGTGCAGTTCCACAGAGCTCACACTCTGGTGATGTATTTACAGTGAAATTCATGAAGCTGGTTTCCAGTATGGCAAGCAGCTTACACTGTGTTGTAGTTGCTTGCCTTGGCCCAGATGCCAATAGTAGGAAGCTGTAACAATGAAAATACCTGAGCAACATTCTCTGCTTTCCAAGACAAAGCAGCTCACAGAACACCCCCACAGCCCCCTGCAACTGTAAGCACACAAGCTGAGCCAGCTAAATGAAGGCACCTCTGTTTCTGCTGGTGCCCCAGTCCCAGGAGGGGACCTTTCACCCAGGGATGCAGGGGGCAAACCTCACAAACACTGCCCCCAAATGAAACCAACTTCCCATTCCCAGCACACTTTCCCCTTCAACCCAATCCTTGTGCTTCACCACCACACCTTCCCAAGCAGCTGATCTTCCCATTCTGAGCTGCTCTGTCCACGTACTCACACTGACATCGTGCTCCAGCTCTGCCAGCAGCTCAAACTGGTGTTTCTTATTGCTCAAGGTCTCCCCAGGGGCACAGTGCCACACCTACAACACAGACACTTCAGTTAGCTCAAGGAAGGGTTGGTACAGCCTGGGATGAGTTCCTTCTGCACTGATGTCTCACATTACAGGGCAGGCTGCTTGTGTCAGCTGTGGGCCTTGTCTACGTGGCACAACACAGCAACGACAGCTGGCACCTGAACTCCTTCGCCCTAAGCAGAGGCACACGCTGAGCAGCACTCTGCTGGCTCCTGACAGCTCGCTGAAGCCTTCCTACCTATGGCTGTAGGACTGCACTGGATGGATGCTCACCACAAATCCAGGCACAGGCAGCTTTGGGGGATTCTTTCCTGTCTCTAACTTCCAAACTATCTTTCCACTCCACAGCAGCAGACATGCAACAGCAGGAGGCATGCTCTTCACATGATGAAGTTCCTGATCCACTTAGAAGACACAAGCTACAAAACCATTACACTGAAACATTTTAGAAGCCTATTTCCACTCTGCAAACAGAACCACCAGTCAAGGTCACAAACATCCCAGTTCCTCCAGCAAATAGTCTGCCTCCAAACCCCCACACTGACAGACATTTCAGTAAGCCAAACACTCTAAAGCAGGACCTCAGCTTTGAGATAATCCCACAATGGCTTAGGTCAGAAGGGACCTCAGAGGTGATCTACTCTAACCTCCCCACCATGGGCAGGGACACCTCCCACCAGCCCAGGTTGCTCAAGGCCTCATCCAACCTGGCCTTGAACCCCCCCAGGGAGGAGGCATCCACAGCCTCCTTGGGCAGCCTGTTCCACACTTCCCTCATACTGCAGAACATCTTCCTGAGATCCAGTCTAAGCCTACTCTCCCCCAGCTTCAAACCATTCCCTCTCAGCTTTAGCTAATTCTCATTTAGCTAAGATATTCTAGAACCAAGCACACTGTCAGCCAAGCCAAGTTCTTACTCTAGCACAAGAGGTGCAGCCAGCCAGGCTGGATGAGGCCTTGAGCAGCCTAGGCTGGTAGGAGGTGACCCTGCCCATGGCAGGGCGGGGTTGGGACTAGATGACCTTTAAGGTCTTTCCAACCCAAACCATTCCATGATCCACTCCAAAGCTTTTGACTGGCTGAGTATTACCAAGTGCCAGCCATGAAGAGTTGCTGAGGTGTAACAAAGCCACACACAAACCTTCACAGTGGAATCCCAAGAGGCAGAATAGAGGCGGCCGTCCCGCCAGCAGATCTTGCTGACCGCATCGTCGTGCCCCATCAAGGTGTCCTGCTGTCTTCCAAATGCAACTGAGTAAAAATATCTGTCAGGGAAAGGTTATAAAAGCATTATGCCTGCAGAGAACTTGAAAGGGGGTTTGCTACACACATGAGGAAGCTTTGCTCCTACAGTTTCTAACAGAAAGCTGCTGAATAAAAGAGGAGAAACGCAGACAGCGCTTCAACAGCCAATTGCTGTATCAGCAAGAAAGGCAATCCATGCCACTCAATTAAGTCACCAGGCAGTAAATACACACATATGATTGTCCCATGAAGAACTGATGACAGTGGTATCTCCAGGTAAGATTAGACAAGATGACAAAGCCTGTAAGAGAAAGAAGAAAGCCAACTAGTGCTCCATTTCTTAGCCCCAAAGGAAACAGCAGCACGTCGGCACGGGCTTGGAGAGCAAGCAGCCTTTCATTCGTCCCCATGCACAACACAGAGGTGATCTATGGACACCACTCAAGAAGAAACTGACAGGTCAGACACTGAACAGCAAATATAAACAGTACATATTAGATCTATCACAGAATGTCAGGGGTTGGAAGGGACCTCCAGAGATCATCGGGTCCAAGGCCCCTGCCAGAGCAGGGTCACCTAAGGCAGGCCACACAGGAGCATGGCCAGCTTGGCTTTGAAAGTCTCCACAGGAGGAGACTCCACAACCTCTCTGTCACCCTCACAGTGAAAAAGTTTCTCCTCATGTTGAGGTGGAACTTCCTGTGTTCTAGTTTATATCCATTATCCCTTGCCCTGTTACCAGGAGCCTGTCTGAGCAGCCCATTTGCCTTGTTTTGTCCCTCTGAGGTAAGAGTACAGAGAGGCTGATAGATCCTTGCCTCAAAGGACTCCAAACATGGCAACTAGGAAAGAATCTCTATGACCACAGTGGTCAGGCACAGAAAAGCAAATATCAAATCTCACTTCAGGTCCTGTTTCAGAAGCAGGGGAAAAACTTTGTCAGAGGTTGCTGAGGTCACTGCTCATTAAGGAAGGATGACTCCAGTTCACTCTGCATGGATTCCACTCCCTGTGCTTGATTTTCCTCTGCTGGATGACTCACAGAGTTCAAACTCTTGGGAGCAGTAAGGCAATATGGATGTGAGCAAGGGGTGGAACTTAAGCTTTGTGATTCCTAGCCTGGTATGAGCAGAGGAGTCTTCCTGGACATCCCTGAACTATCTATCTTTGTCTGCCACAAGCCCTTCCCTGGGTAGCGGAGCAATTCAGAACAAGCTAAAGTGCAACCCTTTAATGCTACCTTCCTGTGGCTCCATCTGCATGGAGGCCTAAGAGGGTCTCAATTCTCTTCACTAAATTATTCACACACAAGGCAATTGAGGAGGCCGGGGAAGAAAAGAGGCACTGATGCATGTTAAGAGCCATGTCTCTGAGCAGCTTGCAGAAGAGACCCACTGATCTTGTTGTCATTTTGACAGCAACTCACCATGTTGGAAAAGGACACACTTCTTTGGATTGTCTTTGACTCTTTGGAAAACATCTTCAGAGTGGAATCTGGGGGTAAAGGACAGAAGGGATGGAAGGTAAAAGGGCTGGCTCCTGTTTGAATATTCAGATAGCTCACTAGCAAAAGCAGGCAGAAGTTCATCACAGTCTTTGAGAAACTCTTTACAAAGCTTGTGACTGGAGCCTGGAACCAGCCTGTTCTGCACCAGCTGCAGAAGGATTCCCCCATGCCCACCCAACTCTAGGAGAACTCTGGTATCTAAAGGGAGAAATTACCACCTTCCCAAGCCTAGATAGAATATTGACATCCTTGAGTCCAAGAGATCTAAAACCTCACAAATCCATGTGCTTAAGCTAGCTAATTGCAAGAAATAACTATTGACCTGAATCTCTGCAACAGGCAACTTGCAAAGGTGACAACCCACAAGCCAAACAGAAGCAGGCTTCAGATGGGAACACTGAAACTCTCTCCAACAGTACAAAGGAATTGAGTGTGAAGAGAAAGCAAGAATCTTGCACTTGGCAGAAGCTTAGGGCCACTCCTCTCATGAGTGTAAATAAACAGGACTCAATGGGATCTCTCTGGAATCACTGAATGCTGATCTCCTTTTGCTCCCAGAGGATATTCATGGGATTCAATCTTCACTGCACTGGAGAGTTTCATGCTGTTTTGCTCACCAAACATTATTTAGTCTCAAGCCATGCATTTGCACTGCAGGTTCTAGGAAATGGCTCTGCAATACTTACCCTGGGATGTAGTGAAAACAGAAGACCCATTGGACGTGACTGCTATCCCAGTAACTGCCCTGTGAGACACAAGCAAGCTCAGAGGTGATTTCAGAGGCTTTGCAACTTAACCACCACCCTGCAAACTGACTACAGTTGAGATCTATTTGTTCTCTGTCAAAGCTAAGACATCCAAGGAGATTAAAAGCACTCCAGTGGTGTGTTGCATGCCTACAGACAAAAATGTGATGTGGAATGCCAGTGCAGGCTCCCCAAGTTGCTTTGCAAGAATGCCATCCTCATCAGAAAGGACAAGCCCATGTGAGAGGATGAACAGTTTCACATTCACTCTTCCTGGTGTGTGATTAGATACAAAGAGAGTCAGGAACCTGCCTAGAAGCAGCTACTGAACCCAAGTGCCAGGAATCAGAACCTGCAAGTCTTTTCTCCTCGAATTTGGCACTGGCAAAGTCATTATAGCCTAGAAATTCAGACAGAGAGCTTATCTCAGGGAGTTAGTTGTTAGGAAGCACTAAGCATCCTGCACAGCTACAACGCTGTTATGCAGACCTCCTTCTGCTTCTGTTTCCTGTTCCGGGGGGAAAAAAGGAAGACAAAATAGCAGCTGAAATGCAAGTGTGGTGTCAGGATCTCCCTGGCAAACTGCTAACAGAGGTCCTTTCTCACTCCAAGTGTTACCTTGTTTTCTGGGCAAGGGAATTTTCTTTTCCAGGTTGGCTTAGTCACCAAGAAAGTAGCTGCCCTCAAGGTAGTAAGAAGTCCTCCTTAAGTAAGAAGTCCAGCCATCAGGCAACAAAAATCTGCACTTTAAAATAGAGCTGCTGCTGTTCAGTTCACCTGGAATGCCCCAGCTGGCTCATGGCTCCCTAGGAACCCATCAGAACAGCAGTGTGGTACCTGGATTCACTGAAATCTGCAGCTGCAGGCCTGCTCATACAGCAGCAGCAGCTTCAAGTATGCAGTGGTTGAACTTAAGTGCTTTCACATTTCAAATCAAATGGGATGAAAGGGAAGTTAGGTCCTCTTGGACTTAGATAAATAAGTAATTGAAAGTCTTTATCTGGCTGCTGCTATCAGGGTTTTAGAGGAGGCTGATCAATATCTGCTTCAGGTACTAAAATGATATCTCTAGGCCTGCACAAGGAACAGAAAAAACCCCAAGCAAGCAGCTGACAAATGCTGGATTGCTAAACCGTCACAAACTCAAACTTATCTTGTGCAATCCAATCAATGAGCTGTCTCCCCAAGAGAGTTTACCTTAAACCCTAACCCACCATGGAGACTGACACACAGACCCCCCCAGCCCCCTCAATTCCAGGCAACAGCTTTGACTGTGAAAAGAGAAAGAGTAGTACCTACTCTTTGTGAATTTTATACTGCCCATCCAATTTCAGTTTGGCAATGTTGTTCCAAGCAAGGCTGATACTTTCTTCTGTCAGGTCTTCAAATGATTCTTCATTTGGAGAAACTGCAAGAAAATGCCACAATAAAGTTTCAGCACAAACAGAAAACAGGAAGACAGATTCCAAACAGCTCAGCAGCTGAAGTTATAAACAGATTATAGGAGTAGAGAAACCACACAAAGCTCCAGGAGTAAGAATCTGTCGCTAACAGAGTGACAGGATCACTTTTTCCCCACCTCTCTTCCTGAATGAATAGTCTTCCCCAGGCATACAACTGCAGTGCCCAAAGGCAGGGCCGCAGCACAGCCCAACCGCAGCGCCCCGAGGCAGGGCCGCAGCACAGCCCAACCGCAGTGCCCAACGGCAGGGCTGCAGCATACCCCAGCTGCAGTGCCCAAAGGCAGGGCCGCAGCACAGCCCAACCGCAGCGCCCAACGGCAGGGCCACAGCACAGCCCAACCGCAGTGCCCGAGGCAGGGCCGCAGCACAGCCCAACCGCAGTGCCCAACGGCAGGGCTGCAGCACAGCCCAACCGCAGTGCCCAACGGCAGGGCTGCAGCATACCCCAGCTGCAGTGCCCAAAGGCAGGGCCGCAGCACAGCCCAACCGCAGCGCCCAACGGCAGGGCCGCAGCACAGCCCAACCGCAGCGCCCAGAGGCAGGGCTGCAGCACAGCCCAACCGCAGCGCCCGAGGCAGGGCCGCAGCACAGCCCAACCGCAGTGCCCAGAGGCAGGGCCGCAGCACAGCCCAACCGCAGTGCCCAGAGGCAGGGCCGCAGCACAGCCCAACCGCAGTGCCCCAGGCAGGGCCGCAGCACAGCCCAACCGCAGCGCCCCGAGGCAGGGCTGCAGCACAGCCCAGCTGCAGTGCCCAGAGGCAGGGCCGCAGCACAGCCCAACCGCAGCGCCCGAGGCAGGGCTGCAGCACAGCCCAACCGCAGCGCCCAGAGGCAGGGCTGCAGCACACCCCAACTGCAGTGCCCGAGGCAGGGTTTTTATGCTGCAGACTTCACAGAGGAAGTTTCCAAAGTGAAAAGAAAAGCCCAAACCAACAACCCCCCCCAAAGCTTCCCTGCAGAGGTTTTGGCTTTCTATTGAGATGCCAAAAGCTTTCCAAGTGGAGAAGTAGCAGGGAAGCCATCCACTGCTACAATGCACCAAGTGCTTTTACTACTCTCTTGCACTCTGTCTGGCAAGTGACAGCTTCATTTCACTGTGCTGTTGCAAAAATTCAGGGCTAAAAAACCAAAAACCAAATAAATTAACCCCCCAAATGCATCAAACCTGAGACACTGAGATGTCAATTACTGTTTAAAGGGCTAACCCCCCCAGGAATTGTTATCTGTGAATGAATGACTTGGGCAGCACACCACCAGATCTATTTAGCACTGATGAATGCTAGCATCACTGTACACAACTTTCAAAGCCCCAGCTTCCAAAGTGAGGCTGAGCAGTCCCAGAGGAGACCACTGAGACAGAAGGCAGAAATGCCAGGACACCACCTCTGTTATCCCATTTGAAACTGGCCTTGTCAGTTCTTCTTTAACACTAGCTCATGTGTCTGTCTGCAGTTGGCTTATAAGGAAAGTGGCCAAGATAATCTCTGTACAATGAGATCCTGTGGGAGGAAGATGGAGAGGTTCTCAGCAGCACCAATCCACTCCACCCTCAGTTTACCTGCAAGCCATTTACCTGGAGCCTCAGCTATGGAGACACTGTGACTAGATGCTCGAGACAAGGTTTTGAGCTTTGGGATTATCCTTCGAGGGTGAGGAGTTGTAAACAGCTGCTTTGGTGTCTGTCCAAACTCCAAGATTTGTGTCAGCAGAGCCACTTTTTCATTGGGGTCCAGAATACTTCACACACACAAAAAAGGATATTTCATTAAGCCAAGCAGAAAAGTCCTTTGTATTTCCTCCCCTCCCCTCCCCTGAAAGGCTGCACATGCAGCTACTACAGCACCAGAGGCCATCAATTACAGAACTGATCTACCCTTACAGAACTGATTTACCACAGAGGTGATGAACAGGCAGATCACAGCTTCAGCATTTCATGCATGATGACATTATGGCCATCAGTTCAAAGAAAGGGGGCCAAAAAAACAGAGGAGAAAAGCAAAAGCCAATTCATGGAAGCCAGACTGAAGAAATGGTTAAGTAAGAATCTTTCAGTGCTGAAACTGAGAACCTGATGCTGGCTCTCTGCACATTCTGGGGTAGAAGAGGGAAGAGCTCCACCATTCCTCTACAGAGTATTTTTGCAGCCAGCAAAGAACTTGGGAGGGACACAGAGAAAGTCAGCTAACTGCTGGTACAAAACTGTTCTGATGCTTGTTAATTACCTGTTTAAATCCACTCCTCCTTCATAGGTTAATGGGTGAAACACTGGAAAAAACCACAACATGATTTGCACAGTGTAGAGATGCAAGGCTCATTTCCCTTGTCTGCAAGAGCTGCTATAAAAACGTTGCCTTTTTCACTCAGCTTGAGTTTATTGAAGCAGTTAAGCCATTTCAGCAGGCCACAGAGCTGGAGATCCTGTGCTCAAAGCCTGAATTTCTTACTTGGAAAAAAAACCAGTGTAGGATATCTAAGTGACTCAGAGGAAGCTCTAGAAGAAAGCAGACCTTTCATACAGGGAGGATGACTTCTTTTAGCTTCACTTTAGCTCCCCATACACACACCCAATAAAGGAAAGGACAAAGTAGTACAGATATTTGTTGACACAAACTCATTCATACACAGGTCTCTTCTGTCTCTCTTGTTCAGATTGCATGGGGTCAAAAGACCCTCCAAGGTCATCTTGTCCAACCCCCTGCAGTCAGCAGGGACACTTCCAACTAGATCAGGCTGCCCAGGAACACATCAAGTCTGACCTTCAGTGTCTCCAGCAACAGGATCCCAACCACATCCCTGGGCAACTTGTTCCAGTACTTCACCAGTCTCACTGCAAAGAGCTTCCTCCTAATGCCCAATCTAAATCTACCCTGTACCACTTTCAGACCACTGCCCCTTATCCTATCACAGCAGGCCCTTCTAAACAGTCCCTCCCCAGCCTTCATGTGAGTCCCCTTCAGATATTGAGAAGTGTCCCTGCTCTTCTCCAGGCTGAACAGCCCCCACTCTCCAGCCTGTCTTCACAGCAGAGGTGCTCCAGCCCCCCAGTCATGTTTGTAGCCTCCTCTGGACCCCCTCCAGCAGGTCTCTGTCTCTCTTGCACTGGGAGCCCCAGAGCTGGGCACAGCACTGCAGGTGAGAGTGCTCAAGCCTTACAACCATGCTGCTGTTTACCATTCCTGCCTCACTCAAAGCATCTCTTCTCTTTTAACTCTCTCTATAAAGAGCACACTCACCATTGTGAGCTGCAACTGCTTCACCTCCTTTCTGCTTGTAGCCAAAGATGATGTCAATCCATTCATGAAGATGCTCTGATACATACTGACTTTCTAAAGCCTCTTGGCTCTTCTGAAGAAAGTCATCAGGGCCTGGCATGAGAAAGGTTAATGAAAGGAGACATCCCATTCAGTAGTGGTCCCCATCTCTCTTCCTCCTTGAAAAAGCAGCCAAACAAAACCCCCAAACCAAGGTCAAGTTTACTCTAAGTATTAAACACAACTCTTAATTATGTCAAAGTTCTAAAGCAAACATTCAGAGGGCAGGATGGGAATTTCTTTCAGGGCTGGTGGTTCTTCTCTCAAATTAATTCACAGTACAAGCAGTTTGAGTGTAATTACCTGATGCCCAAGGGGGCAGCTCTACATCTTCAACCATCTTTCCACCCTGCCTTTTGCCCAAGTCCAGCTTCAAACTGTTCACTAGAAAACTAGAATCATTTTCATAAAATTCTGGAATCAGCTAGAAGAAAAGAAAAAAAAGGAAGGTTTGAGGCTAGCTTAGCTTTGATCACTCAGGTAGAATGCAATAAAAATGGAACATTAAAGTCCTTATGCTGGCACCTAAAACTGGGTAGCAATTTCTCCAGGCTTTCTTCTCTGTCAGCAAAGCAGCACTGGAAGATTCCTCCCATTACCTTTCCATCTACATTTAGGTTTCTTGACTACATATAAAGCAATTCCCCTTGGGCTAAATTCAGACTGGCACAGATGTGTACAACATGTAATGTGTGACACATGAACCCACAACACCCAAGGGGATCTTCAGAACTCTGACTGCATTGCTACCTTCTCATTTTTAAGACATCAGGTAAGAGTCAAGACCAAAATGTAGAATAAAACTAGAGAGATGACAAAGGTTTCAGGGCTTGGGTCAATTAAAGAGCAACACAGCTAACCATGAACTACAGACTTGGTGTTTTATAGAAGTATCCCTGTACTGAACTCTCTTCATAGTATCAGTCAGGGTTGGAAGGGACCACAAGGATCAGCTAGTTCCAAACCCCCTGCCAAGGGCAGGGACACCCCACACTAGATCAGGCTGGCCAGAGCCTTATCCAGCCTGGGCTTAAACACCTCCAGGGATGGGGCCTCAACCACCTCCCTGGACAACCCATTCCAGGGCTTCACCACTCTCATGGGGAAGAACCTCCTCCTCACCTCCAGCCTGAATCTCCCCACCTCCAGCTTCATTCCATTCCCCCTAGTCCTATCACTCCCTGATATCCTGAGCAGTCCTTCCCCACCCTTCTTGTAGGCCCCCTTCAGATACTGGAAGGCCACAATTAGGTCACCTCAGAGCCTTCTCTTCTCTTTCTTCTATCAAAGAAATATCATGTAACAGCACTCACTATCTGATATTGTTCTACAAGTTATGGTTCTGATACGGCTCAAGAAAATAAGAAGAGACTTCCACAGCTGAACCTCTTCAGATCCTTACAAGATTCCAGCAGATGATAACATAAAAGTTCACCTTGTCAGGCTAAACCCACTCTGGTCATTCCCACTGAGTCCAATACCATTCACAATGACACTTCTGTTAAACTGCAAGCCAGCAAGCAGACACAGACAAGCAGTCATGGAATCACAGAGAAGGAAGGAAGGAAGGAAGGAAGGAAGGAAGGAAGGAAGGAAGGAAGGATTTCTAAATGTTAAAGGATTCACAGAATTAATTTAACAGCCCTAAATACCCCACACAGCTAAAAACCACAAAGAGCAAAACAAGAAACCAACCAAGCACAGCCCACTCCCACCCCAAACACCTGAAAGCAGCAGGAGACATCCAAGAACAGAAAGCTTAGCCCAGCGACCCAGACGGACTGCAATCATTTTCCACTCATTTACCTCTTTGAAATCTGTTGCCCCATCCAAGCAGTTTCTCCAGGTTTCTGCAAGGCTAGATAACACATGTCAATCACACCTTTGCCCAAATCAATGCTTCTTTAAGGCTTTGCCCTCCCTTGAAGACATCTGACAACAAAACCCACCCAGTCATACATGAAATGCCAACAAACCTGTTGAACATTCTGTCAGCGTGGTCAAACTTTCCATTCTGCAGACAGAGCATGTACTCTGGAGCTGAGGAGAGGCAAGAGAAGGAATCAGCAGCTTGCTCCAGAGCTCTGGAGGTAGCTGGCTGCAGAGAGAGCAGCTCAAAGCTGCCTTACCAACTCTGACGAGATAAAACAGGACGTAACCCGGCGACGAGTAGTGGCTCCCGTACATGAACTTGGGCTCTGCCATCTCCTGGTACCGCTTCTGCAACACAGGAAGAAGAAAGAGAGCTCTGTTTCAATTCACCACTCCTGCCTGCCCTCAATATTGAGCACATACCCCCCAGCCTCCCCTTTTTTGTTTTTAAGACACAGAAGCACCCTCAGATCTTTCTCTAACCATAAAACAAACTCTAGGTTCCAACAGCGCTCCAGCCTTAACCGGATCACTACATCAGCAAGGAGAAAGAGTTGTTTGGAGCATCTTGGACTAGCAAGTTCTCAGCTTTTCCCCCCTCTCTCACTTTGAGATGTAACTGCAGTGACTCAGCTTCAAAGGAGAGCAAACAATCACTTCCTTTTTTGCCTCTGACATGAAGTTTGAGGAGAGCAGGGAAGAACACACTGACTTCATTCAACCTGGAAGCTCCTATGTGTAACCCCCCCAAACCTACTCTTAATAAGATGACTTTTTACTGCAGCAAGCATGAAGCAGCTCATGGGTTGAGGAAACAGAAGGGAAAAAACAACAGACTTATTGAAATGATTTAGAATAACAGAATAATAGAATTAATAAGGTTGGAAGAGGCCTCAAAGATCATCAAGTCCAACCTGTCACCCAACACCTCATGACTACAAAACCATGGCTCCAAGTGCCACATCCAATCCCCTCTTGAACACCTCCAGGGATGGGGACTCCACCACCTCCCTGGGAGCACATTCCAGTAGCCAATTCCTCTTTCTGGGAAGAACTTTCTCCTCACCTCCAGCCTAAACTTCCCCTGGCACAGCTTGAGACTGTGTCCTCTTGTTCTGGTGCTGGTTGCCTGGGAGAAGAGACCAACCCCCACCTGGCTACGACCTCCCTTCAGGTAGTTGTAGAGAGCAATAAGGTCTCCCCTGAGCCTCCTCTTCTCCAGGCTAAGCAACCCCAGCTCCCTCAGCCTCTCCTCACAGGGCTGTGCTCCATTTAAGCACAGAACATAACATCAATCATGTTCTTACCTTCCACAGCCTTAGGGGGTGTGGTGGGTTGAACTTTCCCCCAGCATTAACTTGAGCCAGATGATTTTGAAACAGTTAAATCTTTTTGGTCAATAAAATGCAGCCAAATCTGGATTTTTCCATTATTCCTCCCCCCACTCAGTGTTCCATTAAGAACTAACAAAGGTTCTAAACACAGTTATGTTCTGCAAGTGATTTTGGAATCATTAACTTGCCACAGGAGACAATGATTGCATGCAAAGGATGAAAAACCAAGAAACTGAGGACCTTCTAAGCCTGCACCTATGTGTTTGAGTGGTCATGAAATTGAAGCCTGCCCACTTTGAGGCATGGCAGAAGTCTGTGCACTAGATCTGTATGCAGATGTGGTGGGTTTAGGCTATGCCTTTAAAATTTAGTTACAGATTTCCCCTCTTTGAAGGGCTCCCCCTCAAATTCAGCCTTTCCCCTGAATGGAAGTACTGCAGATTTGGATTTCATTCATGAACATATTTTACTCCACACATTTAAGTGCATGCCTCTTCCAAGCTTTGTGTTTCTGTTCATTGCATCTCAGTGACTGCCAAGCAAATGCAGTTACAAGGGTCCAATGGATTTGGGGATTTCAGTTCAAAAGGGAGGTGAACCACTGAAAAGCACATACAGATGAGAGGAAACGGACTCCAATCACTTTGAATCAGCACTGACAGAGATCAGTACTGAGGAGATCACACTGCTGTGCTTTGCTTACAAGGAAATATGCTTCTCACAGCTTAGAGTTACTTTCAATATCCACACAATTCCCAAAGCTTTCCTTGGCAGAGCTGCTTTGATTACCAGTATGTCCAAGGCCCAAAAGGTGCAGCACATAGAGCACAAGCTATACATACCAAGAGCCTATCCAGCCTTTCCTTATTCAGGGCACCAATCGGCTTGCTGAGGTCCCGGAACGTCTCAGGCTTTGTCAGGTCTAAAATGAAACAAAACAGAGTCAGACTCTATGCTTTCAACAGGGGGTTGGGACTAGGTGATCTTTAAAGGTCCCTTCCAGCCCAACCCATCCTATGATTCCATAAACTACACAGTAAGAGAATAAACCTGGTTGGATGATCTTTGAGATCATCGAGTCCAACCTATCACCCAGCACCATCTAACCAACTAAACCATGGCACCAAGTGCCACATCCAATCCCCTCTTGAACACCTCCAGGGATGGGGACTCCACCACCTCCCTGGGCAGCACATTCCAATGGCCAATTTCTCCTTACCTCTAGCCTAAACCTCCCCTGGCACAGCTTGAGACTGTGTCCTCTTGTTCTGGTGCTGGTTGCCTGGGAGAAGAGACCAACCCCCACCTGGCTACAACCTCCCTTCAGGGAGTTTAGAGAGCAGTAAGGTCTCCCCTGAGCCTCCTCTTCTTCTCCAGGCTAAACAACCCCAGCTCCCTCAGCCTCTCCTCACAGGGCTGTACTCCAGACCCCTCCCCAGCTTTGTTGCTCTTCTCTGGACACCTTCCAGCAAGTCAACATCTTTCCTAAACTGAGGGGCCCAGAACTGGACACTCTGCATGTGGAGTGAAATACTGAACAGCAAGAAGGTATTTTGTCCACTAAACTCCAGAGAAGGGGTTAAATGCATGAGAACACAGCCAGGATCACTCATGCCAAGCTCACTTTGATGGCACATCAACTTTACGCAGTGCAAACCTTGTCCCCCTGTCCAAGACTTTCAGGTTGGACAGGATGCACCAAGATGGCTTTCAGTACACACCTAGCACTGAACTGGAGTAGTCTGCTATGATCCAGGGAAACACAGGATACTGGGAGAGATCATTGCAGCTTCTATCAGCCAGGTTGTTGAGATGGAGCAGGTACTGGTAGTTGGATATGTGTCCTCGTTGCCACTGCAGCATGTAGCTTTCAGCTGTGTGCTCTGTAATGTGGTTTTCTAAAACAGAAAGAAAACCTTCAGAGTGTTGAGGTTTGGAGTTCCACCCCCAAACTGTACTGGGACTAACATCATGCAAGCTACTACAACATAATTAGGGGCATAACTGTTTAAAGGAACAAGAAGGATCAAGTGGTAACTTCATGTTTCAGTAGCTACCACAGTTCGTCCATTTGTTTAACAAGCCTAATTCCATTGAGCAACAACCACAACAATCATGCAGGAGCACTCTTGCTTTCTTTGGTTTCAATGGATGGGAAAGAACCTGAGCACTTATGGAGCTACAGAAACATATCTGCAGACCATGAAGAGTTCTCCAGGCAGTCTTCTAAGATTTCAAGTGTCCAGAAGTAGCTCTGCTAGAGTCAGGGGAAAAATTCAGTACATTTTCCTACTGGACAAGTGAAAATGCCCACCAGCAATGACTGGCAGAAAGAAGTCTTATGTAAAGAGGATTCAGTTTCAGAACCACTGGATGAGAGGCTAGAGGAAAATAAAACTGGACCACCACTCAAAAGAAGGAATTCTGAACCTGGAGCTTCTGTCTGAAGCATGAGGCAGGGGCTCAGGAAATTCAGCACTGCACTACTCTCGATTCAATAGCTATAAGGTACAACAAAATGATCTGGGAGTATTGAGTTTGTTCTGCCCCCCCACCTTAATATGAAATTGGAGAGGTTTCTTTGCTATCTTAGGCTGTCCTAGATGACCTTTGGAGGTCCCTTCCAACCCAAACCATGCTGAGCCAGTTTATATTCTTTCATCAAAACACAGTTCAGCTGAGTGGAGTGTATTCACCCCTTGCTTTGAAGAGAAAAGGTTTTGGGGGGTTGCTTTGGTTTGTGATTTGGTTGGCTGGTTTGGGGGGCAGGGTTAAATTGTCAAAGTTGTGCAAATCAAAAGAATTAGTTTCACCTTAATAATGTTATCTCAGCCTTCACATCCAGCTCTCCAAACACAAACAGAATCCATGCAGCTTTGCAGCACTCATTCTGAACTTTGTGCTTATTTCTGGCAATTGCTTATTATTATTACACCTGTTTGTTCTTCTCATTCTTCCCACAAATAGCAAATAGAGCAAAACCCAGACACAGTTCCCCCCCTCCAAGGCAGTACAGGGTACATGAAGAAATAAATGCTGCAAACCTATGTATGTTGCAATAAGGTAATAGAGCTCATCTCGGTCTTGGTAGTTGTAGAACTTCAAGTAGATGTCAGAACACAGATCATTCTCTGTGCAAAACACTTCAAGTCCCTTAGAAGTTAAAGGGGGAGAGGAAATGAGAGCAATTAGTCACAAGCTGTAATATTCATGGGTTTTAACACAATATTCCAGTTAGTAATCCCTAAAACCTCAGACTCCAAACTAGGCAGCAGTTCTGCTCACAGTGTCTAACATTTTCATCTTTCCCATTTCCAATCATGAAAGCATTCAGTTCACACCCAGCTGAGCAAATAGCTCTGTAGTTTATAGCTGTCCACAGATTGGCTCTGTCTGGATTGATTAAGCACAGGTAATAAACTGCTTTGTCCCAAGTGAATGGAGTGAGGCAGAGTTAAATGTCTACTCAGTTGAAATGTGTTTTGAGACACAGATTTTGTCAAAGACTGACACTTCAGTGCAGACACTGAAAGCCTACAGCTGAGGCTCCACTGTGGCACCCTCACCACCCCTCAGCCACGAACTGCAGGACTCATCACTCCACATCAGTCTCAGTCTGAACCAGTGATCCAGCTCGCTCCATGAATCAATCCAGAGAGTAAATCCACCATGAGAGAGTAATTCATCCAATCCCAAGCTAGGTGTTTGAGACAAACAGAAAGAATTGCTCCCTGGAGGTGCTCCCTTCCTCCCCTCCCCTACACCAACTGCTTATGAAAGAAGTTTTTCATCCTCGGCAGAAATCGCTCTTCCTGTTTTCATCCTTTTTGACAGCAGAGGGAATGAAACCATTTAAATAACAGACAGGACTTTTGAGTGCTGCTGACTACACACTCCACTCACATGGCTTTTACCTAACAATACCCACACAGCTGGAGGTGTCAGGACAGTTAACAAATCCCCACTGGAGCTTACCAGCGGCATGAGCCCGTGTCGTCTCTTGTAGATGCGCCGCACGTTTTGCAGTGTTATTTGTACAACTGGCTTCTGGGAGGGGGAGGAGAAAGAAAAGATGGAGATCTTTTAGAAGCCACATGCTCTACTTAAACCTCTTCAGTCAGTCTCAAGTTTCTCTTGACTAGAGGTACAAGCAATATGAGAATATCCAACCACGTGATTCGAGCTAAGCCGTTAGGAGGAAGCTTGTCTTGGCTGTTGGGCCTTGCCTGAGTAGCAAACAAGTTTAAGAATAAGTAAGGACTAGAGTCTTGTCACCCCAGCCTGCTGCCAGCTCCAATAGTCATGCAAGAGAGGAGCAGAACACAAGAAACTCGACAGAAAATAAGCCCAGTGGGCTGCTGAGCAAACTGTTTGCCAATGGTGCCACCTGCTGAAGGGACACTGAATGGCATTTTGTCATCCTCAGCTGTGAAGCACAATTGCCTTGCCTGGGCATAGCTAAGCACAGTTAGTGGCCTGCTAAGATTATCACTGCTGTGTCTGTGACAGAGTTCCAAAGCAGCATTCTGTCTGTGACATGCACCCAGTTTCCTCTAGACACAGAGATGATCAGTTCAAAACTTAGCCAAGATCTTCTGACATAAACTGTCTATAAAGTTCCCACATCAGAGAGCAAGGTTAAGGCATTTAGCTTAAAGGTTGCAAAAAGCCATCTTTAAATATTAACAGAAAATAAGCAAAGGACATTCTGGGCTTTGTCAGTAGGAGGTCAACTTTAAGCAAGTGAGGACAGAGTAAAACCTCAGAAGCAGAGGTACACTGAATGCAGCAGAGCAGCACAGCCCAAAGGAAAACTAAGGAGCTTCTGGTTGTAACTGGAAAGAGACTCTCCTTGGAGATGTGCTCCAAGTGCATTTAAGAGGAGTAGTACAGAGAATGAGAAGTGTCCATGAGAGGGGCAGCGTGCTCACATCGTATGCAAGACCATCTAGGAGGCACTTACAGGATATCCATTAAGAGGCTGGAAGTACAAGTTAGCATCAGTAACACACACATGCCCTGGATTAGTCACCAGTGGTGTCACCATTTCTGCTTTACATTCCATATGCAGCGTTTCAGATATGCTTTGAAATCTACAAGTGAAGAAAGGGAGTAAGTTTACCTCCAGTACTTGCTTTGGTAAAGCTACTCTTAAATTCCTTAGAAAGGTTTTAGGTTATCTTACAACCTTGGGACATTAGAATGGGGACTTGCTAAGCCTATTTTAGACATGAAGAAAGCTCTTTGTTGAGACCACCACTTGAACAGGCACTCCAGAAAGGGAAGTTGCTACTTTCTGCACCAGTCTCAGAGCAGTAAGCCAGAGGACTTTACAGGGCTTTATTTGGCATATACTGATGCCCAGTTTCAGATACACTGACCAGTTTGGAGATGAAATCAAAGTAACACATTCACCTGCCCATTCTCCACTCTTCAGAGGGCTCAGAATGCAAAGATAGCTCTGAATTACAGAACTTTGGCTGCCCCAAATGAGAACCTGTAAGTACTGATGCAGTGGACTAAACCAACCAGCTGAAGACCACTTCCAGCAGAAAATGAGGAGAAGTTACCTGTTTTTATCAAATGAAGTTCTGGCCAAGCGTGACTGCAATATGGCAGTTATCTAATGTGGAAGGAAAACAAACAGTCAACACAGTCTAGGAGCCAAATGCAATTACATGTTTATGGTGAAACAGTGATACCAGAAATAATCAGAGACTTACCATGGCAGCTTGGTCTCCCATCTTATCCAGACAAGAAGCCCTGTAAAGCTAGAGAACAAGGAGGTTTAAGTGAAACAGCAGAGAGGTCTCCCACAGAGCTCAGAAGTGAGAAACCTGAGGAGCTTTGGCATTCTTGGTGAAGAAGCACTAAAAGAGCCACTATTATTTCTGTGGGAAGTTTGTTCACTGCCATGTTAGTACTTTGCATACTACCACCCTGCAGAATACAAGCTCCTGTGGGTAGCTTACACAACCTGTCAGAACTGTGCTCTGAGCTACATCCTGTGGGCAACTACTGCAGGTTAAAAATACATACTCCAAGAATTACTCCAAGAATTTTACCTTAAGAATAAATATTTGAGAGAGCTCACCAAAAAGATGCTGTGAAGAAGTGCGTGGTGGTAGCAAATAACCAACCACATACCTGATGCAGAGTCTGCACAACATCTCCTAGTTTCCCAGCAACATCCAGTTGGAATAGGTGTTCTGATTTGCCCTGAAAGCAAAACAACATTTACTGCAAAATGAATTTAAAATGAAGCTCAGTGAAAAATAAAACTCCAATTAAAATGCTCTGAAAGCTGGTCAAAGCTTGAAACATTCCAAAGGGAAATGGTGAACTTGATTTTGCTTTTATTTACAAATACGCTCCCAATCCCAAACCCAATCACAACCTGTTTTGACTACTCATTAAGAAACACTTAACACATCCCCCCCCCCCCCCATGTATGTGCCCTAATTTCCCCCTACAAAGTTTTCCCAGCTTTCTGAAGAGTCATTTCACAGTCTCTACTGCTGGGTTTGACTTTAATACATTAAAAGGATGTGCAGGGATCAACTGATGTTAACTGTTACTCATACTTAGCAAAGGTGGTGGGATCCTTTGATGACTCCTGCATGTGGTACCACCACATTTCTGCAGGGGTTTGTAATTTTCTGTGACAAGAAGAGTGATCAGTAAGACTATGTCAAGACACTGATCAGTGGCTACAGTTGATTACTCTAAAGCCAAAGGAAAGAAGAGATCACAGAATCATAAACCAGATTGAGTTGGAAGGGACCTTTAAAGATCATGCTGCCCAACTTCCCTGAAGCGAACAGGGACACCTTCAACTAAAGCAGGTAGCTCAAAACCTGACCTGGAGTACTTCCAGGGATGGGGCATGGACCACCTCTCTGGGCCACAGTCTCACCACCCTCACTGTAAGAAATTTCAGAGTCATAGAATCATAGAATCAATAAGGTTGGAAAAGACCTCCAAGATCATCAAGTTCAACCTGTCACCCAATACCTCATGAGTACTAAACCATGGCATCAAGTGCCACATCCAATCCTCTCTTGAACACCTCCAGGGATGGGGACTCCACCACCTCCCTGGGCAGCACATTCCAATGGCTAACAACTCTCTCTAGGAAGAACTTTCTCCTCACCTCCAGCCTAACCTTCCCCTGGCACCACTTGAGACTGTGTCCTCTTGTCTAAATCTCCCCTCTTCAGTTTCAAACCATCACCCCTTATCCTGTCACAAGAGGCCCTCCTAAGAAGTCTGTCCCCAGCTTTCTGATCACCCCCTTTATGTGCTGAAAGGCCACAGTAAGGTCTCCCCAGAGCCTTCTCTTGATGGAAATCTAGATGACCTCCATTGTATTGTATGTGATTTGAGCTGACAGAACAGCAATCTGAGAGGAGAGCATGCTTCAGGAAGCAAACGGAGCTAAAGACAGACAAGAGATTCAGTGGCAATTTAGATAAAAGCCTTGTAATGTTTCACCCAGAGCACCATTTCCCCCTCAACAGGGAGAGCACAGCTTTTAGAAGTCCTAGTGGATGGTCTACAAGGATTGCTTACAGCCAACAACATAAAAGCTTTTGTCTCTGTAGCTCTCCAGCCTTATGCAAAGACAATACCTCAGCATTTTGTAATTGATCTGAACCAATCAATGCAAGACATGGAAGCTAAAATGTACAACCAGATTCCAGCACTCAGTGACACACCTGGAACTGGAAATGATTCAAGCAGAAGACATTTAGCAGGAACAGAAAAATCTGAAGGCCAACTACATTTCCTGTTCTAATATGCAGACACACAGCTGTACTTTTGTGAGGTAAAGTGCAATGGCTAACTGACAGAAATGTTTGAGGTATGAAGGAGTCTTGACTCAGCAGGAAAATAAAGTGAAAAACCTACACAACCCTTTTGGTGCTTTTCTTTTTCACTCTGTTGGCAGTGTGAGAAGATATTGGTGTGATAGTTCATAAATCTTGCAGATGGAGGCAG
Organism: Melanerpes formicivorus; assembly: GCF_026170545.1. Taxonomy (NCBI): domain Eukaryota; kingdom Metazoa; phylum Chordata; class Aves; order Piciformes; family Picidae; genus Melanerpes; species Melanerpes formicivorus. Next base: position 333,907 of record NW_027142417.1, read on the forward strand.
AACAGAACAGAAAGACCAGAAAGCACATTTAGCACATGAAGAATGAATGGCATAAAGAAAATAAGCAAAGGAAATCAAGATCCTAGTTTGCAGAGAGATCTAAGCACAAAAGCAACCCACAGCAGTCATTGAGAGAGCAGAGACATCTCTTGACTCTTTGCTGCTCATTCCAGTACCACAAGTTTAGAGACTTCACACATGGAACACAAATTCTTGGGAGTTTTAGTTGAAAAAATATGTTGAAGAAATACAATTCTGCTTCACTTCTTGGGCAGATATGGGGGTTAAGGACTCTGGGTTTCAATTTTGGGTGTGTGCCTTAGCTCATCCCACATTCCAGATGAAAAACCCTTACCCTCCAGGCTCAGAATTATAGCAGAAAGCAATCCAAAGTAAGCTCTGATTTCTGCTGTGAGCAGCCTTGTCTGTCACTTCTTTGACCTGTGAAGCACTCAGCTGGGAAATATCAATTAGCAATCGCTCATCTCAAGTGTGAGCAGAAGTGAGGAGAAGCCATTTAGCCAGGCTGCAGTGTCCACTGAATACAAGCAGCCAGCTGACAGCTCTGACTGCTGTGCCCAGAGCTGCACAGCAAGGTAAATAGCAAGTGTCAGGTCTGCAGTGTGTCCTCCAAGAAATATCACAAACCCAGGCCTGAAGAGCTCAGACACAATATGCACAATTGTTTTTTAGTGTAATGTCCTGTTTCTCAAACTGCAATTGCTTCACCCTTCCAGAAATGAGAGCATCAATCCCTGCAAACCACCAGTTTGCTAAGAACAGTGACAAAACATCTACTTACTCTTACTGTTTTATAGGGTGCAATAATGTTTCTTTCTTTAATGAGAAAAGCCTGAAAGAGTAAGAGAGGTTACAGTTTCAATCCTTAAGTCATAATAAATCAGAAGGAGTGATAAAGACAAAGCCAAGAACACTCTTTAAGCAAGCACAACTCTGGGTTGCAATAACCTGCTCTAGCTACCCCAGATAAACTGCAGGAAAACAATGACCCTTTATTGCAGCTGACTGCAAAAGGGCCAAGTGCCCAACTGAGTTCAGAGGTTTACTTGTTTATGTTCTCATTAGTGGGGTTTTACTCTAATCATATGAGTTCCAACATTAAAGCCAAGATACACAGTCATTGGTCTACTCCATCTGGTGGAAGGATCCTCCCTCTCTTTTCTTCATACCCTCAGGGATCTGTTCTGACAGGAATTACCCCACAGGGGCAACTTGTAACATAAACTACTGTGTAAACCTTCACATGAACTCCTCTTCCACTGCCAAACATTTTGTTCCCAGTTTCAACTGCCATGAACATCAGAGTTCCTCTTGCACCCAACAGCCTGTTTTTGAACAGTTCTGTTTCTCTGATGCTATTCTTGCATCTAAGAGGATCTTCCCTCCCTAAAACCCACATAAAACTACTTTCCTTCTTCAGAATCTTAGGAACAGAATGGTTTGGGTTGGAAAGGACCTTAAAGATCATTTGGATGCAATTCCCCTGCCACAGGCAGAGATGGCTTTCACCTGAAACTTGAACCCTGTATTTCAGGACACTGAAAATTAGTTGGTGGACATAGAGCACAGTGCAATGTTTCCTCAAAGCTGAACTGCAAGGATCAAGATGGCTTTGGCATTACCACGAGAAGCTGCAGAATGTAGCACACAATCCAGCAAGATCAAAACAAAGACGACTGATAATCAGTTTCACTTCAGCCTATTCTCCTCTTTCATTCAATTCTAAAACTGCCCCAAGCTCCATTATAAAATGCACAGTGCAGAAAGTTCACTTTATCAAATTAATGACTTAATGAAGTCATTAACAGCTTGAAAATTCCAGCATCAGTTTCACATTAATGCTCAATTTTTGACACTAATTAGTTTTGCTTCTAGTTAACCTCCCACCCTCAAACCCCAGCTTTGACAGAGACACCATTAAGGTAAGCTTGCTCTTTTACACATCTGTCCCAGACAGGTCTTACCTGGTTACAGACAACAGAAATCCCTCCAGATGTGTCCCTAAAACAAGGTAAATAAGACAGTTGGAAGGTGTTTCAGCTTTAAAAGGACCTTAAGACATGCACAGAGTGACTCACACTCTCATACCGTGTGAAAGGGTTGCTTGCTTCATGATCTTCTGGGGCCTTAATACTAATGCAGTCTCTCAGTGGTATCTGCAGCAAGTTAAGAGAAATAAAAGCTCCTTAAAAAAGCTTATGAAAGATCATCTAAAGTTACCAAGGACTTGTTAAGTTTGCTCTGCTTACCTTGATAATGGGCTGGTTGTTGTCATCAGGTTCAAAAATGATTGACTTGGAACAGATTTTTAGGGAGCCTCTGAATTTTCTAGAAGGAACAGTAAAAAAAAACAAACAAAGAATTGGGGATGTGTCAGAGACTGGGACCACTCCAGTAAATGAATGTATGCAAGGGGGGTTGTACCTTTCATCTCTGCAACCTTTATTTACAATATGATTAGCTGTGTGCTGTTCAAAGTAATACTCTTCCAGGTTAAGAAGCAGCAGTGAAAACCTACAAATAAAGAACAGTAATTCAGTCAAGAAAGGAAACACTCTAACAGTATTCTTAATAAAACACATCAAATGGCTAGGAAATCTTCACTGAATTCTGTGCCAAGCCCAAGAATGAATTCATCTAAAAAGAACACTTTAACAGAACAAATTGAGGAGGGTAGATTTAGACAGATCAGGAGGTGTTTAAGCCCAGGCTGGATGAGGCTCTGGCCAGCCTGATCTAGTGAGGTGTCCCTGCCCATGGCAGGGGGGTTGGAACTAGCTGACCCTTGTGGTCCCTTCCAACCCTGACTGACACTATGATATACTTTACAGTGAGGGTGGTAAAACACTGGAACAGGCTGCCCAGGGAGGTTGTGAATGTCCCCTCCCTGAAAGTATTCAAGGCCAGGTTGGATGAGGCCTTGAGCAACCTGGACTAATGAAAGGTGTCCCTGCCCACGGCAGGGGAGTTGGAATTAGATGATCTTTAAGGTCCCTTCCAAGCTAAACCATTCTATGAATCTATGAAAAGTGACCTGGAGAATCTGTGCATACATGAAGACTGATTGATACTCCAACACACCTAAGGTGAGACACTTGATTCTGCTCCAGTCTCAGGTGGAATTATCCTGACACAGCCAGGCTTTCCCCCAGCAAACATTAGCTTAGCCCTCATCAGTGCCTGCACAGTTCCAAGAGCATCTGGACAATGCTCTCAGTCATTGCTCTCAGTTTCAGGTATTCCTGCAAGACTTGATGACCATTGTGAGTCCCTTCCAACTTGAGAGATTCTCTGACTCTGTGCCAGTCAAAACACCCAGTGACACAATGGGAACCCAAGGAACCAAAAATGTGGGGTGGAGGAGATTAGATCTTTCTAAAGCAAAGCCAGACTGCATTGGTCTGAAGTGTTAATTGAGAACACAGACAGGGTTTTCATGAGGGCTGAGGCTCAGGCCAGACAGCCCCTGAGGAAGCATCACCACCTTCCCCAACCAGGCACTTCCTCTGTACCAGTGCCTGTTCAACCCACAGGAAGCCTGTTCATGGACTGATTCAACAGACAGCAAACCTCAAGAGCACAAAAATAAATAATAATTAAAACCCCTGAAGCCTTCTGAAGTACTTCATTGCAGGATCACAGTAATGCCAGTGCTGGTATGAGGTAAAAACAAAGAGGCCAGATTAGAGAGCACAGTTTTATGTCATATCTAACAACTTAACTTAAACCCTGATGCAAGTCACTAAAACTCACCAACCTTCCTAACAAGGTGAACACACTTCAGCAGTGGAGAGTGCCAGTGGGCACTGGCACAAGAAGGTGAACACATTTCAGGTGTGAAGAGTGCCAGTGGGCACTGGCACAAGAAGGTGAACACATTTCAGCTGTGAAGAGTGCCAGTGGGCACTGGCACAAGAAGGAGAACACACTTCAGGTGTGGAGAGTGCCAGTGGGCACTGGCACAAGAAGGTGAACACACTTCAGCTGTGAAGAGTGCCAGTGGGCACTAGCACAAGAAGGTGAACACATTTCAGCTGTGGAGAGTGCCAGTGGGTACAGGCACAGCAGTGGGAGCAGAAACATCTTCTATCACTTCCAAGTAGCAGTGCTCACAAACAAGCTGCTGTGCTGATCCAGAGAAGCACTTGGTATTTACACACAGCTTTGAGCTTTCTTTCCTTCCTTTGGACTGTTTGTGATCTGCTTTTAGAGAAATGCCCCTGACAATGATACCAAACAAAAAGTGTCCCCGGGGCAGTATTCAAATAGCCATAAATCTGCTGAGAGTTCATAAAATGAACTGAAGACACTGAATAACTGCTCATTAAAGAAGCACATTTCAGAGCAGAAAGCAAGCCTGTTATTGGAAAACCCATCTTGTTGAGGTAAGATCTGTGTTGTGTCTGTTGCATTAACCAGAAGATAACAATAAAGGTTTACTATATAACTATATAGTTATATACTCAAATCCATACACTCAAAACTGTGTGTCCAGGACATTTTGCTGTAAGTCTCTGCTGCTGTTTCAAAATGGCATTAGCTTGACCTCTCCTCTCCTGAGCACAGGTATTTTATGATGCTATTAAGAAACAGCTGCTGTTAAAACCTTAGGACACATGCAGGTTTGAACAGCAGATGCTTATCAAGCTCCTTAAGAAAATCCAACACAAATCTCAACAAGTCCCTTCAGCCTCCACCCCAGCTGCTGTTACTGTTTGATTCTTGAACACCTCCAGTTTCCAGTGGGGTTTTAAGGGCTTTGCCTTCACATATCCTCTCCAGAAGACACAACTTCAGCTGTCATCTGTTTCTCACAGAATGCTCTGCAAGCTGACTGCCACTTAAAACAGCTCATGGGTGGAACAAAACATTTCAGACCTGCATCTCCACTACTGGCAAACAAATCTAGACCAGTTCAAGTTGCAGTTAATTGCAAACTTTGGAGATTATGAAGCATCATCTCTGGACTTCCTCAACTTGGACATGATGACCTTGAAGGTCTCTCCCAACCTGGTTTATTCTCTTCTATTCAATCTCAGTCCTTACAGCTTCAGTATTGACATTTGGCTGTGTTTTATTACAACCCTATGGATCGTTAGAAGAAAAGCTGAGTCTCATCAGATGTTACTAGAGCCGAGTTAGAACTTTTATCTTCACAGAACAGGCTTCTGCCACAGAAATAAGAAGAGCCACTGACAGTTATGGGACCAACAGGGTCCTTCTGGAGAACCATCGCTGCTCAGGATGACACTTCAGGCTTGCCAAGAGGTTTAACAAGTATTTACAGACAGCAGGGAAACAGACAGGAGATGCTGAGAAAGAGGCAGTTTCACTTTGCAGGATGAAGGGAAAAGACAGCACCACTGCCACCAGGGCAAAGCTTTGAGCTTTAGGGTGGGTGGAAGGACACAAACTGTTACAGATCAGATTTAGTGCAGGAACCTTGCCAAGAAAAACAGAACTTAATGTACAGGAGTGGAAAGACGTGGTAACCACAGGTAGGGCTGGAAGAGAACAAAGCCCTGAGGAACTCTGGCTGATCTTTTCTAAAGAGAAAGCTGAAAATGTCTCTGTTTATTTTTTGCCTTTCTCCAAAAGCTGCCATTTAATTGCCACTCAGGAATGACCTGAGGTGTATGAGTCAAGGACGCACCCCAGGTGCACAGGGAAGACTAGGCAGCAGGAAAACACTTGCAAAACTTCACCAGGGATGATGTCACTCCCCAGACACAGGATTTGGGAACCCAATTGGCACCCAGACATTCCTGGCAGGGTTCAGAGGGTGCACCAAAGTAGCAAACCACGCTTGACAAATTACAGCCTAGGGTTTCTAAGTCCTGCCAGAGATGCTGTAAAAGATCCTCAAAACAAAACAGATTGGGTTGTACCAGGCTTAGTCTGCTGGAGAATTTTACCTTGACTTTACTTGACATGCATCTTCTTCTGTACTACACTCAGAAAAGATTTCAGATGGGACCAAACAATGCAGGGGTGAAAAACCCAACCCCCAAGCAATCCACAACTTATATACCAACACCACCTTATCAACTGAAGCACAGGACTTGTTCATTTCAGACACATGAATGAATGTGCAGGGATCAGTGTCCTGGCAAAATCCCATTTATGCCACCCACAGCAGAAGGAGTCCCACTGATTTTGCTTTAAATTGTTAATCTGTGATTGAATTTTTAATCAGAGAAAACACACAGACAAAATCTACTGGGATGTGAAGGTTTCAAGTGGCTGATCTGGCACCCCCTTGCACAACCACTTGACAGGACACAGGAAGCACAGCCCTGACAGCAGAAGGACGTTGCCAGGGATGAAAACCCAGGCCAGGCCAAAACAGCAGCAGCCAGCAATGTAAAACCCATTCTAAAATTAAACCTCCTCCTAACAAGAGCAAAGTGTCTGCAGGCCAACTGTGAGACTCATTGCTGATGTTGGAGTAAAAGCCTTTGTTAGGTGTAGATTGGCCCAATAGAGCATGGTAAGGCTACAGCTTTCAAAACAAAACACCCAAATGACAAAGCCACCACCACAGACAAGATCTGTGTGCTGCCAGTAGGCCACTTCACATGAGTGAGGTTCCTAGCAGAAGAGATGAACCTCTCAAACAGGAAGGTGAGTGGCATGCAAGACAAACCAGCAGAACTATCTTTTAGAGAGCCCTTCCACTAAAACTTGCCTGTGTTTGGGCACACCACCAACAGCACCAAGAACACAGCTACAAAACCATTCCTGAATGCTGAACATTTCAGGGATCAAATACACTAGGTAAGGATGCACCCAACACTCATTAAAGAGGGATACAATTTCTCAGCTTTCTTTACTTCAAGCACGTGGGGATGAACACTGATGAAACAGAGACAAAATGCAGATGAATTTGAAGAGGAAGTTCCTGCCAGTGAACCCTTCTCTGTAAGGATGTGGATTTGTGTAATCAAGTGCAAAGTAGAGCCTGTTCCTTGCTTTCAGTGTGTGCACACAGGACACTTCAGCATATTCCTGTTTTCTTCTAGAAAACTGCATACAGTCAAAGCAGCTTATGTACCCAGATATTAAAGCAGCCCAACTAATTAGTTCAGAGGAAATACGTTTTTCAGATCACCTGCACCAAATCTTCCTTCCCCTCAAAGCAACTGCATAAGGAGATTAACTTTTTCCCTACTGAGTTTCACAGTACTTTGAACCAGAACTTTTACAGATCCCATTTTTGTAGCAAGCAACTAACAAATAACAGCAACAACAGACAAAAAAAGAAACAAACCACAGACATTTACAGGTTGGACTCGATGATCCTCGAGGTCTCTTCCAACCTTAGTGATACTGTGACTCGAAAATCAGATGAAAGGCAGCTGCCACGAAGTTTCAAGTTCTGGTCATCTCAGTAGGAAATAGCTACACCAAGAGTATTTAAATCAAGAGAAACTGAAGCAGGAGCTGGTGTCTCTAAGAATGACCCAGGCAGGAGAAAAGAAAAGCTTTCAGGGGCTGTTCCTTTAATTAAGTCATAAAGGGGCACCATCCCTGGAGGTGTTTAAGCCCAGGCTGGATGAGGCTCTGGCCAGCCTGATTTAGTGTGGGGTGTCCCTGCCAACCAGGGGGGTTGGAACTAGATGATCCTTGTGGTCCTTTCCAACTCTGACTGATACTATACTATGATACTAAGGGCTTGGGTCTGGCTGCTATTTTAAGGCAGGGCTGTAAGGAAAAGAGGAGGCAAAATTTGATACCTCTCATTTGCTATTTCCAAGCCCAAAATCTTTGCACTCACTTAAGTGATTTTAAGATTCCCTAATTCAGGAAAGCAGAGGAAGAGAGAAGAGGAGAGACACGACCTACAAGTTTATTTTACACAACTTGTTAGGCAAGAGGAAGAAACAGAAATGAGTCTGCAGACATGTAGACAGAAAAGCTGCCAGTGGAAATGAGAGTAAGATCAGGTGTCATCAACTGCTCAAATGGCAAACTCAAATAATAAGACCTCAAAATGCTTCCCAATATGAGCAAAGAAAGGCATTTCTCATTAGAGACTTTCAACAGCTGCAGATCAGTAATGCTGACAGATATGTTGGGCTGTTAAGAAGAGAGTTAGCTCCCACTTAGGTTCTTTGGGACAAGTGTGATGAGCTTTGGCCTTTTTCTCAGCCTCTCAAGAAGAGATTCTTTACACTAAATCCTTAACAGAGCTAATGCAGTCGTTCTAGCTTTGCCTAGACTACAGATATTTTACTTCAAAAGTAAAAATCCTTCTCTTCTCTGCACAGGAAGTTTGTCCGTTCTCCCTGCAGCCACTCACGCACAGCTGAAACCACAAGCAGCCCCCGAAAGCAACAAGTAGAAGGTATAAACGATGACAAAGCACTTCAAAAAGCGCAGCAGCTTTACAGGCTGAACAGCTGTGAATCAGAATGCATATAAAGCGAGCCAAGCGCTCGTCATGTGGCTTGCTGACCAACAATAAACAGCTCTGCGTAAACAGCAGCATCAGGAATTCGCGCAGGACTCGCACTGGGCCAGTTTGCCGTCCAGCCCCCCTGGCTCCACGCTTCCACAGTGGAAGGAAACTGGGCAGCTCTGCTCCTCCCAAACACTCGTGTCCTTCCATGGCATCACCCTTGCTGTGCTAGTCTCTTACTATATAGAGACAGTATTAAGATTGCAAAGGCTTCTGAAACGTTGTGATAAGACTGATGCAAACAAACGGCAGAGAAGACAGCGGGACCTAGCTGAGGAAGTAAATACAAGATACACTCAGGCAGATGTGATAAGCCCGTCTCGTATGCTCAGCTAGCCACAGGAACACAGAACAGGGACTTGCAGTCAGAGAGCAGGAACTGGCTTAATTGAGTTTTAACACTTTAAAGAGGCAGCAGAGAGTCTGTAATTTAAGGGCTGACAACACGCCGATTACAATGCTCAGGAAGAAAAAAAAATGATGAATAAACTCCACCTAGAGCGAAGCAGAGCTGCAACTCCACGCCACCAACACAGCCGAGAATAAACAAACCAGCCCACAGCTCCGCAGACACGATTTCCACGCAGCTTACACAGGACCGGCGGCGTGCACAGCTCCCTGGGTTTGCTGCACAGCCCTTTCAGTCACAACTCCCGGGAGCCGGCAACCGCCGATTAAAACAGTGAGGAGGAGGCCGAAGCCCAGCGCTGCAGCCCTCCCCTGCGCGGCGCTCCCGGCCTGCCCGGAGCTCTGCGCTACTGCCCCCGAGCTCCACCGGGCCCCGCGCCTGCCCGCCCCGCGCCTGCCCGCCCCGCAGCCCCGCGCCGGTCCCTCCGCACCGGCGCAGGGCACACACCGCGGAGAAGAAGGGGGAGCAGGCCGAGGCACCGCGGCACGCCGCCAGCCGGTGCTGCCCGGCAGAGCGCTGCCCGGCAGAGCGCTGCCCGGCCCAGCCGCGGAGGCCGAGCGGGGGTGGCGGGGGCCGGCGGCGCAGAGCTGCTCACCTCTCCCTGGAGTACAGCTCCCGCTCCAGCCGCCGCTTGCGGATGAAAGCCATGGAGCCGCCCGGCCTAGATGCTGCTGCCGCCGCCACAGCAGGCCGGGCCCGGGCAGGCCGCGCCGCAGGGAGGCGGGGAGAGCGCGCTGGCCCGGGGCCGCAGGCACTCAGCCGGTCTGGCGGGCCCGGCCGCCGTGCCCGCCCCGTTTATGCGGCCGGAGAGGCGGAGGAAGGAGACTGGAGCAGCTGGAGGGAAGCGGCCTGCCGGCAGCCAGGACTCTGCGCCCTCGCCTGGGCTGCGGCGGCTCTGCGGCCCTTCGGCGGCCCCGGGGCGAGGGAAGCTGGCCCGCAGCCGCAGGGCTGCCTCAAGGTGTCCCCGGAGCTTCATGCCTGGGCTGCAAATCATCTTCCTGTGCGCGCTGTGTTACATAGCGCCTCTATTCACTTGCGTTAAATACAAGTTGTCTGTCTGATGCCACTGCAGTGGGATCCCTCCTGCCCACAACGTGTGCGACAGACCACGCAGGAGGTGAAGCTCTGACAGGTGTTCGAAACCTAATAAAACTTCTGTGGAAGGAAGAGGCAGATCGAAATCCCTTAACTTGCACTAAAAAGCAAACAAACGCACCTACCTTAGGTTACGTGTTTGCTTTGTACCTGAGCAGTTTATAAGGTATTTACTGACACCATCTCAGGAAAAAAAAAAAAGACTGCTATTTATTTACATGCTTGTAAGCCAAATAAAACCCTGATTCACAGAGGGATGTAATTTTCCACATAGTAACAATAAGAATTGCAGGCACGTAGACCTCAAGAAATCCTCACATCTCTGCAGTGAGGTTGAATCAGGTGTACATGGGTTACTGTTACTCATTTTCCATGTATGGACCCATAAACATGGGTATGAGAAGTATTTAATGCACTGGTTAAAAAAAGTTTGCTTTGCTACTTGTCTTTTGGGGAGTAGTTTTTTTAATATACCCTGTTGCACCTTACAGATCGCTGCTGGAAATACTGAGGAGAACTGAAACTAAAGGGATCCTTATGGGTTCTCGCTGCGCACGCTTTCCAGAATGCTAACTGGCTGATGGTTTCATGAAAGCTCTATTTCCTTTGCTTTTTGTTTCAACGAAACTGTCCTGAGACAGTGTCTAAGTTCTACCAAACACCTCTCCTATGAGGACAGACTGAAGGAGTTGGGGCTGTTCAGTCTGGAGAAGAAAAGGCTCCGAGGTGACCTAATTGTGGCCTTCCAGTATCTGAAGGGGGCTACAGGAAGGCTGGGGAGGGACTGCTCAGGATCTCAGGTAGTGATAGGACTAGGGGGAATGGAATGAAGCTGGAGGTGGGGAGATTGAGGCTGGATGTGAGGAGGAGGTTCTTCCCCATGAGAGTGGTGAAGCCCTGGAATGGGTTGTCCAGGGAGGTGGTTGAGGCCCCATCACTGGAGGTGTTTAAGCCCAGGCTGGATGAGGCTGTTTACAGGTTGGACTCGATGATCCTCGAGGTCTCTTCCAACCTTAGTGATACTGTGACTCGAAAATCAGATGAAAGGCAGCTGCCACGAAGTTTCAAGTTATGGTCATCTCAGTAGGAAATAGCTACACCAAGACTATTTAAATCAAGAGAAACTGAAGCAGGAGTTGGTGTCTCTAAGAATGACCCAGGCAGGAGAAAAGCAAAGCTTTCAGGGGCTATTCCTTTAATTAAGTCATAAAGGGGCACCATCCCTGGAGGTGTTTAAGCCCAGGCTGGATGAGGCTCTGGCCAGGCTGATCTAGTGTGGGGTGTCCCTGCCCATGGCACGGGGGTTGGAACTAGATGATCCTTGTGGTCCCTTCCAACCCTGACTGATACTATGATACTACGATCTGTGATACTTACTCTTTCTCTACTGAATGGGTGAAATCACCTGCAAACAAAAGAAGAGCATTAGACTGGGATGTGAGCCTTTGTTCCTGACATTTCTGATGCCAACCTCTTCATCGTGGAATTTCTTCTAGACTATTCCTTGGGATCAAAATTAATCAGGGTAGTTTTGGACCTGCTCCCCTCAGATAGACACGTTTTATCCTTTGCTAGTCTCCTTGAATCTATGTAATCTCTTAGCAACTCAAGAGATTATTTTGTTCATGTATTATGAAGTAAAATTCTTTAGGGCCCTGTTAACTTTGAATATGTGCAATTTAAATAGTTTTTAAACTCATCCCTTCTCTAGATTCTGTGGTAAAATAAATTGAAGTATCTGGGCATTTCTAATGCATTTCCAGAACCTTTTCTTGTTGCCCTTTATACTCATTTTTCCCTGTCACTCATTTTGTACTGTAAGCTTTGTGATTTTATTCCTTTATTCATATTCTTTTATGTTACTCTGCAGTTAGGTCCCCTTATTATGACTTTTCATTTTTCAAATCCTTGAAGAGCTCTTAGTGTGATGTTAACACAGTCTACTTAAGCTTCCCCTGCTTCCTTTTGTTCACATCAAGATAGCTTGCTATTGTATGTTTAATTAAAAATGAGTCTGTTGTTCTCTGTAGAAAATATAGGTTAGCTTTAAATGACTAAGCTCAGGCCTAGGCCATACCAAAGGGAGGTTAATTAACTCATATAGAATGGCATGCTATTACGATGAGCCTTCTTTTAGTCCCTAGACTAGCTTGATTAAAGCTAGCTTAACTAATTCTACCCAACCATGCAGTCTGTAGTTGGCAATGTGGATGTGCTTTTCCTTCCTCATTTTCTTGAAGTAGGGAAGCATGTTTTTGTAACCTGTGTCATAATCACTTTCACCCAGTTTACCTTCTGCCTTTAAAATCAAACTTAGTAGTTCCTCCTTATTCCTCATGGAAGTCAGGCTGGTAATGTTTCTGTCCTGTGAAGCAGACTACTGCCAGAATATTACAAGCATATCCTGGACCTTTTATGTCCTGTGATTCTACAGTCAAGTAAGCAGAATCCACTCTTGTCTCATGGGCAAGTTGTTTTAAATACCTTATTAGCTCCTCAGAAAAACCCCAGACACACCAACTTCCTCCCTTTGCATACAGCTACATTGAATTGTGGAAAATAGACCCAAATCAGGACATATTTTCACTTCCTCCTTTTTATTTTCATCAAGAACCACATCTTTTATTCTTTCCTGTGCTCAACCAATTCAGCTGTTTTCCTGATGTTGAAAAACACACAAGAAATGTATAAAGGCCCTTCCTTCTTCATGCCCATCTAGAAGACTTGACACATTTTGTGTGATGTGCAATACACACATCATCCTGTGGAGATATTTCTGAGTGCAAGACCAGATTTTTCTCTTACCTGGAAAATGCTGTATCCTCTCTCACCAGTCAATAGAGTCAGTTTCATTTCAGAGCATCAGGAGAAGTGACAAATGAATACAAACAACTCTTTTGTTCACAGCCATTGTTTACTACAGCATTTCTTCAGCAAATAATTGTACTCGAGGCCCTGAGGATAGATTCTTCTCACTTAAATTTAGCCAAATATGTAAGTTAAGCCTCTAGTATGAGATAGTCATCCTCCTCACTTAAATTTAGCCAAATATGCAAGTTAAGGCTCTAGTCTGAGACAGTTTTCCATGATTCTACTGGAGAGAGGTCTGTTATTCACCATTCTTATCTCAGACCTCATACCAAAGGAGAAGGAATTGCTTCCTATTGAGCAACCTGTTCTAGCTGAAGATATCCCTGCTCTTTGCAGGGGGTTGGACTAGATCACAGTATGATCTTTAAGGTCCCTTTCAACCCAAACCATTCTGTGAATCTATGATGAGACATGCCTGGGCAGACAGTCCACCAGGCAACTGTCCAGGGAAAGTTCCCTGGACATAAAGCATCTTGCTCTTATAGCTGCTTTGTAAGCTGTGCCTTTAATTGTGGTGAAAACATGGCCACTATTGGCTGACTGGTTAGAAGGAGAGGGGGAAAACAGTCTTCTGCATTTTAAGAAGACTGCTTTTAATTCAGGAGCAGAGGTGAAATTCTAGGTGACAGTATCACAGTATCGCTAAGGTTGGAAGAGACCTCAAGGATCATCGAGTCCAACTTGAGCAAGAAGGGGTTTGGGAAGAAGGAAACAGAAGATTAAAAACCAAAACCAAACCAAAGGATATGGTCTGTCATCACTACATGGATCACCACATCTGTGTCCACAAGTGGGATGCATTCTTCTAGCCAGCTGTACCTGTGAGCTGGTTGGTTTTGTCTCTGGTTGTTTTCCTGTAAGGATTTGTTGCCTCTTTTTGTAAGAAACCAGTAAATTCATGGGGGAAAGGAGCATCTTTTGGTTGTATGTGTATAATACCCGGCAGGGTATTGTGTTCTGTGGCACTGGATTAGTTCTGACAACATTAGTTGTTGATGACAATGACAACTGGACCATAAGAAAGTGAATGAAACCAGAAAACTCCCCAAAGTCTGAATTAAATTAGGAGACCACCAGCAGATGCCATTAGCAGAAAGAAATGTTATGATAGGCAAGGTAAAATTCTGCCTGTAGATTACTGACACCTCTTTTCTCCACAACTTTCTTCCAGACAGAAGCAAATAGTTTGTAAGTTATGAACTGTTATTACTTAGTAAGAAAGTGAAAAACAAAGCAGGAGGAAGTATAATGAAAAGACAGGAAATTGCCACACATTTAAAACATCTAAATGTCCAAATACTGAATGCACAGCTCCCAGTGAAGACATGAAACCACTTTATAAGCTAGAGGCTATGTGCTGAGCTTTCATTTCTCACAGGATAGATCCAACTGCAAACCACAGGCTCAAGTGAAACAGCAGCACCACAAGGGTTTGTTCTTCTATGTGTTTCATCAGAAGCTGTAACCACAAGTGCTGCTTACACACCACGTAGGAATTTGTCTGTTGAGGCAGAGATGTGGTGAACCATCAAGACTTTGACTTTTACAAAATGACCAATGATATTATTTCTGCTTTGGGTTCAGCTAGCATGGCTTGTAGTGATACTCCACTCTGCTCTCCACCACAGCCAGCCCTGGCAGTGTTCTTGAAGCTTGCTTCTCACTCACCAAGGCATGACATAGGATTTTCAAAATGTATTTAGCATCCTGTCCATGGATGCTCAGCTCTGTCAGGCTCTCCCTTTGCTCTCAGGTGTGTTTTGTGGTGTGTGCATTGCTTTTCTGCCAGCTGCAGGGCTTACAATTACCTGATGGCTGATCCTCATCTCTGTCTGCTGGTGGGAAATCAGGACAACAGAGCTGGGAGAAAACACTCTCAATGCACCTCCAGGAATGATGCGCCTGGGTTTGCCTCCACCCTAAGAAAACAGAAAATTAATGTGTATTTATCTCCTACATCACTGAGTGCCTGAACTCAATTTACATGTATTTTAGATAAGATCTGGAAAAACAGTTGGTAGGAATGAGAAGTTTATGCAGTGTTTGATGAGATCATAAATGGATGTACTAAATCCTAAATGTTTCCCCTCATCTCTCCATTTCATGGAATCATAGAATTGTTAGGGTTGGAAGGGACCTCAAGGATCATCCAGTTCCAACCCCCCTGCCACATGCAGAGACACCTCACATTACAGCAGGTTGCTCAGAACCACATCCAGCCTGGACTTCAAAATCTCCAGGGATGAGGCTTCTACCACCTCCCTGGGCAACCTGTGCCAGTGTCTCACCACCCTCATGGGGAAGGACTTCTTCCTAACATCCAATCTGAATCTACCCATTTCTATTTTTGTTCCATTCCCCCTAGTCCTATCACTCCCTGACACCCTAAAAAGGCAAAGAGACATTCAGGGGATGTCATAGAATCCACTTAGGATTTCAATCCACTTAGGATGCTTGTTTCTGACAGAGTTATCATCTGCATTTCAGAAAACAGAATAAGGATTTATGCACTGACAAACCCAGGCTATGATGTCCTTCACTAAAAAAACACAACCCTTCATCAAAGCCTTTAGATACAACCACAAGACAAAAGTTGTTCCGAGTTTTCACCTAGGTGAGACCTCTTATTGAATTCTTCAGGTTTCATCCAGAGGGGGGAGTGAAGTTTTTCAAACCTTGGCCACTGAGAAGTCAGAAGCAGCCTTGGTTTATCAAAGTATGCCAAAAAAAATGTTGAGGCTAACTTTGGGATTCTTATTAGAAATGGCCTAGAAGGAAACCATCAAAGGCCTGTGAAGCTCTTTCCCTGTAGTTATGATAAGAGGTCAGTTTTCCTTAGATGAACAAAACAAAACAGTCTGGAAAAAATACCCCAAAGCAGAAATGCTGTTTCACATTTTTGGTCACTTGATGGCACTAAACTAACACTGGATACATATTCATCACCACCAGCATAACAACATTTCTGTGCCAGGGTTGTTATTTTCCCTTTTTAAGGCTTGGCCTGATTAAAATGTTTTGTTTGGTTGAGGGCAGATTTCAGACATAAAAGAGATTAAAAAGAAACAAACACGAGACCAAGAAACAGTTGTGAAATGCTGGCTGGCTGTGTTCTCTCTGTTGTTAAAGTTGATGATATGCTACAAACACCATGAGGTGATGGCATCCATAGCATTTCTGAGCAGAACAAAAGTCAGGTTTCCAACACAGCATGCCAAAGGCCAAAGCAAACCTCCCAGTGTTAAAGCAGAGTGAAAAAATACCTGCAAAGTTTGAGACAGTGGCATTGCCACCAAAATGTCTGGCCATGAGGTGGCCACCTGCATGTGGCAGAGATCACGGACAGCCTGCCCTTTCTCATGTCTCAGTATCTACAAGGAAATGTCCCAATACTCCAAGACTAAATATGGGGTTCATTGTGTGAATGCAGGGAGAGCTTTGCTTGGATGGTCTCAGCCATGTGATAGGAAGCTCTTGGTGTGATAGATGGCTGAAGAAAGGATGGCAGCCTGCTGTGTCTCCCAGTAAAGACACCTCCTCATGGACTGTCCAGCCAAATGTCTGTCTTACCTTTCTTTGTACTTAGAAATCTGGGAACTGAGAAATCCTTGGTTAAATGGGGACTTTGGGGGGACTTTTCAGGATGTGTTTAGAGTAGTAAGGGAGCATTTCTATTTGATTGCCAGAAGGTTTGAGCTTTCAAACTATTTCCCCCTCCTACAAAGGAGGAAGAGGAAACCTTTTGCTAATTTTCACAGATCAGCAACTGAAAATGCTTCTGTTGGATCAAAGAATGTGTTGTATTGTGATAATGCCTTTTCTCTGGATGTCTCTAACTTCTTTTTTCA
Organism: Melanerpes formicivorus; assembly: GCF_026170545.1. Classification (NCBI taxonomy): domain Eukaryota; kingdom Metazoa; phylum Chordata; class Aves; order Piciformes; family Picidae; genus Melanerpes; species Melanerpes formicivorus. Next base: position 350,612 of record NW_027142417.1, read on the forward strand.
GCACAAAGTTGCTTAGATTTCAAAACCTCCAAAAGTTGTGAAAGATTTGGTTTTGACAGCCTCCAAAGGCAACCTTGCATTTTGGAGACCCAAAGCAGGGTATTCCAGCGAGGGGAAAAGGCAGGGAGGGGATTTTCTTTTTCAAACAGGGACTACATTCAAGCCTTTCCCTTGAATAGGTTTTAATGAATCAATAACCACAAGTCAAAATTCCCAGGCAGCTCTAGAAATGATGGTGCAGCTTGCAGCTGCTCTCCCCCTGTCTCTCTCCTGAGAGAGCTGTAGTGACTGATGGTGACGTGCTCACACCCAGGGGCTTTCATAGGGCTGAGAGTGGGAAATCCCATGACATCACATGTGCCTGTCCTAGTTTCAGGGGAAGGAAATGTGGTCACTGTATCTTACATTCAGAGAACTGTTTTGGATGGAAAAGACCTTTAAGATCATTGTGTCCAACCATTCTCTACCAAGCCTGGCACTAAACTCTGTCCATCTCTGCATCTCTTAAGACCTGCCAGGGATGGGGATTCAACCACCATCCTGGGCATCCTGTTCCAGTCTTTGAGAACACTTTCAGGGAAGAAATTTCTTCAAATAGCCAACCAAAACCTCCCCTGGTGCAACCTGAGGCAGTTTCCTCTTGTCCTATCACTTGTTACTAGGGAGAAGAGACCAACTGCAACCTTGCTACAACCTCCTTTCAGGGAGTTGTAGAGGCCTCCTTTTCTTCAGGCTAAACAACCCCAGTTCCCTCAGCCACACTTAATCATCAAACCCATCACCAGGTTCATTGTCCTTCTCTGGACTTGCTCTAGGACCTCAAAGTCCCAAAGCAAAGGCTTTTCTTTTGTCAGTTTTCACATTTGGAGCCCTTTTCAATGTGTTTGATTTTCTCTTTTATCACCTATTGCATTTCCATCTACTTGTAGTATAACAGACTTGGATGGAACTCATCTTGAGGGAAAAAAAGAACTTCATGACTTTACCACTTCTGGAGCACAGGAGCTTCCATCTGCAGGGGTTTTGATGTTGTCATTGCCTAGCTGCTGCAGAGAGCAGGTCGTAATGGACTTTGCTTTCTCATATCCTCATTCTAATTATGTACTCAGATTTATTCAGCTCATATGTTTAGCCTAACTAAGTCTTCACTGCAAACAATTTTAGTTATGGGTCTTTCTAGTTGGAAAATGTGCCCATGAGAGTTTGATAAGACAACTAAAAGGAAAAAACTCTTGGTCTCAGTGGATATCTTCAGACTGATTCCCAAGGGACAGCATTAGCAAGGCTCACATTTGCAGCTAATCCATAAAGCAGAACTGGCCCCAACAGTGGCTCCAGCAGGAAAAAAAGGGACCTTGCATAATGCTTGGTTGCCTGTTAGTTGCAAACATTAAATACAATTGAATACAAGGATTTAATTAATCATTAAATTCAAGGGTGGCGAAGGGATCAGCAGGGAAAGCAACCCATGGGTGTCAGCCGTTAGGGAATGGGCAGATATGGGAGTTTAGTGTGGCCTCAGGCTGCTCTTGAGAGATGTAGACATTGAAATTGATGGGAAAAAAAAATCATGTTGCTGCCACCTTCTAATTCTAAACAGCCCTGTGCCTAAGTGTAAAAGAGGGAAGGAAATAGTTCCATGCTCTTCTGCCTTGCAGAGACTGACGAGACTCTGTCCGTATGATTTTGCTTATTCTCTACTCTCAACATTTCCACCAGCTTCAGCAGAGGTGTAAATTGGGGAAGTCCAGGCTTTAATATATTTTTATGCCTGCAACCTTCCCTTCACAGAGCCTACTCATTTTCACACATCCACAGACTACATTTGTACTCATAATAAAAGAAAAACCATTGAGTTACAGACTTCAAACAAATTATCAGTACCGAAGGCTGAATTCAATACAAAGAGGGGAAAAAAAGTTGTGAAGCCAGAAAACTAAGCTAATGCTGCCTGGCATGAGTGGGGCTCTGCTGATTTACCCAACCTGAGGACCTGACCTGTTAAAAGGTAAAAATAAAACTACAACTCCCCACTAAATTTCTACTTTGAAGTATAAACCAGGCACTTTACCCTTGAGTCTGTGCAGTCTTTGCTTACAAGCCACTGGAATTTAGATATATTACTTTTGGCCACTGGAAAATGCTCATGTTGTTCCCTGAAAGAAACAGAAACATTTGAATCCAACAGAAAAATTAATAGGAAAAAAAATAATAACAAAAAAAAATGATTTAAAGAAGGCTCTGGAGTTCACACAAAGTGCATTCTTTCATCCCAGATTAACAGCTGTGTGCATGAAGATCTGCTCAAGAAGTCAACTTAATTTAGCTGTCTTCCCTCAGCAATTAATTATGGTTAACAGTAGCAAAGACTTTCTTTCTCCCTTTTGCTAGCTGTTCAGTTTCCTTTTAATCTCTTCATTCCAGTCCTGAATAACGTGGGAGATTTTGGAAAGACTTAGTGTTTAACAAAGGAGCACAATTACAGTGGCGTGTGTTCATGGCGCAGGACCTCGCTGGAACCATCCTCTCTGCCTACTAAGGGACCTTTCAAACTCTTGAGAGGCTGTGGGGTCCCAGCAGAGACCACAGCTGAGGGCAGACAGGCACACAGGCTCTCTAAAGAATGTAGCCCTAGAAATCATAGCATCTCAGAATTGCTAGGCTTGGAAGGGACCTCAAGGATCATCCACTTCCAACCCTCTGCCATGGGCAGGGACACCTTACACTAGATCAGGATTCTCAGAGCCACATCCAGCCTGGCCTTCAAAACCTTCAGGAATGAGGCTTCTACCACCTCTCTGGGAAACCTGTTCCAGTGTCTCACCACCCTCATGGGGAAGAATTTCTTCCTAACATCCAATCTGAATCTACCCATTTCTATTTTTGATTTATTCCTCTGCCAGGCCAGAGTATGTGAGGCTACAAACAGCCTCATAACCCAGAGCTGACCAAAGGAGGAGATTTCCTATTATCATGGGCTAAGCATGACAAAATGAGAGTTCTGACTTTACAGCCAGCAGTGAAAATCAGGGATAGTTAAATCAAAGTTAGTGCTCTCAGGTGGAAAACTGAACCCCCAAATCCTGCACTTTTCCACCACTGGAAGCCATGGAGGTGTTTGCCACACACCTGCCCAGTTACATCACAAAAGTCATGGAGGAAACCCATACTTACTGCTTGATTGCTCAGTAGCCTGCTGGCATGATTTTGTCCTGGGGCATTTGGCCTTCATTTATTGACTACAAAAAGCTGCAAGCACAGGAGTTTATATATAGAGGTTTAGCTAAAATAACACCACCCCCTCCCCTCCCCCAAAATATCTTTCTTGATACTGTACAAGGCAATAAATGTTAACTTGAATTTCCATTTGCTGTATGGTCTTCAGGTGATTTGATGTAATTCAAAGCAGGCATTCAGCAAGCCTAATAGTTTTACCATACCACAGATGTGTGCATTCCCTTGAAATATATTTTTAGTTTGCTTCTCAAGCCTTGAATCTTCTGCTGGCATTAGAAGCCCAATTACAGGAGCAAAGCAAATTCCAAATTCAGTCTTCAAGCCTACATTATCAAAACCCTTTCCACTGGAAAAATATTCATGTCAGGCTTGAAAGACCTTAATCATATTTCTCTACTTCATCCCCCAATTCAGTATGGGAGGATATGATGTAGAAGAGCTAGAAGCTACTCAGGAAAAAGCTCTTCCCTGTGTTGTCTGAGTCATTTCAGAGAAGTGTGATTTGATTCTGAGCTTAGGCTCATGGGTTTGTGGTTTTAACATGATTATGCACATGCATGACTAGCACCCATACTCCACTGCACATGCTGCAGATTTGGAGCCAGTGGTTCCAAACACATCTCAGTTTGTTTTATGGCTGTGTCTGAAGCAGCAGTGATAGCTCTGCAAGAGGCTTTAGGGAGAAGAGGTTTGTTGTTGGGTTTCTTTTTATTTTTCCCCCCTTTGCTGCTTTGATTTCTTATAATAACAGAAATATTAGTGTGAAACCTTTGAGCTCAGGTGGGGAAACTTTCCAAACCAAATGACTAGGCATTCATAGGCTTATGAAGTTTAGATACCAACAAAATAGATGTCTGGAACCTTAGATGAGCAGCCTCACTTCACTTTGCACAGCCATTTGCTTGGGCTGCTGCCCGGCAGTTGAAGCATGATCTTTTCCCTTCCCATCTACTTCATGTAGGTCTGACAAATTAAACAGGGAGGTGCTAATTCTACAGCATGGACTTAGTCCTAAGTGCATTTCTGCATCTACTTCTGGTGCCTCTAGCACAAGAAGGACATCAAATTGCTGGTGTGGGTCCAGAGGAGGGCCATGAAGATGATGAGAGGGATGGAGGACCTCCCCTATGGGGACAGAGATGGGGCTGTTCAGCCTGGAGAAAACAAGGCTCTAGGAAGACTCCGTAGTGTCCTAGTAACTGAAGGAGGCTTGCAACACAGCAGGAAAGGGACTTTCTGCAAGGAGTTGTAGTGATAGGAGGAGAGGAAATGGATTGAAGCTTGAGGAGGGCAGATTTAGACTGGAAATTAGGAGGAAATTCCTTACATTGAGGGTGGTGAGACACTGGAACAGGCTGCCCAGAGAGGTCATGGATGCCCCCTCCCTGGAGGTGTTCAGGGTCAGGTTGGATGAGGCTTTGAGCAACCTGTGCTGGTGGGAGGTGTCCGTGCCCATGGCAGAGGGGTTGGAACTAGATGATCTTTAAGGTCTCTTCCAACTCAACCCATTCTATGAATCTAAGTGTGGCCAAACAGTCTCTAGATGACAGAGACAAACATTTTATTCTGGTTTAACCATTAACAACATCTCCTGTTAGGACCTGAGCACAGAAAAAGAAGAGTCCCTCCACTCTTCTTCACTGTTTGCATGTCTGGGTAATGAGAAAGCTCTTGACCTGGGAGGGGCATGAGCTGTGAATCCTCTGGAATGCTGCTGCTAGCTGTCAGCACTGACTCGGGGATGCTTACGGGAAGTAGAAGGAAACAAGGCACTGGGTCTAATCTTTTAGCCATGAGGTCACAATTCCTAGTGCAGAGCAGGCAAAACAATAAATACTTAATGTGAGCCCAGAAAGTTAAATGGTGTATGGAACCTCTTGCTAAATAAAAAGTAAAACACCCTACTGCAGACATGCTGCTTCTTGCCAAGCTCTTGCTGGTGTTCCAAGGAAAATTAATAACTGACCTGTGATAAAACTCTGTTTTCTTATTACTTTCTCGAGGCTTTCATCAAAAATAGATATCTTGAGTGTGTTGGATATTGCTGCTGCTTTTGATGATTCGCTGCAACAATCCCACAATGTGGTTGTGTTAATCTCCACAATGTGGTTGTGTTAACACCTTCCTGCAGCTAAACCAAGTTTCACCTTCAGACACAGGGGGAGTGCATTTTTAGACAGGGATAATCCAGGACTGAGCAGCAGTGGATTTTGGAAAAGCGAGTGAAATAGAAGCCAAGCTGGGCTGCCTCGGTTGGCAGGCTGAAGCTGAGGCAGCTTAACAAGAAATGAGCCTTTAAAGATGCTGTGGGTTGATACCTCACTTGTGTGTTACTTTTTTGACATTTCCAGGGGCTTTATGAGGACTAGGAAGCACTGTTTTGTGGCTGCAGGACAACAGAGATTTGCCTTAGGAGCAAAAGAACTCCATCTAAATAGATTCTGGCCTGTCAGCTGCTCTGACACTGCTGATCATTATGGAAATGGCTGCAGATTCCCTTTTCTTCAAGAGCACCTAGAAGTTAAGGTTGGATGTTTGGTCATGGATTCCAGAGCTACAGGTGCTACAGTGGTATGACTTGTGTAAGTCTGACAGATGGCTATGTAGACAAATAAACACAGGAATGCTCCCAGAAACTAAACAAGAGCCTCAAAAGTTGATGGCATCAGTATGCAGGAGGGGTATTGGGAAAAAATCCCTTCACAGAAAGGGTTATCAAGCATTGGAACAGGCTGCCCAGGGAGGTGGTGGACTTACCATCTCTGGAGGCATTTAAAAGAAGTGTGAATGTGGGTAAGTGGTGGTAGCTTAGCAGTAGTGGCAGGGTTGTGAGCTTTAGGTGAATGGTTGGACTTGATGATCTCAGAGGTCTCTTCCAACCTCAACAGTTTAGAATCAACACATTAAAATCACAAGATTCTAACTCAATGTAGGTGAATCTCTCCTCAGGCAGCAGGCTGGGTAAGGGATTGATTGGATGGGGCTTGGCTAACGGAGCTGCTTGGTAAGACCAATTTCTGAAGGGCACAAGGGAGGTTCAATCTGAGCTATGGCTATCTACAGCCATTGCAAATGAAGTGGGAAATCTGTCCAGTTGCTGGCACCAGAACCAGAGGACACAGAACAAGAGCACCAGAACACGAGGACACAGTCTCAGGCTGTGCCAGGGGAGTGCACTAGGTGTGCTGCTGGAGTTGTTTGATGCTTTCAAATCATTTCTGCAAGTATCCACAGTTCATTCTAAGTGCTATCCTTTAAACAGTTGACAGACAGGTCTCAAGGAGCTCTATAAAATCTTTGCAGTTCCAGAGTGGTTGAATAAATGCTGCTGTCATGGTTTCACTGCTCAGGAAAGCAACATACTGAGGTATTGCATAACTTGCCAACAATGGAAGTCTTTGTTTGAACCAGGAATATACACCATGTCTATTGACTTCCAGCTAATTTTTAACCTTCTCTCCAGTGGTTTAAATAAAGTCTCTTTCAGAACAACAGATGGCTGTAGATGTGTATCTGTCAAAGGTTAGGGCTGGGCCAGCAACTAGACAAATGACAGATGCCCTCTGTTAACCTTCTCCCTTCCCAAACAGAAGAGAAAGGGAAGAAGGGAGAGAGGCTGATGGGTTGGGAAAGAAACCAAACCAGCTGGAGTGGAAATAAGAACGATAAAATTAAACAGAGACAAACAGACACAAACCAGTATGGAAGGCAACCCCTGATGACAAGGATGGCACCACTGATGCTGGGGGTAGGCACTGGGCAAGTCCCAGACTGGACTCATCAGCAGATGGGAACTAGATTCTGGAACTGGATTCAGAAGTGCATGGGTCAGGATCAAAAGCAGAAGGGAAAGAGTCCTCTTCAGATATTGGCTTCTGAAGGAAAGAGATTGACACTAGTGGTCCCTGAGCTTTCTCCTGTAGATGCCCTCCGTGGGCTGCAAACACTTAGAAAGAGTTTCACAACCAGACACTGCAACTTTGTGATAGGATAGGAAGGATAGGACAGGACAGGACAGGACAGGATAGGATAGGATAGGATAGGATAGGATAGGATAGGATAGGATAGGATAGGATAGGATAGGATAGGATAGGATAGGATAGAAATAGAACGGGGCAGGCTAGGCTAGGCTAGGCTAGAATAGAATAAGAATAGAATAGGATATAATATAATAGGATAGGATAGAATAGAATAGAACAGGATAGAAATAGAATATAGGAAATAGGATATGATAGGATAGGATAGGATAGGATAGGATAGGATAGGATAGGATAGGATAGGATAGGATAGGATAGGATAGGATAGGATAGACCAGACCAGACCAGGTTGGAAAAGACCTTTGAGATCATCAAGTCCAACCTATCACCCAGCACCATCTAATCAACTAAACCATGGCACCAAGCACCCCATCCAGTCTCTTCCTAAACACCTCCAGTGCTGGTGACTCCACCACCTCCCTGGGCAGCCCATTCCAGTGGCCAATTATCTTCAGCTGGTGAGGAGATGGGGGTATGCTAGAGTGAAATACCCCATTCCATCTATCTTTCTGCCTACAGAGGTGTTCCTTGCCTGATTGGAAAAGTTTATAAGGGGACACAAAAGGACAAGGAACCCAAAGCACACCTGGCCAGTCGTGAAATGCTGATTTCCTACAACACATTTCTTCCTGACTTCTGGAAGTAATCCGTTTATACCAAGAAGCAGGAGGATTCATTATACTTAATTATCTTAGCGTAATTATAAATGCTAATGGTCACATAATTATCTAGATCTTTTTAAAACCCAATCACTCAACTCACTATTTCCCTCAAAAGGTCTCTTGGGGCTGTAAATCCCAGATTTTGCATGCAATAATATTTCCTTGAATTTGCTCTTCATTTAAGTGCCGTTAATTACACCCCATAACCTCTTCCCAGATTTTGGAGCAGAGACAGATTGGGTGCTTGTCATGGGTTTATATTAATATCACTACATTCCAATGCCCCTTTTAGAAGATAAAACCATAAAAGAATACCTAAAAAAACCCCAAACCCTAATGGATCACAGGAAATAACAAGCACTGTGAGTGCTCAGCCACCACCTCAAATCGTGGTGCAGAATATGCATCAAAAAACATAGGTCAGGGCTGTAATCAAAGTCCACAGTCAAAGTACCAAAGAGATGAAGCCAGACCTTAGGAATGCATGATAATCACATCCTTCAAAAGGCACCACAGCAAAGTCCTGCAGAGGCTGAAACTGTCAGACAGAATTTCACCGAATCAACCGGCTTGGAAGAGACCTCCAAGACAGAATCATACAATCTATACGGTTGGAAAAGACCTCAGAGATCATCAAGTCCAATCTGTCACCCAACACCTCATGACTACTAAACCATGGCACCAAGTGCCACGTCCAGTCCCCTCTTGAACACCTCCAGGGATGGTGACTCCACCACCTCCCTGGGCAGCACATTCCAGTGGCTAACAACTCTCTCTGTGAAGAGCTTTCTCCTCACCTCCAGCCTAAACCTCCCCTGGCACAGCTTGAGAGTGTGTCCTCTTTTTCTGGTGCTGGTTGCCTGAGAGAAGAGACCAACCCCTTCCTGGCTACAACCTCCCTTCAGGTAGTTGTAGACAGCAAGAAGGTCTCCCCTGAGCCTCCTCTTCTCTAGGCTAAACAATCCCAGCTCCCTCAGCCTCTCCTCACAGGGCTTGTGCTCAAGCAAGTCCATCTGATCACCCAACCCTAACTAATCAATTAGACTAATCAATTAGATAGTGTTGGGTGATAGGTTGGACTCTATGATCTCAAAGGTCTCTTCCAACCTGGTCCATTCCATTCCATTCCATTCCATTCCATTCCATTCCATTCCATTCCATTCCATTCCATTCCATTCCATTCCATTCCATTCCATTCCCCTTCAGGAATCCCTCCAAATTCTCCTCATTGAAAGGTCATCAATAAACTGATCCTAGTCCCAATCATTCATGATGTTGCCTATTTGTTACTGCATTGCACGACTGTGAATGTGCAGTTTGAGGGAGTGAGAAATAGGGAACTAAGTCATTTCCAAGAGTCTGTAAAAAAAAAGTTGTAGTAAATAATTGATGTGAGCTATTAATTGCTAATGTCCCTGAACATTGTATGAAATAGCCCAGAAGCCACATTTCCCAAGTGAAAAAGGAGAAGTCTAACTTACTCAAGCTCGCTTAGAGGATTAAATTTGTCCCTCTGTTTATTGGGAGAATGGAGAGTTGCTAGTAATTAATATTAATTGCAGCTGAGATTCTTTGAAACAACCACAAGTTAATGAATAATATGCTCCTGTCTAAAGCTTAGCAGTGCAAGAATTGTAAATTCATAGATTCATGGAATGTGCAGGGACACCTCTCACCAGCCCAGGCTGCTCAAGGGCTCATCCAACCTGGCCTTGGAACACCTCTGGAAGGGGGCAGCCACAACCTCCCTGGGCAACCTGGTCCTGTGTCTCATCACCCTCCCTGTATCATAGTATCAGTCAGGGTTGGAAGGGACCACAAGGATCAGCTAGTTCCAACCCCCCTGCCATGGGCAGGGACACCTCACACTAGATCAGCCTGGCCAGAGCCCCATCCAGCCTGGGCTTAAACACCTTCAGGGACGGGGCCTCGACCACCTCCCTGGACAGCCCATTCCAGGGCTTCACCACTCTCATGGGGAAGAACTTCCTCCTCACAACTCTGTGAAGAGTTTCCTCCTAATCTCCAGGCTAAATCTGCCCTCCTCAAGCTTCAGTCCATTCCCTCTTGTCCTAGCACTACAATTCCTTGAAAAATATCCCTTAACAGCTTGTTGACTCCCTGCAGGTACTGGAAGGCTGCTCTAAGGTCTTCCCAGAGGCTGCTTTTCTCCTGGCTAAACAGACCCAACTGTCTCAGCCTGTCCCCAGAGGGGAGGTTCTCCAGCTCTCTGATGATCTTTGTCGCCTCCTCTGGACCTGCTCCAGCAGTTTCATGTCCCTCTTACGCTGGGGGCACAAGAACAGGATGCAGTGCTCCACATGGGGAGTTGTGTCAGTCCAATAGTGCTGTAAAAGAGGGGAAGCATTTCTATTTGCATGTGTGCAGGGCACCGAGCACAGACTATGTCAATGCCAAATAGGTACTCTCCAGTTGTAAGTGGGGACTATGGTAGAGAACAGCTGCAGAAAGAACAAGGTATTTTCAACTCAGCAATTTGGTCAGCCCCCACCCAGGAGGTTTAAAAGAGCTGGCAAAGGAACTCAATGAACGTTAGTGCTGAAATTCAGTCAGGTCTCAGAGCCCTGAAGAAATTCCATTAGACATCTTGAAAAGTTAGCATTGTATTTTAAGAGGTAAGAGGAAAAGTCTAGGCAATTGCAGACCTATCAGCCCCTTCCTGTTCAAATGATAAACAGCTGACAGAGGATGAGCAAACCTAACTGCTGATACCGTTCTGTGCTGCAGTGCCTTTTAAGTGCTAATATGGCACTAATCTAGTTAAGGGTAATTCACATGCACAGATGGAGAGCAGATCCTGTCTGACCAACCTGATAGGCTTTGTTTCAGTAATGTTGGGTGATAAACATAATGAGGCTCTTAGGAGTTTTTGACAGGATTCAGCAGAACCCTCAGAGTGAAAGCTGGGAAAAGTAGAGTGGCACATCTGACCGACTGAGAACTTACTAACCAGTCCTGGCCCACGTGGAGAACCTGTTGGCTGAGGGAACTGGGGTTGGTTAAGTCTGGAGAATGGGAGGCTGAAGGGAAAACCTCATCGCTCTCTACGACTCCCTGAAATGAGACTGGAATGAGGTGAGGGTTCGATCTCTTCTCCCTAGCATCAGGTTATAGAATGAGAGGAAATGGCCTGAAATTGTGCAAGGGAAGGTTTGAGTTGGATAGTAGGGAAAATGCTTTTCCTGCAAGAGTGGTCAGGCATTGAAACAGGCTGCTGAGGGAGGTGGTGGAGTCCCCATCCCTGGAGGTGTTCAAGAAATGTGTGGACATGGCATTTTAGGACACAGTTGAATGGCCATGCTGGTTGCAGGTGGATGATCTTAGAGGTCTTTTGCATCCAAAACAATTCTATGGTTCTATGCTGGGCAGAGCTGCTCCTTACTGGGAGCAGATCTGAAACCTTTTCACACCTCTGCCATTGCTGAGTGGGTTTGCAGGTGACAGAGAGACTGCAGGACATGCAAATGATGAAGAGGAAAGGGGTGAGCTGCTCCATGTAAGCAAGTTTTCTGTTTCAGACACCACTCAAATTAGTTCTCTTTGTTCAAAGGGCATCACCAAGCTGTGGAGAAACAGCTCAGCTCAGGACAAGTGCTTATTGTGTGGCAGGGAGCTGTGGGGCTGATGTGGTCCTTGGACTGTGCACAGAATGATCTTCAGAGCTGAAAAATTTTACTCCCTCTTCATTTGGCAGGAATCTGCCTGTTACTGCAATCCTGTGGTACTGTTTTCTCCACAGCCTGGGGAAAATGTTTACAATTTGGAGAGGATTCAGGGAACAGTCATGACAGATACAAAAGGACAAGTAAACATACCTTGGTGGGAGAGAGGGAAAGCAAGAGCTCTTTTAGCTCTAGAAGAAGCAGAGATGAGGATGCCTTTGGTCACATCCTACAAGGGGAAAATAGGTCAGGAGAGAGGGATCTTGGGTCTGGATGTAATGCATTAAAAGATCCAGCATCAAGAAGTCGAGGACCTGTACACTCTGTGGCAGTCAGACACTTTAATTGTTTAGCAGAAGCTGTGGTAGAGTCATCTGGAAATAGCCTAGCTAAGGTCACACATTCTTTAAAGTGCTTTTCATTATGGGTAGGAACCAACGCAGTGAAGTCCTATGGCTGATATCTGAATGCTGATCTGAGTCGAATCCTAAGCACAATGCTCTTCCTTCCAGTCCAGCATAATTACTTCACTGTCTGGCAGGAGATGAAAACCTACCATTTTATAGTAGCTTCTGAGCTCTCCAACGCCATCTGCTCATGGCTCAGCGCTTTGAACTGTGCCTGCACCTGCACTGGAGTGTAGATCAGACAGGACTGTACCATAGAGGCAGGGAAGCAGGTGAGGTGCTCACCATGGTGTCTTCTCTACACACAACCTTTGATTCTAGTTAAACAGGAGTGCATGACCTGAATTATAGAATCATAGAATCATTAAGGTTAGAAAAGACCTCTAAGATCATCAAGTCTGTAGCAGAAATTATGCTCACTTGCTATATCAGCATGTAGGTTTTGTTCTGTTCAGGAGGTTAAAGCAAAACCTAAGATACGGACAACATTTGTTAATACCTCTTGAGAAGATGCCACAGCCTTGGAGTGAATGTCCATGACATGTCCTCAAATATACAGAAGGTATTGAAATCCCAAACCCGAATCATTGCATGGAAAAGAAATCAGGCCTGCCCTTTCCCCACTGCTGCTTCACTGGGCAGATCAAATTTTACTTCAAGAGGTTTTCTGAAGCTCCCCAATTTCCCTAAGCTCCTACACTCCTCCTCTTGATGGGCAAAACATGGGTGCCCAGACCATGTTTCACCTCCTAATCGTGTTGCTTTCTCCTGTTGCTATCAGACTGCCACACCATAGTACAAATAGGTAACAAAGTCTGGTTTGTGTGTTTCTGCACCATGGGATTACCTCACTGTAAGCAATTTCCTCACCCTAACCTTCCTAGAGATACATGAATGTCCTTCATGAAGCCCAGGGATTAGAGAATGGCCACCTTCATCAGCCCACCCTTTGTAGACCACCATCTACAGCCTGGCATGGGGTTTGAAGTCCTGTGGTGTCCCATGCTTCACAAAAACACCATTTTCTACATTAATTCTTTGCCCTTGCTGCAGCACCAACCCACAAGCTGGGGCCAGCACTGTCCCTTGGTAGCAATGCCATTAGTGCACTTGGTGATGTCCCCCACTCCTCAGCCAAGGAGTTAATTATTCATTGAAAACTGCAAATCTCTTTATTTGGATCAGGCTTGGATTAAGTTGTCCAAGCAGACTCACAGGGCTGGCTGTTACCCTTTGCAGGGGATGGTGATTAGATCTGTACATGGGTTGGGGGTCTAATCACTGTCTTCTGCAGCCATAATAAATATTACAACCTTCTTTGCTTTATGTTTTTCTAGCTGTGCAATCTGTCAACCAGTTTATCTTCTTCACTAATTAGGCTGGGGGCTTTGGGGGAATTATACCATAACTCCTAAATCTCCTTCCTGATTAGCTCCATGTTTACCATCATCATTGGATTTGATAGTTTTTGCTATTATTTGAATACAGCAGAATACAATTATGAATACCCTTGCTGGGGGCATTGGTGCCTTGACTGTGCAACAATGGTGTCAGCTGCTACCCTGCTGCTGTGCTTTGCCAGTGCTGAAAGTGGCTTTAAACGTCAGTGGACCTGGTTCTCTCTGCTTCCAGTTAGTGCTGAAGAGTAGCTGTGAGTGGGACCTGCTTTCTCACTTGTATTGTGGTTTGGAATAGTGTAAAGCAGCAGATTTGTGTGGGAGATGTGGGGATTCATCCCCTGTTGAAGCACAAGTGAGGGGGAGTGAAAAGCCAGGGATTTTCAGAGGGAGTGGAGATGCTGCCCGCTGGACTGCACAGCCCCTGAAGTAACTGAGATCATAGTATCATAGTATCAGTCAGGGTTGGAAGGGACCACAAGGAGCATCTAGTTCCAAACCCCCCTGCCATGGGCAGGGACACCCCACACTAGATCAGGCTGGACAGAGCCTCATCCAGCCTGGTCTTAAACACCTCCAGGGACAGAGCCTCAACCACCTCCCTGGACAACCCATTCCAGGGCTTCACCACTCTCATGGTGAAGAACCTCCTTCTCACCTCCAGCCTGAATCTCCCCACCTCCAGCTTCATTCCATTCCCCCTAGTCCTATCACTACCTGATATCCTGAGCAGTCCCTCCCCAGCCTTCCTGTAGCCCCCTTCAGATACTGGAAGGCCACAATTAGGTCACCTCAGAGCCTTCTCTTCTGCAGACTGAACAGCCCCAACTCCTTCAGTCTGTCCTCATAGGAGAGGTGCTCCAGCCCTCTGATCATCCTCGTGGCCCTTCTCTGGACACGTTCCAGCACCTCCACATCCCTCTTGTAATAGGGGCTCCAGAACTGGAGGCAGTACTCCAGGTGGGGTCTCACCAGAGCTGAGTAGAGTAGAGATCTATCACTGCCATGACCATCAGTTAATGGCCACTGGATTTTGCCCTTTGATAGGAAGCAGAAGAAAAATTGTCTTTCCCAAAGAAAGAGGATGAATATTTTTCATAGAATCATAGAATGGGTTGGGTTGGAAGGGACCTTAATGATGATCTAGTTCCAACCCCACCACCATAGGTGGATGCCCACTCCCTGGAAGCATTTAGGGGCAGGCTGGACAGGGCCTTGAGCAACCTGGTTGAGTGGAAGGTGTCCCTGCCCGTGCCAGGGGATAGGAATAGATGGTCTCTAAGGTCCCTTTCAAACCAAACCATTCTATGATTCTGTGAAAAGCCTTTCCCCTCTTTCTTTGGGAACCAAGAACTCTAAGCAAGGGACCACACAAACGTGGACCTCAAAACTTGCTCACTCTGTGAGCAATTGTAGAAGGCAGAAAAAGCACTCTGGAAAATGATTTCTAAGTTTGAATTCTGAGGTTATGAAAGAAAGGGGGAGGCTGCACATGAAAAAAAACCAAAACCAACCCCAAAACCTCCTTGGAAGCAAATGTTTTTTATTTTGCTGATAATAGCTGAGGGCAGTGTTTAGATGAGGTAAGAAAAGGGTGCTGTGGAAAATGGGCATCAGAAAAATGCCTCTTAACTTAGGAGTTCGTGTCCAAA
Source organism: Melanerpes formicivorus (assembly GCF_026170545.1). Classification (NCBI taxonomy): domain Eukaryota; kingdom Metazoa; phylum Chordata; class Aves; order Piciformes; family Picidae; genus Melanerpes; species Melanerpes formicivorus. The sequence continues at coordinate 365,687 of NW_027142417.1, forward strand.
GAGTCAACAACTCTCAAATCAAATAACTGCACCTTTATATATATCTATCCATCTTGGGTTTTGCCTTCCAATTTTGAAAAGCAAACAAACAAAAATACCTCCCCCCCCAAAAAAAAAAAACCAAACCAAACTACCCCAAAAAAGGAAACTCCACCAAATCTACATATGAAAATAAATAAATGCATTCAAAGGAAGCTAAGATTACATTTCCTACAGACAGAGGGACAGTTTCCCCCTTGGCTGGAGGGGACAGTTACAATCTCTGCTGTGTTCTCTTCGCTGCTTAAATGGATAAATGCTGGGTTGTGTTTTGCCTGCTCCACAGCTCAGGGAAAACATACCTCAACTAGGCCAAGCAGCCAAGGAAAAGCTGCTATTGAAAGCTTCAGTTTTGTATTTCCTGAGGTTTTCAAACATTTTATTTTATTTTGTTTTTACATTGGGACTGTGGAAACACAGCAACATCTTGCTGTGGCTGCTTGGGTTTAACACAGATGTGAAACGCCACAGAACCAAAGGAGTTGTGGCAAAGCCCTGTGAGGGATGCTGGTTTAGTTTGAAGACAAAGGACACGTGAAGAACCTGTCATACAATCCTGGTTTGGGGATCTTAGCTTAACTGTGAGCTTAGAAGTAGCACTGGGGCCAGAGCCAGCAGGTGAGTGAAGGGTTTGCTTTACCCTGAAGGATGCTCATCTGGGATATTTCCAGCAGCGAGAAGTTGTGGTTGGTGGGAGCAAGGTGTGGGAGATGAGGAGCCATGGGGCTGTATGGTAGAGCCACTGTCAGTGTGTGCAGGGCACTGTCCTGTTGTTCTCAGAGGAGAGAGAAGAGAGGAAAATGAAGGTAATGGTGAGGGGTCTAGAGCACAAGTCTTGTGAGGAGCAGCTGAGAGTACTGGGGTTGTTCAGCCCTGGATAAAATGAGGCTGACCACTCTCTACAACTCTCTGAGAGGAGGTTGGAGCCAGGTGGGGATCAGTCTCTTCTCCCAGGTAGCAAGTGATGAGACAAGAGGAAATGGCCTCAAGTTGCAGGAAGAGAGGTTCAGGTTAGACATTAGGAAAAAAAATATGTCCCCAGAAGGGTTGTCAGGGCCTGGACCGGGCTGCCCAGAGGTGGAGTCCCCATCCCTGGAGGGATTTAGAAGTTGTGCAGGTGTGGTTCTGAGGGACATGGTTTAGTGGTGACCTGGCAGTGCTGGGTTAATGCTTGGACTTGATAATCCTGAAACTCTCTTCTAACCAAAATGATTCTACGACTGTATAATATCTCACCAAGGAGCTGTTGAATACAGTGGAAACTTCAGCAGATTTTAGGCAATTTCTTCCTCAGGTCCAAAATCTAATGGATTTACAGCAGCTTGAGTCAAAGTAGCTTAGAAGTTGGTCAAGAAGGTGAATGGGGCGGGAGGGAAAGAGGAGAAAGAAGTTCCCTAGACCAACCTGTGTGTACCCTGCCCAGCTTGCTGCCTGCCTTGACCACAGCCAGGGAGTGACAACAAAAAAAATACATAAATAAAGGGAAAACTAAAAAAAATGAGAGAGATTGAACCACCTAATTCTCAGTGTCTGTGATGATGAGGCTTTGGATAAACAAAGTTTTTGGAACTTAAGCTTCTTAGAGTATTAGGGAGAAGAAATCCTCAGATGTCACTGTAATGTGTTGTTCCTTGAAGACAATATGCCATGGAAGTGCAGGGATGGCCACTCCTGACTAGCACACTGAGGCAGCCATATGGGGGGGAATAAACAGCTTGGTAAACTCCTTGGCATGTGACCAGTGGTGAGTGAAAAAATCCACAGAGCAAGGCAAAGCAGCCTTTTATGCCACAAGATTATTTTCAGCTTGAGCTTTCAAGTAGCTATCAGAGATTACCTCTCATCTTTCCCAGCATGAATTCCATGTCTGCATTGTTAGGAAATACAGAGCGATATGGAAAGCAGGGAGGAAGAAAGGAGGAATTAAAGTACCTAAATCAGCTGAGTCATGGCTGAAATACAAAAAAACACCAGAAAAAGGATTTCTGAAGGGCTGAGATTGAAGCAGTAATGAAAAAAAATCCCTGGTCTGTAGCTCTGGGGTTGCTCACTACAGTGTTTTTGATGGGAATTATGACAGGGTTCCTAGGGACTCTCTTGCTTCAATTAATTAAACTCACACTGAGAGGACTACTTCAGCCCTGCAATGAGTATTTCTTCTTCTTTTTTTTTTTCCCCTCCATGGGAAAGTAGGAAAAGCAATTGGAAAAGAATTTGGTGAGCTGAGGTTTTTTTTCCCCCTCCATTTTCTGATGTTGAAGGTTTTGAGTGAGCTCAAACCACAGACCTGAGCCTGGGAGCAGAGCAAGAAGCAAGAGGTGACACGCATGGAGGGGAGGGCAATGCAGGGGAAACATGAACAAAATCTCTCCAATATCCTCACTTCTCATCCCAATTTGTTCTCCTTTTTTACTTCTTTTCTGCATTCCTACTGCTTTTTTTTTTTTTTTTGCCTCTCACCCTTAATTGACTTCTGTTTCTGATCTGCAATATGCTTTTCCAAGAGAAACAGCAAATTGTTTTGGTTTGTTTTGCTTATTTAGTTTATTTTTAAGCGAGGCAAAAGGGTAAGTCTTCCTCTCCAGGGAGAAATGAATCAGACTAGCTCCTGTGAGCACCAGGCAGAGTGCTAACTAACTCCTTGGAGCCGTATGGTCTTTCAAAACAGTCTGCTGTTCTCCGAGGTGTCGCTGGTTTGACTGCTCCAGGAGCCAGCTCTCCCCCGGATTTTGCCCCTTTCCCTTTTGTCAGAAGCAAAGCAGGTGATTTGAGGCTATCTTCCTTTTTGAAACAAGTCACTCAGTGCTGCAACATCCTTCCCTCTCTTGCAGCTTGGCCATACGGCAGTGCATGTGGTAAGTATGAAAACACCACTGGGTGATAAGAAACATACAATTAAGCCCACGAGTGATAATGAACAGATGCTTCTCTCCCACAAATGCTTTCTCGTCTCAAATGAAGTCTGGCTGCAAGATTTTATCAATTCTAGGAGTTTACTCAACTTTAGAGAGAAAAAAATGTGACTTACCTTGATAACATCCCAGCTGGTTATCTCTTGCCCCAGGGCTGCTACCTTTGTGGGTAAGTTCTTGTTGTTTCTGTTAAACTGATTTTTCTCATCTGGGCAGACCTGAAAACAAAACAGGCATGTGGCTGCTTGTGGGTTTGCAACAAACAAAGCCAGTGCACACAGGCTATCTGATGGAGGATCTTTCTCTACACTCTTACTAACTGCTGAGAGATTTCCTCCCGTGGCAGTAAGCAAAGATAGAACCAAGCAGTTTGCATCAGTAACCCGACAAGAAGATGCTGGCAAAATGAGTTTGTCCCCGTTTGGTTCAGGGACAGCCAGGGTAGGATGGTTTCCAGCAAAGATCCACCATGAATATGGTGAAACTTCATTTCCCCTCCTGGTATCACCACACTAGTGTTTATTATTGTACCACAGGAGTGCCTGGGTAGAGATGGGGACCTTCTACTCTGGGACCTGTGCAGAAGCCTACAGCTACCTGCTCTCCAGCTCTGCCATTGCTCTGCTTTAGAGCCATCAGCCAAACACTGACTTCTCTGTGTACCTGTCTCCTCCTGCCTTGTTACCTGTCCTGATGTTCTGGGCAGGAACCTCTCTAGGTGAAGGATACATTTTAGTGTCTGGTGAGTGCCAATCTTGGCTGGGGAATCTCAGCACTCCTGTGATATGAATAATAAGTCCAATAACACAGGCAAAGCCTGACCATCTGGCTGCTATTATGGTAATGGCTTGCTCTGTGACAGGAGGTCACTCTGTGCAGCTGCTTCTCTGCCTCATTCTCTGTTGGAAAAGACTACTCTTCAGCTTTGGGCTACTTAAGTCTCTGTGGCTTGAAGGCGGATAGAAAAGGTCTGTGGTAGTGCCACCTGCTCTAGGTACAGGGGCTTGAAAAGAAACCCTCCGTCAGGAGAACATCCCTCAGAGTTGTGCTGTGATGCTCAGCTGTGAAAAACAACTAAGCCACCGTTTTCACCCCAAAAGTGAGCACCTATCTCTGCTCCCAGGCAATCACCTTCTCAGAACCCTCCATCCATGCCTGTCCAGATAGGATGCTCCATCCCCAAAGAGCATGAACTCACCTGCTTTTATTCAAACATCTGTGGGTAATGACAGGATTATGACTTGTGAACATAACTCCTCAGCTCCAGCTCCTGTGAGGTGGGCCAGCACAGCAGGGCATTGGAGTGTCCATCACTCCGTTTGCTGGCTGCAGAGTGGCTGAGTTCCTGGTTGGCATGCAGCAGGCTCTCCAGAGCTCTGGGACCGAGGGGCCACTGGGGCTGTGACTCACACAATGAACCAGAAGCATAGGTTAGAAATGATTCATCAGCTGCATCATTTATGTTGGTCAGAGGTTTCAAACGTGGCCTTTTTCATATTCCAAGATGAAGTGTGGCTTTGGGATTTGCAGGCTGTCTGTGGGCATGGAAGCAGGCTGCTCAGGGGTGAAAGTCATGCAGGGATGATGCTGCAGGCTTGGTGCCATCTTGCCCATCCTCAAGGAGAGCTAAGGGGTTTCTGTCAGGAAATTGGCTGAAGAGAGAGAGGCCAGGAGTGGGCTACCACTTAAGCCACAGGGTGCAGGGGGTGAGCTAAGTTATTTAGCAGTGCTGATGCACCCTTTAGATCCCAAAGATGTGCTGAAGGGGAACACAGTTATTTACCTATGGGGCTTTTACCACTGCTCAGGCCAAACTTGCTTATATCCAGAAGTTTTCCCAGGCTATAATCTTTTTAATCCTCAAGGAGACCTTACTGCAGGAGCATCCTCAGGATAAAGGTGGCTTCCCTGCATGACCCAAAGCAGGTGGGACATCCATGTGCCGTACTGCAAACTGGATGCTTGATTCCTTTGGGGAGCACTTCCTTTGTGTGAGGCAAATTCAATCTCTGGCTTATCTGAGGACAAGGAAGGAGAGCCTGTTTTGAGGACAAAGGGGAATTTCAACCCTGTCTTGAAACATAGCTTCGTTCATTTAAAGTGTTTGCTTCTGTGCTGCTACCTATTTAAGCTATTTTCTCTATAAAAAGCCCACAGGATGGAATGAAGGCATTCCTGCAGCACCATTCTCTGCTTGGCATTCCTGCAGCACCATTCTCTGCTTGGCTTCACTCAGATGTTTCTACAGTCAAAACTGCTTTTCTGCTTTTTGTTTCAGTTGTACTCAAAACAGTGTCCAAAGTCCTCTTAGTCCCAACCAGGTCTTTCTGGAGGAACACCTCCTTGGGCTTTTTGACTTGCTTGGGTCTCTACAGAGCAAATCTTCTGATTCATTTTGGGCCAGGCATGAAAATCTTGGGACAGATTTCTCCTCCCACATGAGATCTAATGAACCAGTTGGAAAGTCACCAATGCAGGCAAATCAATTACAACCAATTATTCATATGATGAATTCAGTTTTCCCCCTCCTGTTTGCAAATATGCACCAGAAGCCTGATGTTTAGAGAGATGAATTAGGCTGTGTCTTGATATGCAGCTTGTTCATGAATGGTTCATTGTAATTCAAGTCATAGCTCTTTTGAGGGCGTGCAGGTCATGCTTTGGGTCCATTTTCCCTGACTGGATGCACATTATTCTTTTAGAATCTGGTACAAATATTCATTACAACAAAAATCACAGTCAGGATTATCTGCTGCAGTGATGAGAGGTCCTTTTCTTAGAGCTTGGGGGGAAGGTTTGCTTCCCTACCCACCCCCCCCCCCCAGCAATGTCCTGAAAACATTCCATGTGATTGGAGTACAATTCCATACAATGCCAGCTGTGGAGATGGTTCCTACTCCATCTCAGACATGGCATAAAACGGCCAGCTTTTCAGGTGTGATTTAAATAGTTAGCAATGGGTGATGGCCCAGCTTCAGTCAGCTTCAGAGAGGGGAGTGGAGATAAGAGCAGCAAAATCCTGCAGGAGATGGATAACTGAATAGGTAGGTTGGTACCTTAGCCTGCCCACCTGCTGCTGTGCTGGCACATGGATGCAGCATTGCTGGGTGTGGAAATGCCCCCCAAAGGCAATTATTAGGTTCCTTACCACCCTGCCAGAGGTATCTCCCATAGAACAGATGCTTCCTGTGTCCCTGAGGCTGGTCTCTGGGAGGGCAGGGAGCAGCTCCAAGGTGTTTTGCTGGAGCAGATGCACTGAGGAAGGGACAAGCCCTGACCTAAAAGGAAACAAAGTGCAACTTTTAGCTGCTGTCAGATAGAAAGCTGAAGGTGTCACCAGTTCCAAAAACAGTTCACTAACTTCTCACCTGGGCACAGGGATCTATTTCTTACAGTCTAGCAAGGAGCATCCAACAGGACACTTACCCACTTCATATTGAAGATCCAGCCCTCAGTAGCCACAGATGCAAACACCTCTGCCCCAGCTGTAATCTTTAGTTGTAAGTGATGTGCTGATGTCTGTTTGAATTATTTTGGGAGGCAGAAAACCCCCCAATACGACAAAACTTCCATTTGCCATTTTCTTTCCCATTTTGTTTCTCCTGGTGCAGGAGGTGCAGCATGAAAAATAGGCCTTGGATCAGCAGCTTGTGACCCATGGATTAGGTTGCTTTTGTTTCATAGCACAGGGGACTTGTGGCTGTCTTGGCCTGGCTTAGGTTTTCCCAGTGCTGTTTGTTGAAATGTTCTATTTTCCACCATTGCCTGCAGACACTGACATGGATTAGCCTTGGCAGCCCCATGCAGGGGGCTTGCACACCCTGATGCTCACTAATTACAACCTCCTGAACATCCTAACAGCTATAATAACACAGTGATGTATAGATGAAGTCACAGTCTGTCAATGCATTGCCCCTGTGGTGTAGACCCTGCAAGCAATATACCCATGACTGGAAACCTGCTTCTTGCATGGAGAGTTTTGTTCTTTGGAGTGGTTTCTATGTCCATGTGCTGAATGTGCAGCAGAATGAAATACTGCACAAACTTCATCTTGAAGACACTTGGGGGTGTTATTTTCCTTTCTCTCCCCCTTTCTTTCCTTGCTTTTGACACCTTTGCCTTCTTTCTTCCCCGAGATGCTTGCCAATATATATGATTTTTCTTCTGGCAAAGCAACTGAAGTACCCAAACCATATAAGGTTTATTTATCTGAAATCTCTCTTCTAACAGCTGATACATTCAGCTTGCTAAATACCTGCCAGGGTCTAAATGTCAGTTCAACCAACTAACTTCTTGTGTGTGAATTGCTGAGTTACTGGTGATGAGGTGCAGTACAGGAGGAGACAGTAAATGTAGTCTTAAGTGAAACTCCTCAAGTTCAGGAAGTGCAGCTGGAGGACCTTTGGTCCCCTGCACTCCTTCAACCTGCTGATCAACTCCTGACAGGCAGAATGACTTTCTGGTGTGCTGCAGACAGGTTTTTAGGCTCTTCAAGTGCTGTGGAGAAGCAGGCAAATGAGAGAAGAGTATTTTCCTATGTAATGTGGATTTTGGAGGTGCTGACCCTTCTCTGACTGCACAGAGAATGGAGTTACTAACAATGTCCTTCCATTGAGTGCCAAAGTTAGGACCTACATCTCTGTACAACCCATGGTCTGGGTGCTGGGCACTCCTGAGCACTTGGAGAGCTCTGCTGAAATGAGAGAAAATGGCAGGTGATGTCTGTTCTGGATCAGCTGTGATGAGCACATTAATGAAGAGATGCTGGCATTTCCCATGTCCTGCTCCACTTGGTTACAAACAAGCTCTCTGAATGATAAAGAAAGACCACACAGGATTGGAACTACTCATGTGTGCCCTCCTACCATCCCCTCAGCATGTGCATAGCAGAGCCACTTTAATTTCACTGCTAGGGGGAATTCCCTACCTCCAGGAGTGGGAGTGGATTTGCCTGTAACAACAATTAGGGCTTCCAGTAGTGAAGCCTCTCCAGTTTTCACACTCTGAATGTGTTCTCCAAAGGAATGGCATCAAGACCAATAAAAAGGAAAGAAAGAGGAAGATCAAGGATCTGCATCATTGTGTTTGGCAGAACAAACATATGCAGGGATTGAAACAATCATGGGAAACTGCAAACACATCAAGGCTGTATGGAAAGAATGCATAAATCAGATTTATGAAGTAAATTTAATGCACTCTTTTGGGGGACATAAATCCTTTTAGAGGAGTCATCAGCCACATCCTGGTAGGAATCTTATTTGATAGCAGGAGTGATGATGATTAAAGTATTAGGCACGAGTGAAAACTTCTCCACTTCTGCAAAAATTATTGTTAAATCCAAGCCTTGAGGCAAAAATGTTAAAAATAGACTTTTTTTTGTTACTTTTGTTGTTGTTGTTGCTTTTCTGGTATGAAACCATTTGCATGAATGCAGCTACTAGGTTCTTATCTAAACCATCTGGTGGAGGACAAGCATTAAAATATACAGTCATGTACTGAAGCCCCCCAGGGAATTCCTTTGAGAGCTATATGCTGAAAAATAATAATAGTAATAAAGAATAATGTGGAAAACTGTATCTTTTCCTTCATTTACCTCAGGTCTTGCCCTCAGGGTCCGAGCTTGAACCAGCAGGCTTCACTTCGGTAGCCAACGCCCTCCTGCTTGTCACTGCATGGGAGTTGTGCGCCCAATATTGCAAACTCAACTCGTTTCATAGATTCATAGAATGCTTTAGATTGGAATGGACCTTAAAGGTCATCCAGTTCCAACCCCCTGCCATAGGCAGGGACACTTCCCACTAGACTAGCTTGCTCAAAGCCTCATCCCACCTGGCCTTGCATACCTCCAAGAAGGGGACATCCGTGACCTCCTAGGGCAACCTCCAGGGCCTCCCCACCCTCATTGGAAAGAATTTCTTCCTAATCTCCAGTCTCAATCTGCCCTCCTCAAGTTTCAATCCATTCCCTCTCATCCTATCACTCCAAGCCCTTGTAAAAAGTCCCTCCACTGCTTTTATGTAGCCCCCTTCAGGTACTGGGAGGCTGCTCTGAGGTCTCCCAGGAGCCTTCTTTGGCTATCAGTGGGTTTGGGTTTATGAATCCCCTGCATCCATTCCAGTCCATCAATGTTTTCTTTGTATGTTTGCAAAGGCTCCTACCTCTGGGTTCAGGTTCCACCACCCATGTACTGCAGAAGCAAGACCTCCTAGTGTGACTGCTTCCAACCTCTTTGCAGAGGGCAGCTTCTGCTGGGGCCTCAGATGCAGGACAATCCCATTCAGCTGTCAGGATTCTCTCCTTGTAGGTGCTACAAGCCTCCCCTCCATGCAGAGAGATGTATGTGTGTGGTGCTGTGGTAAAGCTGATAAAGTCCAATAGGTAAAGAGCTTTGCTGGGTTCCAGGGAGAAGAGAAATAAAGATGTTTGAGGGGTATGAACAGCAGAGTCAAGATCCCAGTCTCATAAAAGCTTTGAAATTTAGTCCAAAATTGCAGCAATGTGAGGCTCAGACATCTCTCATTGCTTTCATCTTTGTGACATTAGCTCACAGTTAAGTTTGAAAACAGCACTCAGCTATATGACTTAAAAGACAATCCCAAAGACAAATAAAACCTGAAGACCTCCTGCTATCCACAATTTGTACAACCTCACCTGAGTTAAAGCTGTCCTCGGGGATCTGAGCACTGCCTCACAGTTGTGGAACTTCAGTTTCAACTAAAGCAGAAGACTGGGGTTAAAAACTCTCAGATCTCAGCTACTCCTCCTCTAAATTACTCTGTGTCTCTGGGCACATCCCTTACCCTCTTTCATATTCATCTCCTTAACAAAACCCTGTAGCACCTGCTTCTGTGCCAGAGGAGTGGAGGGGCTCAGCTCATTATTTCCAAACTCTGAGCAGAAGTAGCTATCAAAACATGAAGGCTTACTCTACTAATTAGAGCATCAGACAGCCTTTTTTATTCAGCTGATGAGATGTTTTTTGAATGAACTTTGGAACTTCATGTTGCTATAGAAGCTGTGCCACACAGACAGCAGGAAACAACCCTCTTGCATCTTCTGTGTTTAGCAATCCAGCTGTGCTGAGAGCATAAACATGGATCCAGGTGTTTCATTGTGAAGAAAGCCAGGATTACAAAAGGGACCTGCAGGCTTTGTGTCTGCAGGAGTCTTACATCACAGAATCACAAGGTGATGGGGATTGGAAGGGACCTCTGGAGATCATCCAGTCCAACACCCCAGATAAGGCAGGGCACCCACAGCAGCTTGCCCAGGATCACAATGTCCAGCTGGGTTTGGAATCTCTCCAGAGCACCTCCCTGGGCAGCCTGCTCCCAGGCTCCAGCACCTTCAGAGAAGTTTTTGCTCATGTTCAGATGGAACCTCCCGTGTTCCAGTTTGTGCCCACTGTTCTTCATCCTATCACTGAGCACCACTGAAGAGAGTCTGTCCCCATCCTCTTGACCCCCATCCTTTAGACATTTATCAGCATTGAGAAGATTGTCATGGATGCTGCCCTAGCCTCCCAGCCCCAGCTCATACTGGAAAGACTTTGGACTGTTTTGCTTCCAGTGAGACTTAGCTCTTTGGGTTCACGAAGATCAGCAGATATGCTGTGCATAGAGTTGGGAAGTGTTTAGCTCTATGTGTGAGAAGCCTCAATATTCTCTAGAGGTTTTCTCTCTCCTTTTTTTTTGTTTCTTTCCCTTCCCTTCCCATCAATTCCCTTCCCCTATACTGGAGCCATGCAGATTGTAAGGCAAACCTTCTTATAAAGCTAGTTTAGAGCAGCCTCTGAAAAATGTGTGATTCTTTGAGCCCTCAGAGACTTCTGTATTACCCAATGTGTGCCCAACCTTCTGTGAAGCAGTGGTGCATGGAAATAATCTCCTCAGATGTTCTTACCTTAGTTTCACAAAGGCATCCATGCTGCATCCATCCTTGATCTCGCATCTTTTCTTTTGCTTCTTGGTTTTGGTTTTTTGCCCCCCAAGTGGCTGTGCATCCACCACAGTGCTTGGTGAATTCAGAGTTAAAAGGAGAAGCCCTTTTTTTCCCAATTTTGAAATTTTCTGACCTAAACTTCCAGCCTCTGGACATGGCTGTGGGTCCTCTGGTCCTGCCTGCTGTGCGCGGTGGGTCCCCACCGCCCGCATCCTGGCTGCTCAGCTGGCTGCCGGTCTAAGGGCTGCTGGATTGCAATTGTCCTCTGCAAACAAAATTCACATCTGTTCTGACAACTTATTTCAGCCTGATGCAACTTGAAAAGGTCGAGATTAATCCCAGAAAATCAGACTTCTATTGGAAAGGCCAAATCAACTTTAATTGTAACACATAGCTATTTGGATTGGCGTTTAGCTGCAGCCGTTTATCCTGCTTTCCAGGGGTATTATTTGTTTCTGAGCTCGCTGCTGAAATGGTTGAAGTAAAGTAACAAAAATAACAGCTGACATCTTTCCTTTTGCAGGTTTCCCCTGACCCCAGGTATTTTGTCTGCCTGGCTTTTATGATTTTTGTTTATTAGAGGTCCGGGGGGGGAAGTGAAATCACAGAGGAACCTGTTGGCTCATTTTACAGAGATTAGTGGTGTCTGCTGGACTTTCACACCCCCTCCTTGCTTGCTGGTTTTATCCATCAGAGCCTGGGGGCACGAACCACTCGCTCTGGAGTTCTGCCTCCTGCCAACCTTCGATGGCAAGAGCTAAAGGGTTTACACCCCTTTGCATTAGGGCAGTCGCAGGCTGTGGTTTTCTGTGTGGAGGTGACTCAGAGCAGCACCCTCCCCTCGGCAAGGCACGGGGGACAGGTTGGTGTAGCACCTCTCTATCCGCCCAGCTGTTATCAGCTCAGCCATCGAGCCATCAACTGACATTTGAGCTCTCAGATCCCCTGAAAAGTGACAGGACGAGAGAGACTCATTTGGCAGCACTTTGCTCGTGCTGTTTGGCCTGGAGAAAGATACTCAGAGTGGTAAGATTGTTTAGCAACAGCTGGCAAGCACCCGGGTGTGAGCCTGATTTTCAGACATGACAGGCACTTACAGGAATGTTGCCAGATACAGCTGTTTAAAAGCCTTAATAAACAGCAAGTCAATACTAATCTTTGCCAAATTAATCTTTTCCTTGACAGCCCATCAGAGCAATTATGCTCCGACTCGTTGTAAACACACAATTGTCAGCGGGTAAGGAGCTTCTCCGCAGCGCACTGTGGAGCTCTGCACACAGCTTGTTTGCCAAATAGGAAGCTTTGCTTTTCTTTCTTTCCCTTTCTTTTTTAAAATTCTCCCCCCCAACCACCACCTTTTCCCTCTTCTGTTTTGTTTGCTGGCCAATTAGATGTTTGCCAGCTTGGTATTAGCCTGAACAAAATTTCTTTATGAAGTGTCTATCGCAGCAAGCCCTTAATAGAATGTGAAATGATGACTGTGGCAGGATCCATGCAGATGCACATTTGCTAGTGGGTTCCTCTAATTAGGCAGTAACTGTGACAGGCTCTGAAATGTTACAAGTCATTGTTCTCACTTGTCCTCTTGTCGCTGGAATAAGAACTACATTTGAGTGGTGATTTAATGTGCTGCTGGGTAATAATAAAATACATGACTCTGCAAAGGAGAGCAAACGCTGCCTCTGAGACCTGACACGCAGCACTTTGTGTTCTCTGAGGTGCTCAGCACCTCCTGCAGCACTCTACCCACTAAATAATATTTTATTTAAATGCAGATGGGCTTGAAGACACCAGATAAATAATTAACAGGGCAGTGGCTGTATATCTGCCTATCTTGAGAGCGTCTATCTTTGGATCTGTCTCTATATCTATACATAGATCTGCAGCTCTAGGTCTCTTTCATCTCTAGCTCTATCCATATTTCTATATCTATACCTGCATATCTCTACCTATAATCACAGAATTGTCTGGCTTGGAAGTGACCTCAAGGATCATCCAGTTCCAGCCCCGCTGCCATGGGCAGGGACACCTCACACTAGAACAGGTTGCTCACAGCCACATCCAGTGTGGCCTTTAAAACCTCCAGGGATGAGGCTTCTACCACCTCCCTGAGCAAACTGTTCCAGTGTCTCACCACCCTCATGGGGAAGAATTTGTTCCTAACATCTTGTCTGAATCTACCCATTTATAATTTTGCTGCATCCCCCCCAGTCCTATCACTACCTGACACCCTATACCTATATCATCTGTATCCTTTATCTATTAATCTGTAGCTTTACCTAGATCTAGAGCCTATATCTAATCTATAATCTCTTGTCATCTCTCTCTATACCATCTGTATTTATTTTTCTATCTACCTATCAATGTGAGTTCTAGGGAGTAACTCCTTTGTTGGTTACATACAGCTCTTTGTCTACTTCTCACAGTGAGTGTGAAATAAGGATTTTTTACCTACTCCATTTCCCCAGAGCACAGCAGGAGATCTCCGTGGATCTGCCATGCTTACAGCACAAGAAATAGGCAGGTAGAGTCTTGGAGGGAGTATTCCAGATTGAGATGAAGTCTCAGGGGGTTGAACAAGGTGGTAAGAACATGTTTTACCTTCCAGTAATGAGCTTTTCATTGTTGGGTTTCCTATTTACAGAGGAGCCTCACAGGGAATATTTGGCAGAGACACCACTGGAATGAGGAACTGGTGTTTAGTGGGAGGGAGAAGTGGGCAGGAACACTTTACCTTTCTTTGTGCGTGGCTGGGGCCCTGCAGGAATGCATTACTTAACGTGGGGGTGGAAGTCTTACTGCAGGTCCCTGTGAAGAGCTTCCTTGAGTCAGAGGCAGCAGCTGGATGGGATTTCTGCTCCAACTTCTGGGAGTTTGGTGATGGAGAGACTGGGACCAGAACAAGGCACCCTGAGAGCAGCAGGAAATTTGGAGAGCCTTTCCTTCTCAAAACCTCTGCTTACCGTGGTGGAAGCAAGAGGGATTTACACCTTGCAGGGCACAGATGTTTCTACTCTTGCATCTTGCCTACCACTAAAAAATAATAATTAAAAACTATTAATTTCAATCAATGGAAGAGAGAATTTCCTTTGCTTTCTCTCACTTTGACAGATGTCTTTATCACACTCACTTGCTGTTGCTGTGCTGCTTCAGTGTGTGGTTTGCTTTGTCCCTGTGTGCTTCCTCATTAGCATCGTTATGACAGATGGTGAATCACCACCAGTGGCTTGGGTATATCACAGAGTGCTCCAAGACCATCAAGTCCAACCGATCCCCCAACCCTAACTAATCAAGTAGACCATGGCACTAAGTGCCTCACCCAGCCTTAAACTCCTCCAGGGATGTTGACCCCACCACCTACCTGGGCAGCCCATTCCAGTGGGCAATCTCTCTTTCTGTGAAGAACTTCTTTCTAAGATCAATATGTGGCACTGTGGTGCCTAAGTCTCCTAAGGATGGGGCACATCTTCATGAACTCTGGTGCAGTTTCATCTGCTTAGAAAAGGCTCCAAACCTTCTAGGCTCCATCTATTGACAATTTGTACCTGTCAATAAATGGAAACAAATAGCAGATCGTCCTTGGAGGGCAACCATTGCTTTTACCCAAAGCCAGATAAGAAAAGCTGACCTTTGTGCACTGAAATTGGATCTTTCCTTTGGAACAGAGTGGCTTCAGCAAAACCCTGGCCAAAGCTGCTGCTCTTCCATCAGGGCTGTCCCATCCAAATGGAGCCCAGGCACAGAACCACACTCAGTGCACTGGATGTGGCTCTGAGCAACCTGCTGTAGTGTGAGGTGTCCCTGCCCATGGCAGGGGGGATGGAACTGGATGATCCTTGATGATCCAACCCTAACAATTCTATGATTCTACGATTTTATGATGCTGCCTGACAAACCCACCACAGGTTTCCTCTTCTTAAAGACTGATAGAGACACCAGAGGTTCATACAGAATAAGTATTTTATTCATGATGTATTTTTTTTATTATTATTATTATTATTTACATTAAAGTTTTCTTGTATTTTGAACTCTGCTTGGATACTGAAATTAACAACTTTATGTGACTGCACACCTGCCCCAAAACCGAAATGAAGATAACACAGCTCTTTTCTGTGAAAGGAAAACTGCCTGTCAAAACCAAAGCTGATTTCTCTCATCCCCAGTAATTATCTTCTCACTTTAGAATTAATATGAGTGGAAAATGCAGTTTACTATAATATAATAAATAGAAGACATTGGGTAATTAGTAGTGCTGGTACATTTCTAAAGTACTAAACAAACAATAAACTGTGAATTTAATCACGAGTTCTCATCCAGTTTCAAGACAGGAAAATTAGAGCTCTCAGCTACAGTCATTTGAGTAATCACATCTGATCTGCATTATTTATTAGTTATTACATGCCAAGTGATTCTGCTTGTACACTGCCTGAAACCCTTCCAGAGCAAGCATGCCTTTGTTTCTCTTCTGGTTTATAAAATAAAAATCAATGGCATTGCATAATGTGCATTTTTATCTGGGCTGCTTGCTTTGTTTCCCACAGAAAACACAAATCAGTGGCAGTTCTCTATTAACTGGGCAGGCAGCTGGGGTGAAATCCTCCAGAAATAGATTTCTCAGAGCTGTCCCTGCCCCTGTTCCAAGCTATTGACAAAATGCCCTTTTTGTTTTTTCAGAGGATTTGTTTTCTCTTTTAATCCCTTTCCCTGTGGCTCTTGAACTTACCTTGCAATTCAGGATGTGTGTTCAGAATACACTCCCTGAAATTCTAGGACCTTGTGCACACGCCATAAAATGGCTGAAGCACATTTGGTGATAAAGTCTGTGGGCAATATGTTAATTCCACTGATAATATTTCAATTCCAGTGATAATATTTCAATTCCACTGATAATATTTCAATTCCACTAATAAGATTTTAATTCCCCTGGTAAAATTTTATTTAATTCCCCTGGTAAAATTTAAATTCCCTTGGTGAAATATTTAATTCCCCTGGTGAAATATTTCATTCCCCTGGTCAGATTTTGACCTCTGTTGATAATATTTGAATTCCACTGGCAAAATTTGTAATCCCACCGGTAAAATTTTTAATTCCACTGATAATATTTTGAGGTCTGTTGGTAAAATTTTCATTCCACTGGTAAAATTTGTAATTCCAGCGGGAAAACTTTTAATTCCCCTGGTAAAATTTTAATTCCTCTGGTAAAACTTTTTATTTCACTGGCAAAATGTAAATTCCTCTGGTAAAATATTTCATTCCACACTTAAAATTTTGAACTCTGTTGATTATATTTTAATTCCACTGGAAAAGTTCTTAATTCCACTGGTAAAATTTGTAATTCCAGTGGTAAAACTTTTAATTCCCCAGGTCAAATTTTAATTCCTCTGGGTAAAATGTCTTATGTCACTGGCAAAATGTAAATTGCTCTGGTAAAATATTGAATTCCACAGGTAAACTTTTGAACTCCGTTAATTACATTTGAATTTCTCTGGTACAATTTTTAGTTCCACTGATAAAACTTTTAATTCCCCTGGTAAAATTTCCATTCCTCTGGTAAAACTTTTTATTTCCCTGGCAAAATTTAAATACCTCTGGTAAAATATTGAATTCCACAGGTAAAATGTTGAACTCTTGTTGACTGTATTTTAATTCCACTGGAAACATTCTTAATTCCACTGGTAAAATTTGTAATTCCAGCAGGAAAACTTTTAATTTCCCAGGTAAAATATTAATTCCTCTGGTAAAATGTTTTATTTCACTGGGCAAATTTAAGTTCCTCTGGTAAAATATTGAATTCCACAGGTAAAATGTTGAATTCTGTTGATTATATTTTAATTCCTCTGGTAAAATTTTTTGTTCCACTGGTAAAATTTTGAATCCTGTTGGTAATATTTCAATTCCACTGGTAATATTTTGAATTCTGTTGGTAAAGTTTTACTTCCACTGGCAAAATGTGTAATTCCACTGGTAGAATTTTAATTCCTCTGGTAAAATTTTTAATTCCTCTGGCAAAAGTTTAAATTCCACTAGTAAGATTTTGAATTCTGTTGGTAATATTTTAATTCCACTAGTAATATTTTGAATTCTGTTGGTAAAGTTTTGATTCCACTGGTAAAATCTGTAATTCCGCTGGTAAAGCTTTTAAGTCCCCTGGTAAAATTTAAATTCCTCTGGTAAAAGTTTAATTCCTCTGGCAAAATTTTTTATTCCACTGGTAAAATTTTTTATTCCACTAGCAAAATTCGTAACTCCACTGGCAAAACACTTAATTCCCTTGGTAATATTTAAATTCCTCTGGTAAAAATGTAAATTCCTCTGGTAAAATTTTGAATTCCACTAGCAAAATTTTGAATTCTGTTGGTAATATTTTAATTCCACTGGTAAAATTGTGAATTCCACTGGTACAAATTTTCATTCCACTGGTACAAATTTTCATTCCACTGGTAAAATTTTAATTCCACTGGCAAAATTTTTAATTCCACTTGACTAATTAACCCAAACCCTTGAAGCTTCAAGAAACAGCACTCTGCACTTTTATCCAGCTTGTCTTGCTGGTTCAAGTCTTAGTAGCAACTTCCTGCTACAATGCTTTAAAAAGGGAATTACTTAAAATACCTTCCCCCCCCTCCACCCCCTCTCTCATTTAACCACACCAAAAAAAATAATAATACAGAAATAAGTATTGGTTACCTTCATTTTCTGCCAGTCAAGCAGGTTTGGTGTTACATAAGTCACTGTAAAAACTAAATAAAGTATTCACATCAAGTTGTGAACAATTTGTGCCAGCAAAAGTTAAAGCATCAAAACAAACCTCTTTAAAATGCTAACAAATTGTACTTACAAACACCTATATTTATTATTTCATAAATAGGCGCAACAGGTTCCATTAAAAAATAAAATAAAACAAAAAGAAAGCAAACAAGAGAAAGGAAACCAAACCAAACCAAAAACCAGACCCCTCCCCCCCCAAAAATGAAGAAGATTAAATACAGACACAGTATAAAGAAACAATAATACATAGCCGTATGTCAAGGTTATAATTTAGCTGTCTCCAATCTGTTTCTGCATCTAATAAAATACCAGGTAAGCATTTGGCAGTTTTGTACATAGAGAGACTGAAAGGACAATTTACTAACCAGTACACATAAAGTGATTTCTCTTTAAAAAAACAAAGCTTTTTCTTCTTCTTTTTCTTTTTTTTAGGCAGTACAAAATTAATGTGTTTGCTCTTTATCAACATTTGGGGGTTATTTATTCCCCCCCCTCCCCCCTTTCCCCCCTTCCCCTTACTTTGCTGTGTTCATTTCAGGAGACGAAGCCAAATAGTTTTAATTAATATCATCTGGGAATAGTTTGCTTTTTATTTCTCCCAACGCTTCCCCTTAACCCCCCACCCCCCCTACCTCCAAATACTTTGAAAATATAGAACTATTAGTCAGCTGCTTAAAAGTGAAGTAAAAATATGCCTGTTTGCCAATTTAACCCTTCCTGGGAAATCAATCAACTGGGATGAGCCAGTTTCAATTACAAGTAGCTACAAAAACAACAACCAAAAAGAACCAACCCCAAAACGAAACGGAAACAACCAAGGCAAAAAGAAAACCAAACCACCCCCCCCAAAAAAAAACATTCACATTTTATACTCTAGGAGAGTGTAACATAGATGCTATTTACAAACTTGCTATGACTGCTACATCAAGCCATTTAAAAAGTCTTTAGTAGTTTCATATAAACACCCATTATGAAAAAACCAATGGAAAAAAATCCAGGACCTTTTGTTTGTTTGTTTTTTTTCTCTCCGAGACATCTACAGTTGCTAAGGCAGTTACTAGCGCAGCACTTCACAGCAAAATAAGAACCCAACATAAAAAAGAAAGAATCTGAATGGTCCAAGTTTCCTCCTTCAGGGCAGAAGAAAAGTAATGTCCGTTACGGGATCTCAAGGGGTGGTGGTGGGGAGGGGGGTGGGGGAGGAAGGAGAAAGAAAGAGAATAAAGCCCAATAATAATAATAATAAAAATGGGGGTGGAGGAAAGGGAAAGAAAAGAAGCAAGACTATTTTGTTGTTGTTTTGTTGGTTGTTTTTTTTTTTTCCAGAGTGGGTGACCCACAAGCTCAAATAGTCCTAAGTGCTTAGCAACTCGTATTTCCTAGTAAAATGCAGAACTGCCTCGACTGCATCAAGCAATCCATGATGAAAAGACTTCCCTGCATTCCTCGGTGGAAAGGAGAGGTGTTTCAGGTTTTCAGGTAAGGTAGAGTGCTTTGTCCCTCTGCATGCCCCTGTTCAAAGAGGAAAAAGGAAGAAAAAAAAGAACAAATGTTGAGGTTTCTTTACATTTATGGCTAATTCTTTGGTGCTGTTCTTCCCCCCAAAAATCCTCACGAACCAACTGCATGTCAATGTGCTGCCCAGGGAGGTGGTGGAGTCACTGTCCCTGGAGGTGTTCAAATAGGGATTGGACGTGGCACTTGAAGCCATGGTTTAGCAGTCATGAGGTGTTGGGTGACAGGTTGGACTTGATGATCTCTGAGGTCTTTTCCAACCTTATTCTATGATTCCATGATTAATTCCAAGTTTACCACTGAGGTACCACATCACCACGGTAATAACAAGAAAATTCCCAGGACCATAGTGGTGTGCAGCAACCTGGAGCACCTACACTTTGTCTTAGAGAGCTTCCATTCCTTGGGAAATCACAAGTCAAATCACAGGGAGAAGGTGTAGGAAATCAAGTTTAAGACTTCTAGCTCCTACTCGAGAGGCAAACGGCATGAACTATTTCCTCCAAATGCTCTGTTGCTGAGGAGAGTTTGCTGCCTGGGCAAACAGCTACTTTGGGTCTTAAAAGCTCCCATTAGAGAGATGCAGGGGTGGGGCATGGGCTACAAGCTACGTGGAAGGGAATGGCACAAATATTACATAGCTGTAACCACAACAAAAACACCATACCTGGGGGAGCTCCAGGGCCCTACCACAAGCTTAGTAGCCCCTTCAAACCCTCAACTCCTCTGCAGCATGTTCTTTTGGAGCCAGGTTCCTGTACCAGGAGCTGACAGGAAACATTTAAGGCTCTGAATAGGAGGTATCTTTTGAGTTTTAAATGATAGACCTTGTGTCCTGGTGAACAACGTCTAGCAAGTGCATGTATTGAGAACTTGCTCTCCCATATCTGCTGAACAAATACAGGGCCACCACAGATGCACTTCTGAAATACTGCAGGGAGACTGGCAACCAAACTGCTCCCAAATTCTCCATCAGACACTTGTGTCATGAATGTTGCTCAACACAAGGTGGCATTCACTGGCTGCTTACCCATTACTGCAGTAATCATTATTCCAGTCCACAGTCTGTGCTGGAGGATTTCTGCACCCTGAACGAACATACTCCATTGCTTGGGTAACAACTTGTGCAGCTGTTGATGTTGGATTGATGATATTCTGATAATCAGGCTGAAGAGTAAATCCCTAGAGGAGACAGCAAATGCATTACAATGTATGGAAAGCAAGCAACAGGTTGGGGGCATTGAAATCAAACAAATGATGTGCTGGGAAATGGTGAAACACTTCTCTCTCTCTGTCTCTCTTTTTTTCCCCCCAGGTGTGTGTTGGGTTATCAAACTTGCAATATGAAAAACTATTTCAGTGCTTTCTAAGTTTGAAAGCCTTTCTTTGCTCTGAGAAATGAAACAGTGCCAAATCCTTGCAGGCTATTACACAGTCACAGGATGGAACTGGAAGGGACAGAGAAGAAACAATTCAAAACCAAGAGAACAACTCAATCAGCACTGGGGCAAAAAGGTCTGTTTGCTCCTTTGGGCTTCCATTTAGGTTAAATAGAAGGACACACACAAGTTGTTAATTCCCAGAATATGCAACAGAATCTTTCTGAAGGATGCAGGCAGCAGGTGGCTGACTGTTTTATTAGACTACACCTATTCACATATTGTTCTCAACCCCCTTTTTCTTCATTCAGTCACAAAGGGACCATCTGCTGCTTCTTTTATTTGTACTTTTCTCTCTCAACTAAACAGAAATTCAACCAAAGCTTTTTAACAGTTGTGGGACTAATGCAGTGAAAGTAGCACAGAATAACTTGCTTTTTGAAACCAAGGAGACGAGGGGGAAGGAAAAAAAAAGTGGAAGATACAAAGAGCCATCTAACCTGCTCCCTGAAATAGCTGCTGGATGAAAAGTCACAATAATTTTTAGCTCTTTTGAGATAAGAGGATGTTTCAAATGTTGTGTTTCAAAACCAGGAGAACAATTGAAATGTCAGGGCTAGTGTATCTGGTTCCCCCTGTGCAAATGCACAATATGTTCCTGTAAAGCTGGAACTACAGTGGGGAAAAGTATGGGAATGCTGTAGGAAAGCAATCGATGGCTGCTGTAAAACCCAGAGCAAGCTCCTGCCAGGGGCAAGGGTGTATAATTCCCTCCCAAATTAACTGGCTGTGTAGCTGCTCAGTCAGAAACTGAACTTGAATCAAGATGTTTAGTTTGCAAACCTGCTCCTACTGGCCAAAGTCCACATACAGAATAGGTAGAACTAAGAGCTCAGCACTCTTAGTTTTAAATTCCAGTGCCTTATGATCACTTTCTTTACACACAGACCTCCTCAGGACAGGGGTGTTGTGGAGAGCTGTTTTTCTCTGCAGGTTTAAGAAGCCAGCCATGCTACCATTAATCAAGAGAGGTTTTGCACGGCCCCTTCCATCAGCAGAGCTTCCTTCAAATACAACATGCCATTTGCTTCTTCACATCCCCTTCTTGGTGCATTGTACTCTGGCTCTTGTCCTGCTGGCGCCTCTCACGTTCACCCTCACCTCCCTCTGCTCTCCTGAGCGCGCTTGATAAGGCCGCGTTTGGAAACCTACACTCAACATGAAGGGCTGATGGTGATGTTTAAGATGTAAACAATAACTCAGCTTTTTCAGCAGCAGCAAAACCTGTGGCAATACAGATCTGGGCAGTGGACGGAGGCTGGCAGCAAATATTTGTGTATTATTTATGCGAGCCCTTAACAAACAATGATGGAATCAAAGGCGCTGCGAAAAAATGAGTGCTCCGAGGTCTAATTAAACAATGCTGAATGTTTTTGCATCGTAATGCTCAAGAGAAAAATCACCAACTGTTTTGCAACCTGCCTGGAATTTTAAATTTCATTTTCTTGTTCCAGATTGAAATAAAAATAGGGAACTTGATAAAGATTAATTCGATGTCAGGAGGGACATTTGCTCTTTAATTAGATTTCTGTAGCCCTAGCAGTTTCGTTGTGCCACTGTAGCAAGTCCTAAAAAAGCCTGCAGCAGCACTGAACAGTGATCCTCATCTCCACACTTTACTGGGAACTAATTTCATTTCCTGCCTGTCTGGAGAGGTATTTTCAACAGGCATCAATGTTTTTGTCTTCACAACTGATTTATTCATCAATCTCAATGTGATATTTTAAACCTTTAAATTACATCCAAATCCTAAAGCATCTGTTTATTACACAAGGAAATTGAAAATCTGTCTGTGTGATATCATACAAAGATTTTTCCTTAAGGTTATAAAGGAAGTTGACAGATATTAATGATTTTTTTTTTTCTCTCTCTCTTGACCTCATTCTAAGACAAAGCTTAACATAAAAGAGAGAGGGAGAAATCTGGACAAATACAGCAGGTCCCTGAGTTTACTGCACACAATATACCAGTATATATACCAACATTTTTGGCAGGCTATGCAATCATTTTGCTGCACACATTTCTTTTCTAAAGGGAAAGAAACACCTAAAAGCAGACTGAAAAGAGTTATTATCAAAAGATAAAGTAAAACAAAATGTGGCATGCATTCATTTTCTGCTTCTGCTGTGGATGTCAGGAAGAAGCTCTTCCCCATGAGGGTGGTGAGACACTGGCAGAGGTTGCCCAGGGACCCTAGAACTCACATTGATAGGTAGATAGAAAAATAAATACAGATGGTATAGAGAGAGATGATAAGAGATTATAGATTAGATATAGGCTCTAGATCTAGGTAAAGCTATAGATGAATAGATCTAGGATACAGATGCTACAGGTATAGGATGTCAGGTAGTGATAGGACTGGGGGAGATGCAGCAAAATTATAAATGGGTAGATTCAGACAGGACGTTAGGAACAAATTCTTCCCCATGAGGGTGGTGAGACACTGGAACAGTTTGCTCAGGGAGGTGGTAGAAGCCTCATCCCTGGAGGGTTTGAAGGCCAGGCTGGATGTGGCTCTGAGCAACCTGTTCTAGTGTGAGGTGTCCCTGCCCATGGTAGGGGGTTTGGAACTCAGATGATCCTTGAGGTCCCTTCTACCCCTGACATTCTGTAGCTTTTGGGGACTCCTAGAGGAGACCACCTTTCTCCATCTGGCAGTCCCTCTTGGTCTGGCAGCTGCACATGTGCAGCAAGGACTGCTGGAAGAAGAAGAGGACATGCTGTTCTCCAAGGAGCTGATGAAGATCACTTCTTGGCAGAACATTCCCCCCAGGTCAGCACTTCTTATCAGTCCCTCCTCAAAGTTAGGCACAGGTTTGTGGATTTTATGCACAGTGATTTTAGAGAACTGTGTTCCTGCCTGCCAGGACTGAAATTTGGATCTTGATGTGACTTTTCTTGGAGCTGGCAGTCCTTCAGACAAACTACAAAATGGTCTTTGATAATAAGCTATCCTCTGTCTCCTGGAGAAAATGAATGATCAAATTTAGAGCCACAGTGCTAAAGCAGGGGATCAGTAGGGAGCAGGGATTCCCTAATAGCACTGAGCATCACACTAGGGAGCCACAAATTATTTCAAAGCTGAAAGCTGCCTGCTTGCTGTCCCAAACCTTGTTTTCCATGTGTGGTAAATGAACATTTAACTGCATTGAGTCCCTGCCCATTGCTTTGTCTCTCACTGCTCTGAGCCTTCAGGTTCAACCAGGATTACCTCAGACTAAAGATCTCCTGACAGACCCTGCCGGCTCACTGCTCTAAGGCTTCTTTTAACTAATTCTAGCTGCCCAGGCTTGGGGCAATAGCTGAGTTTGTTTGAGACTTGACCATGAGCTCTTCCAGAACACTCAAGCCAGGACAATGAGTTTCTAACCAACAGGAGAACTTTCAGGAGCACACAACAGTAAAAGACTCCACACTTGTGTGGTCACAGGTCTCCTGAGTCCGTTTATTCTGATTGTGAAAAACAAACTAGACTGAGAAAAAGTTGTAAACACTTTGCAAAGTTTCCTCCCTGTCTGATTACTCCAAATACCTCTTGAGACTAAGATCAAAGTCTCTGAAAAAGGTCAGATCATCTGAGCTCACTTTGGTTTACCTGCTGAACAACTACATTTATCAGGCCAGGGTGCTTTCAACTCTTTGTTTGTTGGCATGCCTTGGAAAAGTTAAATTGTTCTCCCAGCTAGAGGCTATGTTTTGTTTTCAGCCATTTCCATCTCTAAAGACCAGTCTTGAGATGAAATGTTTCTGGCTTGGAAAAGCAAATGCAAATGCCTTGTTAACAATGGTGATTTCATAGAGATATTCAAAACATGCAGCAAGTTCATGACTATGGATTATCAACCAGAACTGACAAGTCTGCTGGGTACAAATTGTGTGGATTCTTGCAACTCTATCAGAAGGGAAAAAATAAATCATTCTAATGCCTCTTTGCAATGCAAGATCTTAGTGCTGATACTCAGATCTCATCCAGTACAAAAGGAGATTTTTCTCTCGTGAAATCAGCAGAGTTTCTCTTCCCTAACCCTCCCAAAGACACAATGCTATTGCTGTCCTGCATTTGTGCAGCACTCCTAGAACTGTACTGAGAATCAACCAAGTCAAACTAACCAACAGTTTTAAACCAAAAGAGGGAGATTTAGACAATAGAGAACAAAGCATTGTTTTACTCTGAGGGTGGTGAAACACTGGCTGAGGTTGCCCAGACAGGTGGTAAAAGCCCCATCCCTGGAACCATCCCAGGTCAGGTTGTGTGGGGCTCTGAGCAACCTGACCTCATTGAAGACATCCCTGCTGACTGCAGGGCAATTGGCCTAGATGACCTTTGAAGGTCCCTTCCAATGCAAACCATTCTGCAATGCTTTGATTCTCTGAAAAGACTGACAATGAAAACCCAAAAGCCTCCCTATGGGGATACTGGGGACAGACACTTATTTCCAGTTAAAAACCCAGGGCTGTCTAGCCAAAGGAAGTTATGACTGCAGCATAAACTAACATGCTCATGTTCACTTCAGCACGTCTAACACAACCTGTGCTTCTTCATGTTCCCTCCAACTGTTCCATGTCACAGTCAGCACAAGGATAGCAGCACATTTTCTTCAGACATGCCTGCTTTTTGTTTGGAAGAATGTGCTTCCCCAAGATGGAACATTTCACTTATTCCAGATAGATCTCTGGACACCTCTGTTTGAAGGGTGCCTCCTGAATTTGGCAGGGGAGACAGGGATGGGCTTCTGAAGAATGTTATGATCATCATGGTTAGCACAAACAGTTCTACTGAAGTTCCCCATCACCTGGATAAACTCATTCATTTACTCTTGCTGTTGAAAGACTAAGCCCTCAGACCATACTACTACAGTTTTGGAACTCTACAGAATCAAAGCTAACCCACAGCTCTAAACCTTCCTCACAGCATCACAGTATGTTAGAGGTTGGAAGGGACCTGCAGAAACCATCCAGTCCAACCCCCCTGTCAAAGCAGGATCACCCAGGCTAGTCCCCACAGGAATGCACCCAGGTGGGTTTTGAATGTGTCCAGAGAAGGAGACTCAACAACCTCTCTGGGCAGCTTGCCCCAGTGCTCCATTACCCTCACTGTACAGCAATTTCTCCTCATGTTGAGGGGAAATGTTCAAGCTTTTACCTCTTGTTTCATGTCTTATTGTGCACCACTGAAAAGAGCTTGGCCCCCTCCACTTGACACCCACCCCTCAGATATAGACATTGATCAGATCCCCTCTCAGTTTTCACTTCTCCAGACTAAACAGCCCCAGGGCTCTCAGTCTCTCTTCATAGAGAGATGCTCAAGTCCCCTAATCATCCTTGTGGTTCTCTTTTGATCTCTTTCCAGCAGGTCTCTGTCTCTCTTGACCTGGGGAGCCCCAAACTGGACACAGTATTCCAGCTGTGGTCTCACCAGGGCAGAGCAGTGGGGGAGAAGAACCTCCCTAGACCTGTTTAACAAACTCTTCTTGATGCACCCCAGGATACCATTGCTCACTATGCTGATTTCTGGATGACTTCTTCCCCCACTTCCCCCCAAAATATTATTCCCCAGACCACTGAGAAGCTCAAACTTACTTGCTGCATCGTAGGTGAATGTAAAGCAGACTGGACCTGCATGGGTAGCTGGTTTCCAAGGGACTGCTGCATTGAGATGGGTTGGTGCTGCTGGATGTTGAGATGCTGGTGCAGAGGGGGGCTGATCTGAAGAGGAGGTGGTGGGGACACAGCCATGTTTGCTATGGAAACAGTCACTGGCATTTGGTTGTTGGGCTTGGGTGCTATGTTCCTGGGGATATTGGCATGCATGGCAGTGATGTGAGGATTCATTCCTGGTTGTTGGTGGTAGTGGGAACCGAGGTACAGTGCAGAGTGAGCCTGGGTGGGGCCATGGAACACTGACTGCTTTGAATTCATCATCTGAGGTTGTGGGGAGGCTTTCACATCCACAGGTTCACTGTAGCTCTGTTGAGAAAAACAAAAACCAGGCAATAATTAGAAGCTACAAAATGCTGCTGTTCCACCCCCTGAGGTCTAAGACTCCTATCATGGGGAAACACAAATCTGGCCCTTCAAATTGTCCTTAACATGGAGCTCAGAAAAAGAATTAATCCTTTTTACCTTACACTTTTCAGCACTGTATGGAAAAAAAGAAAAGCACTTAGCTCTTCTGTCTCCTGGTCTAGCCTGACATTTTGCTCTTTCCAAACTTGGAACTGGCATCACTGACCTAATAACCTACACAACAAAGACAACCAAGCCTGTCACATTTATTCACATAAGCAGCCACTTCTGTTGTCCTTGGATTTGATGGTCTAGTTGAAAAGAGACTCAGAAGGGTGAGCTCCAGCACGAGTCTGCAATGATCTTTGACGTTGTCTCATTTTCCCATCTGCAAACCAGGAAGAAGAGTTTCAGTGTCCTTTACCACACACATTGATAACTGCTAACAGGGCTTTATCAGCTAACAGGATGGGGAGGCTAAACCCCATCCACAGCTGTTCTGCTGCACTGAATGAATAGACCAGTTTTGGGCCCATACCTTTCTTTTTTGAGGCATTCTGTGCTGGGCTGCTATCCACACCTGTGCCAAACACGTTTCACAAGCCACACATTCAGAAGAATAAGAACATTCTGAATATTTTCAATTTTAGTTAACTTCCTTTATTAATCCCACTCAGAAAGGTCTGAAAATTCACTTTGAAACTGATGCCTAGGTAAATCAAACACCATCTTCCCAAAGCTGGAAGAATATTGCACAGGACATGAGAAAATGCACAGGCTTTCAAAAATGCTGAGGCCTGCCTTGATTTCTTAGAGCTGCTAGCAACAAAAAACTTCTATTAAGGAATGTTCATTTGAATAATATTCTTTATTCTGACATCTATAACTTTTTTCAGCTGCTTTAAACTCATTTTCAGTTGGTTTCCATACCCTTGTTTTCTTCCACCTTCTGAGTATTCTTTGTCCTAACATTTACAACTTGTTTCAGCTACTTCAAACTCAGTTCCAGTTGGTTTCCATGCCCTTGTTGTCTTCCACCTTCTGAGTACTCTTTGTCCTAACATTTACAACTTGTTTCAGCTACTTCAAACTCAGTTCCAGTTGGTTTCCATGCCCTTGTTTTCTTCCACCTTCTGAGTACTCTTTGTCCTAACATTTACAACTTGTTTCAGCTGCTTTAAACTCAGTTTCAGTTGGTTTCCATTATTATGGCTTCCATATCCCACACCCTTATTTTCTTCCACCTTCTGAGCTGCTAACTCTGTGTGCTCAACTAAATGGTGAAAATAATTTAGGAATTAGCTCCCCTGAGCTGCTAGGTGGGAATCCTAATTTGCAGCTAAGTCATCCTGGGATTCACAGCCAGTGAAAGGTGAAACATGCTGGAACAAAAAAAATATGGCAGAAATGTCCCTCTGGAGAAAGCAGTCACTTTGTCACAACAAGGGCTGAAAGATGCATATATGCCCTTATTCTGTGACCTCCATGTCACGTTTGCTCAGTTTACAAGTCACAGTAAGTTTCCTGTTCCTCTCAGCACTCCAGGGTCAGTGAAGTCTCTTTCTATTCTTTGTGAAGGATGAGCCATCACCAACCACCCCCTCATGCTGGCTTCATTGTGTCTGAGGAGAAAGATGAGAAAGGTAACTTCATTCTCCCTAAACTCAGCTGCAGTTCCAGTGGCAAATCCCCCTTTTTTCTTCAGTAGACTGAGGACAGTTAGGTGAATAAGATCAAATGGATGCCAATCTCTGTCTGTATGGATCTGCCTGGCTCTGCTTTCCCATGGGTGCACACGTGTGCAGCAGGTAGTGCACACATCTGCAGGGTTGAAGTACAGGCATAACCCCCCCAGAGAGTAAATGGCAAAACCTGAAACAAGTGCCAGACCTGCCAGCTTTTTTGCTATTATTTTTAAAGGTCTGAACACGTGACAACAGGAGAAATACTTTCCCCCTCTCTCTTCAGCTGTATTTTTAGGACACTTGTGAGTGTGGGAACAAAGATTGGCAGGTTAGCCTACATTTCAGAGATGCAGAAAGTTTGCTAAACAGCAGCATGGTCAGAACACTCCTCTTTAGTGAAGGGGCTCTTTACACATTTCAGGAGCTGTGTACTGTGTTCTTCTTGAGAAACCTGAAGTTCTCCTCATCCCCTTATGAGAACAGCTCACTTGCCATGATGTAGCTGGTCCAAGCTGGGATAATTGCTCCTGAAGTGTTGAAGGGCTAATGGGTTTAAGAGTTTCTCCTGGTGAGGAGGTAGCAAAAAGCCTTTGCAGCACTATTTGACATACTGATAGATACTTATATTTCATCTGTGACTACAAAGATGCTGCCATACACCTCTGTAACAAAGGTACAGCGAAGCACTTTAATTACTGGGTAATTCTGAGTTCACGTGTAAGTGGATGGTGCAAGGCCCACACTGATAAAATTACAGAGAGATGAGCTAGTATCATTCAATACTTCAAATACCAGGTTATTTTAAGAGGAATAGTACAGCCTTGGGCCAGAGATGAATAACACTTGCTCTCCCTCTGAGAAGGGCATCTGCAAAGTGATCAAAAGGGACGGTTCCAGTTGTCTCAAGCTATCGCTGAACCTTCTGTATCTTTCACTACCTCCTGAGCTGGTGAAAAATCACAAATCTTCACTTTCAGACCAAGTATTTTGCCATTGGTTTAAATCATTTGCCATTACTTTGAATCATTTGCCATTGCTTTAAATCATAAGTGATCTAAGGCCAAATGGTCCAATGCCAGTGTAAAACGCAGCAATATCATCAGGTCCTGGGAATCTTGATGAATGAACTCATTAAAAGCCATTCTCCAGCATGCTGCACTTTCAGCTTTTCCTGCAGCTGGGTCAGAAGCACAGATTTTGCAAGTGCTGCTGAAACCAATGGGTGATGTCAGATATCTTGGCCTTGTTATGTTGCTTTAGTGTGAAATATCCCAAATGCTGCATAGGTCACGCTATGATTTCAGGCACAATTATTGATTTCACAGATTTGAATGAGCACTGCACATGTCCAGTACAGCACCAGACAGTCTTGTAAAAGGACTTTTACTATGAGAGGAACTAGGAGCTAAGAAAGAAGGGATTTGATTAGCCAGTATAGGCTTCCAATGCACAGTCATGTTCCCTAACCTGGCGGATTGGAATTCACTCAATTTTCCCTTGCCTTATTCGAGGAGAAGAGCATACAGATAATTGAACAAAACCCCTTCTGAGTTAATTAATCTGCCCAAACCAACATAAGCAATTTAAATCTCTAAGTCTTTGAATGAAGCTATAGGACACAATTCACCCACAGTTACACACAGTGGAAACCAAAGCTATCAATCAGTCCATACACGCTGGCCACTAAACACTGAAGGTTACTATCTCCTACCCACTACAAGGTCTTCCACTGGACATGCAGTGAGAAAATCTTGGATCACTCCTCTCAGAAGTGTAGACCCACCACTAGAGGGTGAAAGAATATCACATTTAGTTCAGGGTGGGAAGTGGTATTACACACCTACATTAGCCAATACACACTTGGACCTCAAGTGTAGGAATGCCTCCTATGAAATTAAATGGAATTTGGATCAGAGCCCAACGCTGCTGCTTCAGTGTTAATGTCTGGATGTTCATTTCATTTCTTATGAAATCCAGGTAGGACCTGGGCAGCAGAGGCTGGGAGTCATTGCCAGGCTGTGAGCACTGCTTTTGGCCTGCATTTCTTCAGAAGCATACCTAGAAACTCCAAGAGCCTTGTTGCCAGCAAGCAGACCATACAGATACACCTATGAATATCCTGCATGCATGCTTGGTATCCAGCTTCATCTACTGTGGCACATGATACCATAATATAAGGAAACCAAATAAATATTTTGCAAGCATTTCATTCTGGTAAGCAGCACTTAGCTAATATTGCTGTCTGGAATGTAAAACAAAAAAGTCAGTGCTGTCTCAAAGAAACCATGGACCTTCTAACTACAGGGAAAACAAAAAGCTATCCTTTTCTTATCCCTTTCTATTTCTTATTCTACTGATTTCACAAAATAAGTTAAAGATCAAAGCTTTTCAGTTGGAGCAATGTAGTTTCAGTCATTACAGACCAGCCAGTCTCAAAATATTTTGTAAACATCAACAATTAAGATCTCCTTCCCAATCAAACATTCAGTGAATACATTGAGCATACTCAGACCATTCAGTAAATGTTCTTGGTCCTGCTGGATGACTCAGTGTCCCTTTAAATGCATGCTGAGAAACCTCCTCAGGAGCTAGGAGATGAGCCTCATGGCTACTACAGCCAGCAGAAACTTTCTGTCAATGCAAACAGCTTTAGTTGTGGGTAAACAAACACAACCTACTCCAGCCACAGATTTTCTTTTTCACACAGGCAAACGGGTTATAATGCAGCTTGCTTCTAAATGAGAAACAGGTACTTCTCTTTAAGCCAGGAGCAGAGCCTTGGCAGCCCCCCTGCACAGCCAAGGAACATGTCTTATGTGAGCACTGCAAAGCCTGGAAAAGAGTTCTAATTCAGCTCAGGTTTCACGTGAATATATGTCAGAATCTGACAGAGTTGCCTCACCAGCCCTTTGGGTGCTGGGGCCCTGTGCACGCCTGGACACTGCTGTCCATCCTTGAGCCACGCTGAGGGATTCAGCCATTCTCGGACTCTCTGACCAGAATGAAGGTTACATTGAGGTAACAGCAGTGATTGTGTCAGCTGGTACCAGGAAGGTCCAGGCTGTGGTCAAGCTTAAGCAGGCCTGACTCAGCTTTAAATGAGTTCTCTTCAGTAGTGACATTAAAGAGGCAGAGAGAAGGAAATTGGCTGAATATTTATGCTGCTCCTACAAAGCTTACCTAAGCTTAAGTTTGCATCTGCTGTCTTTGCTGTCTCTTTGGTGGAAGGAACATCTTGAATTGTTTATTCCTTCTCTCAGCTTTTCTGTGTTCACATAATCCTTTCTGGTTTTAACGTTTTTGACATTTTAGGTCACTTCCAACCCCAAGCCTGTCCTTGAGAAGAGTCTCTTCTTCTGCCTACGTGGGCTTGGCCATTTTATTAATAGTCCTGTGAAGCTGTTTATGAGAGAATAACTTCTCTCCAGCAGCATTTTCTCTT
Organism: Melanerpes formicivorus; assembly: GCF_026170545.1. NCBI lineage: Eukaryota > Metazoa > Chordata > Aves > Piciformes > Picidae > Melanerpes > Melanerpes formicivorus. The sequence continues at coordinate 397,434 of NW_027142417.1, forward strand.
TCCTGCCTAGCTCTTCAACTCCTTTGGAGATTCCTTTGACTTAACTCTCTCCACTCTGGCAGAGAACTCATATGAATATCTGCAGCACAGCTGCCTTCCTACCTAAGTCACAGGAGGCTCTCAGCAAATGACGTCTCATATTTTGTTAATTCCAGTCACCTATTGCAATAACAACATCTGGGACTCTGGAGAGTTCAGAAAGCTTTTTGACACATTCTTGATGTTTCAGAACAAAGGAGTAAGCCATGGGTTGTCATCTATAATTAGCTGAGGTGGCTCAGAAGAACGTCTTCAAATCTAAATATACATTTTGTCATCATCTATAGGGGATTGTCATGGATTCATTCAGGGTCTGTAAGTGAAAATGGATGTTTTATGAATGTAACCTGGGTACATGTGATAGAGGATATGCAACTTTAATTTGATACAAGTGTTTTAATTCCCCAAATGGAAGCACTGGGCTAATAGTGAAATCTAGTTTTATTAGCTCACTTCAAACACAAACACTGTTCCTCTCCAAATCAAAATCTGGCTTCACTCAAGCTCAAGACATTTCTGTCATTTTTGGCAGTAACTATGTGAGAGCATCTCTTGGTTTTTGCACTGCTGAATGTAAAGCTTGATTTAGCCTCAAATTGAATTCATGGCATTAACTTAAATATAGTTTGCTCTACATTTTCAGCTGCAGTAGACAGTTGGTTTCCTTGCTAGAATAGATGATGGCCTGATTGGTGTTATCATCAGCTCAAACTATTGTTTTATAAATACATGTGTTTATTCACTGACTCATAGAATGGTTTGGGCTGGAAGGGATCTCCAAAGGTCATTTAATCCAAACCCCCAGCAGTCAGCAGGGACATGCTCCACTACATCAGGTTGCTCAGAGCCTTGTCCAGCCTGACCTTGAATGTCCCCAGGGATAGGGCCTCAACTACCTCCCTGGACAACCTGTTGCAGTGTTCCAGCACCCTCATGGTGCAGAACTTGTTCTCATCCCTGGATCCCTGGAAAATTTCTGACTATCTCACAATAATTTCAGAAAGAACATAAGACATGAGCTATCACAAAATCAAGCAGCTGAAACTTTTCCATGTCTATTCACTGCAGTCTTAAAAGACTTAAATTCCTTTAGCTGTTCAACTGTATTACAAGACAGGGAGTGTAACAGATATTTTGGGTGCCTGAAAACTCTCTGGTTACAAATTGCTCTGCTAATGGCACTAAGGCAATGTCAGCCTTACTAGCTATGACCTTTAGGTTTTATATGAACCATAATTGCAAGGTGATGGGCTGGGAAGGCTACATCTGCCATATACTTCAAGAAGCAATTTTACATGTCCAAAGGATTTGCACTGCCCACAGAACAGCAAAATGTCCAATGCACTTGCAGCAATGTCAAATGAGGACACCACTGACAGCACAACATCAGAGCTCTGAAATATGCTCGAGCAGTTGGAATTTGAATAATATTCTCCTTGCTGAGAGGTTTTTGCTTCAGCCATAGCTGCTAAAATATGTCTGCGTGAAACTTGGAGTTGTGTCACTACATGGAGAGAATTAAAGATTCATTGAGCCAGGGAGAACAAAATAGGGAAGAGAAGTTCTTTGAACTATTCATACAGCTCAACTTGTTATTTCTATGGCTAACACATATAGGTATAGCTTATATCCACATATGCATATTAAACACAGAATATGAGGCAAATGGCATCCTGGCATGCATGAAGAATAGTGTGGCCAGCAGGAGCAGGGAAGGCATTGTGCCCCTGTGCTCAGCACTGGTTAAGCCACACCTTGAGTCCTGTGTCCAGTTCTGGGCCCCTCAGTTTAAGAAGGACATTGAGACTCTTGAACATGTCCAGAGAAGGGCAACAAGGCTGGGGAGAGGACTCGAGCACAGCCCTGTGAGGAGAGGCTGAGGGAGCTGGGGTTGCTTAGCCTGGAGAAGAGGAGGCTCAGGGGAGACCTCATTGCTGTCTACAACTACCTGAAAGAAGGTCATAGCCAGGTGGGGGTTGGTCTCTTTTCCCAGGCAGGCAGCACCAGAACAAGAGGACACAGTCTCAAGCTGTGCCAGGGTAGTTTAGGCTAGAGGTGAGGAGAAAGTTCTTCACTGAGAGAGTTGTTAGCCATTGGAATGTGCTGCCCAGGGAGGTGGTGGAGTCCCCATCCCTGGAGGTGTTCAAGAGGGGATTGGATGTGGCACTTGGTGCCATGGTCTAATAATCATGAGGTGCTGGGTGACAGGTTGGACTTGATGATTTTTGAGGTCTTTTCCAACCTTGTTGATTCTATGATTCTAATATCTAGCTACATAAATACACATAGATGCACTTTTATCCATCTGTGGGGGAGATTGGATGACCTCTAAAGGTCCCTTCCAACCCATTCTATGATATGTAATCTATGAAAATAACGTTTACCCATATATATATCTATATATATGTTTTAAGTATACACATATATTTGAAAGATGTAGCAAAACTCTGATGTCAGCCAGAAAAAAAGCTGGTTAAGCTAGAAAAGAAAAAAAAGTGCTTGTTTTGTGGAAAAAATAAAAGTAAAATTGCAATTCACAGCATTTTATGTAATGCTGTACAAATTACTAGATACCAGAGACTGCATTTCTGGACCTGAATAGTAGTAAAAGTTGCAACTAAGGGCAAATATAAAGACACTTGTTTACAATGCAAAAGCTTAGTCAGTACTATAAGCAATATGGCAATCTGCATAGCAGAGGAGATAATGCTTTGTAATGGCTTTTTGACTTTACATATCAATTGCTACACATATGAGCAAACTCAACAACAGTCCCCATCAATTTCAATAGTGATATGTGAAAAAATAAAATTAAAGAGGAGACATTGCAGGAAATAAACTGCTAGATGAAATGGGAATGAATGCATAACTGACATGTTTACACAAACATATGTCTACCTTATTTACTAGGTACAGGCATCACTAAAGCATTTAAAATTGGACTAGGGAGAGACTGGCAATCCTGTTACTGAAGGCTTTGGTGACACTTCCACTGTTTACAGCCATGAGTTTGTCAAATAACAGTCTGACAGTATACATCCTGGGTGTCTGAGTGACTTCTCTGTGTGTGTGTGACAAACTTCAACCAGAACTGCTCCAGTTTCAATCCATCGCCCCTCGTCCTGCCCTTCTAAACAGTTCCTCCCCAGCCTTCCTGTAGGTCCCCTTCAGATACAGAAATGCAGCTATAAGGCCTCCCTGGAGCCTTCTCTTGTCCAGGCTGAGCAGCCTCAATTCTTTCAGCTTGTCTTTATACCAAAACACTGCTGGGATGAGCAGCACAGGAAATCCTGTAAAGAAGCAAGGTTAAACGAGACGCAGCAAAGACAACCCAGGAGCTCCCAGGGCGAACACCTGATGCTAAGCATATGAGATGAGACTCGCACAGAGCGTGGTGTAAAGTGTAAAGCAGACCATGTGAGCAGCTCATCAATATTGCATGGCAGCATTTTTGACCAAAGGAAAAAAAAAAGGTATGTTACTTTTGGCATCTATTAACTTTGGAGAACCAGCCCTTGAAATCTTAATAACATTCTCCCAAAGCAGCTTTTATGGAAGATAATTTAACACACGGACATAAAAGACCAGATGGACTCCGGTCTTAATAATGTATTTTAGATAGATAGATATATTTCTTCATGCTTACATGCTTGTCCAAAGCACTGCAACTCCTCTGGTGCCACATAAATATTTAATAATGATAATTTCAAATATACTGATCTAATATTACATCTGGGGGTTTCCCAGCCTTATTCCAAAGTGGACTTGCTGTAGTTACATGCCAGCTCTGTTGGATTCATTGAGTGTGTTCGTGAGTGAGCAATTAGTACTCAGCTTCATTAAGTTTACATTCTGATACTTTCCACACTGGAGGAAACCATTACAGTATGGGCAGAATTTAAATAGTTGCTTCAAAGTTAAGAAAATGCTTCAGTGCTTTTCTGACTAACAAGAAAGTTAAATATTTGCACAAATGGATTCAGGCACTGAGCTGATAAACAATCTTTTCATTTTTGTTCCTGAAAGCAAACCTCAGAAAATGACTTCAAATCCTCCAGGGATGAGGCTTCCACCACCCTCCCTGGGCAACCTGGTCCAGTGCCTCAACATCCTCATAGTGAAGAATTCCTTCCTAACGTCTGATCTAAAGCTCCTCTCCTCTAGCTTGGATCCATTCCCTCCCAGTCCTATCATTTCCTGACATCCCAAAATCTCTTATGACTGTATATCAGACTGTACTGTAGGCTGCTCAAAGTCCCATCCAACCTGGCCTTGAGTATTTCCAGCAGTGGATCATCTACCACCTCCCTGAGCAACCTGTTCCAGTATCTCCTTCCTCTCTTGGGCTGTGATGACACTCCCGGTCTGGAGCAGTGCTGTCTCTATGACCAGCAGTGAAAGGAAATCTTTTCATGGAGAGATGACTTTTTGTTGAGCATTTGCACCTTAAACCTAAGTTTAAGGGGATAACAAACAAGGCTATTTGCACTAAATACTATGGAACTGAAAATGCTTTGCAATATGTCACTCTATATGTGTATATGGATATACATTATGTGTTACCTTGGATACAAGGCTTGCTCTGTAGGCAGCTAACTGCTTCAGATATTCCTTCTTGGCAGCTTCAGTTTTCTTTTTGTACACCTAAAAACAAAGAGTGTTACATTGGTAAATTAATCTGGCTTTGTTTTTACATATCACCAGTGCACCTTATGCATCTTCATAAAGTCCTTCTAGGTAAACAGCCTTTCCTCCTCGTGTTGCTTAAAGAGCTGAAACAATAAACATCAACTATCTTAAAGAAAATACAGTTTCAACTTTGAAACACCCTTTAACCACCCAGCAGGACTCAGGGAACAGCATCCCTCCCAGCATCTCAGGTTTAATTTTCAACTGAAGCACAGGGTGTGCTTTCAAATGGGACCTTTAGGGATGAGGAGTGGCAGGTGTGGGCCTCTCTACTGGCTTCCACTTGTGAGATGAGTTAAAACCCTCTGGGGAAGAAGAGAATATGCAAAAAGACATTCCAGCTAAATGAAGGAGGAGATGATGGCCCCACACAGATCAGCCAAGAGGTTGTCTTCCCTGGATAAACTGTTGGGGGCAGCCACAGAAGTCTCAGGGAGCTGCTAAAGATAATAAATGTTAGTCATTATTCCAGTCTTGATCCCATATCAGTCTAATTAACTTCTCAGGAGCATGGAGCTATTTCTGTACATTTCTCTCAACTCACCAAATTATTTTAAATGCAGCATGTGCACAATCTCCTAATAAAGAGCTCAGAGAATCACTTCAGTTTCGCCCAGATTTCAAGATCAAAGATTATCTGCAGGGTTAAGCAGGACCCCATAGCACTACAGTAATGTGATGCTAGAAGAGCACACAGAGATATTGGGGGTTGAAAGTTCTCAGGAGGAAAACCAGTTTCTGACCCTAGCTAATGCTTTGCCATCAGCCATGGCAGTGACAGATTCAGGAGTAAGTCAGCATTTCTCTTTGCAAATATTGTCATGAATTTCTCACTCTTCAAGTTTTGGGGTTGTTTCTTGTTGCTTTGATTGATTGATTGCTTTCTTTTCTGAAAAGGTAGATTTAGGAGCCCTACAAGCTTCTTGCCTTGATGTGACCATGCAGGATTGAGTCTTAGTCTTTCTGGTTGCAGGGGAAGCTTAAAAGAAATCCAAGTGGACGTTTTAAAAGTAAGGGAGACAAAGGGAAAGAAGATTTACTTTTTTATTGCTGTTATATGTCACCATTTTTAAGTCATATGCCAGAGGTTAATTCATCTGTCCAATGGCATTTGGGATTCACAACATAAAATGGAACTGCAGCTTTGAGCCTCTGCTGTGCACTTCTCCAGCCGGGTGCACAACCTGGGCACCTGCAGAAAGCCTCCCTAAAGAGACAGAAAACTATCCATCTTTCCCCTCCTACTCCACACGGCCTACTTAACTGACTGACTCAAAGGCCAAAGATGGACAAAGCTATTTGTTACAAATTTGGGATGTTTTCCTGAGTTCCATAGCTGAAAAACACACAGGCACATCTCCTCCCCAGAAGGATAAACTTGAGCAAGCTCCAAAGTGATCTCTTTTGATCTCCCAGTGCTCTCAAACCAGCAGAACCTGGAACGAAGAGGGCCTGGCAGCACACACAGAGGACAATACAGTGGCAGTGTCAGGCTGGAAGGATCCAGCACAACACCATTTTTATAAAGAATGTGCCCATGACACGTTTTTTTGTTTCACTGAGCCTTTGCTTTCAGAGACAGAACAAACCTCAGATACAAGCTGGCAAAACTCAGAGGCTGCCTAAAAGGATTAAAGATTTTGCTTCCCAGGGAAGCAAAAGATCATAATGGAAACAGAGAAGTCTTAGGTTTCTAAAATTGTAAATATAAAGACAGAGAGAGGGGAGGGAGGAAAGAGATTGGTTTTAGCTGTGCAACTGTATCTGTACACCCTTGTAATTTCTCCAGATTAAGATAAATATATAGTGTTGGCTGATCTCCTACTGCTTTGCAAAAAAAAAATACCCCCAACAAAACAACAAACTGGTAGCAATTTGCTTTTTAAGTCATAATCTCTTGTGATTATTAGGGAAACACACTGTTTGTTTTGAAAATGAATTAAAAAAGGAAAAGGAAATAAACTAGTCAACAATCTGTTCCCAGCTGCTGAAAGGAATTTCAGCTTGACCTGCGGAACAAAGACGAAAGTCGCACCGCGTGGCGCGTCGCGATGCCTCTGCCTCCTTCCCACAGCCGGCCTGAAAACCGGGGCTGAACAAAGAAATTTACACAGAGTAATGATCTTCCAAAGATCACATATCTGCTGCTTCCACCTTGGGTTTGGTTTTGCATTACACAAATAGAGAAAGTGCGCGCTCCTGCCGTGCTCCTCCAGTCAGGGCATATTGAAAGAGCCCTCTGGGACCTGACTTTTCCCTCAGACGGTCGTATTTTACAAGGTTAACTCAACAATAGGAAGCTCACAACAGTTCTGCAAATCTCCATCTGAAACATCACTGCTTCACAGGAACTTCATCATGCAAACATTTAATTATTTCCTACCTCAATGTCTACCAAGTTCATTTTATGCTTTGTCTCAGAATCGTTGAATCAACCAGGTTGGAAAAGACCTCAGGGATCACCAAGTCCAATCTATTACCTAATACCCAACACCTCCTGACAACTAAACCGTGGCTCCAAGTGCCACATCCAATGCTGCCATTCTGTGGTTCTGAGAAATTCTGGTTAGTCCTGGCTGATACTGAAAGTCAGGGTAAGTTCTGCCCTTCTTGGGAGTTGCTAATTTTCATGAGTAGGAAGAAGGTCTGGCTGTCAATATTTATCTCTGAAGGCAAGTGACTGTGGCAGGGGGTAGCAGTTCCCTGGCTTTGTGCTGGACTGGACTTGCACTGGGGGCTCATGAAGGCAGGGCAAGTGAGGAGCGCCCTCAGTACTTCTATCAGCACCTCTAACAGGTCTGAGCAGGTCAGATGCCCCTCCCTGCATCCTTACAGTGCTTTTGGGGAGGAAAAAAGGCCTGTGCCATCATCCAAGCAAGCTCCAGAAAATGGCTGAAGCTCTTTTGAGTTTCATGCTTAAGACAGTGCCAAAAGATGAGAGACATAATTCCCATTAATGCATTTTTCCTGTAACCAGAAGCAGGTTTTTGTTCCCTTGCTTAACTGTGGTGGATAGGGGCAACATTTAATTTTATTTTTAAGGTCTCAGAAATCTTGTAGAAGGTCATTTTCCCCTCCTCTGTCGAGCAAGCCACAATTATTAAATAAGTCACTTGACAGGAACATATAGTTATGGAATTAAGTCATTTCTTGCTTGCTTTAATTCAATTAACATGATAATTGAATGTCAACTGACTGTCATTCAGTCCATAAAGGCCCATTCTGATTCAGCAGCAGATTTGTTTCCGTGCACAACATTTTATTTTCCTATATTGTCCCAGTTGTGGAAATTGAATGTTGGCAGAAATAACATAATTTGTCTGTGCAGGGTGGGTCAGCTTAATTTATGCCTATTCTCTCCAGCTTGCTGTAGACTAAACCAGCAAGATTACATTCATTTGTCTACAAATGGAAGCTGCCTGCATTGTTTTCCTACTGTGCTCCATGAATGCAAATTTACACAGGATAATACTCAGGTTCTTGTTTTGTTATTTAATTGCCTTTCCAAAATACACCCAGTGTGGTAGCTTCAAGCTCCCTTATGCTGCTCAGGAAAGCATGAAGCAGTGCAGGAGAGACTTTCCAAAAGGAGTAAGTATGAAACTCTACCTTGTGCACATAAATATGTCAGATAGCATTTGAATTAGGCCACCGGGGAAAAGGAATGCCCTGGGCTCTCCCATTGTTAAGACAAGGGCCTGGGAGCAGCCCCCAGGCCATTGCAATGACACCCTTTAGCTCCTGTGCCCTGGGCTGACCACACTTGTGGACTACCAGGGTTGTAGCAGCCTACACTGAGGGCTGCTCAGTCTCTCTCTTACTTGGAGACTGGATGGGGCACTTGGTGCCATGGTTTAGTTGATTGGATGGTGTGGGATGATAGGTTGAACTTGGTGATCTCAGAGGTCTTTTCCAACCTGGTCTGGTCTGGTCTATTCTATTCTATTCTACTCTACTCTACTCTATTCTTATCCTAATCCCATCCTATCCTATCCTATCCTATCCTATCCTATCCTATCCTATCCTATCCTATCCTATCCTATCCTATCCTATCCTATCCTATCCTATCGAGTTATATATCCTTAAACTGACTGCCCAAAAGTTTCCTTTGGAGATAGAAGGGTCTGGGGCTGTGTGGTTGGCCACAAGCACTCAGAAATACCAGATTTACTAAATTAAACCCGCAGTAGAACATCTACACTTCTGTTTTATGATGCCAACTTCAGGCCATACTTTGGTTTATATATTTCAACTGCTGCTTAGGTCTTGTCCTCCTGGATCATAAATTCCTTGTGGCAGGCTTAGTGACTCCTGTGCTCTTCTACATACTGAATAACATGACACTCATCACTGATATATCTAACTGAAATATACCTGCAATGCCTGGAGCCAAGTTTGTGTTCTGGTTAGTCATCTTTTCCCACTGAACTTTCTCTCAACTTGCTTGTGGAAAATAATCAACGCATCCCAACACGCTACACAGTAGGACTCCTTCCCTGTCCCAAGTGGCTTGCACCCATGTTCCCTTGGGGGAACAGACCTCCTTTCCACTAATCATCCTCACAAGAGCAAAAGAGACCTCCCAACCTCCTCAAACTTATCTTCACTTTTCAGTATCAGGTGCAAATGGAAGAAGGCAGCACTGGCTACAGCCCCCTTTGATACTGGAGACTTGAGGAGAATGAGCTAACTGACTGATGCTCTCAGGAGGAAAAGAGACTTTCAGAATGTGTGCCTCAGGTAGTCTGAAAAAGCTTTGTGTCCCCTAGCTGACAAAGTACATTCTGAAGAACCATGCTGCTCCCCTGGATTTGCCTAAACAGCTGCTAGAGGGCTGACAAAGAAAGGGAAGTTTCCAGTTTATCTTGGGGATGTCTCTTTAGAGCTGACCCTTGCAAGCAAATTACGTTTGTCTTCTAAAATGATGTAGAAGTGCCCACATTTGCTCTGATGGGAAGTGTTCCAAACCTTCCCCAAACCAGTCTATGCAACATTAGCAAACCAGAGAGCAGCATGACCCATTCTGTCCTTTTTGGTCTCCACAGTGTTACGACCCAGGGGAGTGTCATTTTCACAGGCTACGGTTACAGGAATGGCATCTGATAGAATACAGTGGGCTGCAATCCAGAGTTAAATTCCACATTCAGACTGTCCTTCCTGGCTCTACATACCTAAGCTCATAGAGAAAATGTGCCTTTTTCTTTCTTTCTTTTTTTTGGGTTCTTTTTTTTTTCCAAGAGGGAGACATATCTCTAGTTTTAATCTTCTGGTTTTGCAGCAAAGGCACCTTAGAGCTGCACACACTCCTCTAAAATGTGAAGAGAGATATTCCCACAGCAGCCAGAAAAAAACCCCCCACCATCCTCAGAATTGCTTAATGGATACTGAAATATGTTCCCATTTGGTTTTTAATCTAGGTACATAGAGCAACAGAGAGAGGCCCAGGGCTAGCTGTATGGCTCAGCAGTCTCTTTGACTGTAGAGCATGAAAAAGACACTGATGACATATTAGAGGCTTAGGGGAAAGAAATCCGTCTTTCTGGCACGCAGGGGAGAGAGCACAGGCCAAATTCAGCTCTAGCACAAGCAGTGAGACTGGATGGAGATCACTGGGAATTGCAGCCATTTGAGCCAGGCCTAAATTTGACCTCACAGGCTTGATGCTTGCAGCTTACAGGAGCAGGACTGCACATCAGATCTGAAACCTGTTAGATGAAAGTTGGGTGCAAAGCAGATGACATCAAACATATGGTTTCTGTGGGGATTACTTGCACTTGCTGGTATTATTTTGCTTAAAAATAAAGCTATGAGCTTGAATGGAAGGCAATAATTGGGCCTAAATCCAGTTTTACATGCAAGTGCTTTAAGCTGTTCCTCCTATGCATATGGATAAAGGGTGAGAAAGAAGAACGAGTAGAAAATTAACTCTAGGGACCTGCTGTAGCAATTACAGAGGAAGCCACAACAATGATGCAAGGGCTGGAACACCTCTGCTGTGTGGACAGGCTGAGTGAGTTGAGCCTGGAGAAAATAAAGCTCTGGGGAGACCTTCCTGTGGCCTTTTAGTGCCTAAGGGGGGCAGTAAGAGAAAAGGAGACAAACTTTTTGGCAGGGGCTGTTGTGACACTACAAGAGGAGGTGATGGTTTGAAACTAGCTGGACATCAGCACAGCCTTGCACCCTGGGAGGGAGAAGGAGATAGGTTAGGTGCCTCCCAAGGCCAGGCAGAGCCAAGGTCTCTTGAAATGCTGATCTTGGGTCCATTTTGGTCTGACTTGACTGGCTTGATGGCCGCACCCACAGAGTGGCTGTCAATGGCTCCATGTCCCAGTGGAGGCCAGTGACAAGTGGAGTCCCTCAGGGATCAGTCCTGGGACCTGTCTTATTCAACATCTTTGTGGGGGACATGGACAGTGGCACTGAGTGCACCCTCAGCAAGTTTGCTGATGACACCAAGCTGTGTGGTGCAGCAGACACGCTGGAGGGAAGGGAGGCCATCCAGAGGGACCTTGATAGGCTGGAGAGGTGGGCACAAGCCAACCTCATGAGGTTCAATAAGAGCAAGTGCAGGGTCCTGCATCTGGGTCAAGGCAATTCCAGGCACAAATCCAGGCTGGGCAGTGACGGGCTGGAAAGTAGCCCTGAGGAGAGAGACTTGGGGGTGCTGGTGGACAAAAAGCTCAACATGAGCTCTCAGTGTGCACTTGCAGCCCGCAAAGCCAATCAGATCCTGGGCTGCATCAGGAGAAGTGTGGCCAGCAGGTCGTGGGAGGTGATCCTCCCCCTCTACTCAGCCCTGGTGAGACCCCACCTGGAGTACTGCCTCCAGTTCTGGAGCCCCTATTACAAGAGGGATGTGGAGGTGCTGGAACGTGTCCAGAGAAGGGCCACGAGGATGATCGGAGGGCTGGAGCACCTCTCCTGTGAGGACAGACTGAAGGAGTTGGGGCTGTTCAGTCTGCAGGAGAGAAGGCTCTGAGGTGACCTCATTGTGGCCTTCCAGTATCTGAAGGGGGCCTACAAGAAGGCTGGGGAGGGACTTCTCAGGCTATCAGGTAGTGATAGGACTAGGGGGAATGGAATGAAGCTGAAGGTGGGGAGATTTGGACTGGACATGAGGAGGAAGTTCTTCACCATGAGAGTGGTGAAGCCCTGGAATGGGTTGTCCAGGAAGGTGGTTGGGGCCCTGTCCCTGGAGGTGTTTAAGAGTAGGCTGGATGAGGCTCTGTCCAGCCTGATCTAGTGTGGGGTGTCCCTGCCCATGGCAGGGGGGTTAGAACTAGATGATCCTCATGGTCCCTTCCAACCCTGAATGAAACTATGAAACTATGAGACTTATGGTATCTCACATCACAAGAGAAGCTTTGGAGACATGAAGTGTCCATCACTACTTGTAAACCCCCTCCTGATCTACCTGATTCATCTTGGCACTGAAGAATCTGCTGCTATATCTAAAAGTTCCCCATGATCAAAAGAGAAACTTATAAACTATGCTTTGCTATTTCTCACACCCAGATCGCTCTGGGTTATATTTAGTGACCAAAAGAGAAAGCTTTGGAAGCCTGTGAGTTGTAACAAAATTGTAAGAGCATCACAAACATTGACACTAATGCAGGAGGACTTCAACATACTTGAGTAATAGTAGCATAGCCCATCAGATGTTAAAGAATAAGCTGCAGCTTTTATCTAGTGGGTCTTTGAGCACCAACGAGGAGCAAATGACTCGATTTTGTGAGCTCTGAGGATTTGTCAGCTGCCTCATAAGTATAATTCTGGCTCTTCATATTCCTGCTGCTTCTAATTTAGCAGGACAGGCTCATAATTGAAGCAAATTAACTATTTACACTTGCCACTTCTACCAGGGGAAGAGGACACATCAGCAGGAAAGAATGAGTGGGAAATTAAATTCTTCCCACTTGTGTCAGATCTGCCCTTATATAAACACATTAACAGTAATTTCATGAGGCGTCAAACACAGGAATAAATACTGAGGGATAAAATAATGAGGTGTTGCTATTGAGCTGAACTGTTGCAGCTAATATTACTGGGTATGAATTATGCAGCCTGAAAGAAGGCATATGTTACAAGCACTCAAGCAGTTGCTTCCCCAGCTTCTCCTGATCATTGCATTTGGGGTTCTCCAGGTGAATCCAACCTCCTTCATGCAATCTAACATTTAAGTAAGCACGCATGCACACCTATATGTACATCCACGAACTAAGCTCTTGATAGGAGGCCAGATTAATTCTTGCTGGATTTCAGCTAGGTCACTGAAGCTACACCAGAGATTAATTCTGTTGAATGCTGAACAGGCATTCAAGCCAATCCTTACAATAATAGCTCATTTATTACGGTCTTTGGCTGAAGTTTTACACTTAGACTAACGTAAACAGGAACATTTTGTTTGTAATTTGCCACATCTATTACAGCTTTACCAGGACTCCAATTAGAAACTTAAGGTTCATTTAGTACACACACACATCTGGTACTGATTTAAAATGACTCTCCTTTTTCATCTAAGGACAGAAAATGACCTAAGTAGCCTTTTTACCCAGTTTGAACCAGCGTTCTGTCTGAAAGCCAGAGACTCAACCATTTAGCACGCTGAACTCTCTTTCCTGGGGGCTATTTTCCTCCCCTTTGCAGTAAAAATGTGTGCAAAGGGCAAAGGTGTACATAAATAAGCTATAAAAACGGGATGCACAGAGTGTAGTACTGGCTATAGAGAAACCAGGGCTTGTGATCATAAGAGAGGAACTAGAAAAGCCACTGAAAATCTCCCTGCGCTGAGGCTTCAGCACCGAGGGGAATGTACCTCCACATGCTGTTGCTACAGCTGCTTTTCATTCACAGGTTTGGTAATCTGAACAGTTTCAGAAAACGTTTTAAACTGTTAGAAGTTGAGAGAAAATGCCCAGCCCCTGCTCCTGATCCTGGGACTCCATTCGGAATTTGAGAAGAAACCTTGACTGAGTCCACCACCAGTGCTGAAGATCTTCTCACTGCTAAACTGCCCTGTGCAGAAAGTTTGGGACATATACAACACAGGCACACTCTGAAATTAATGGGAAAAATTGTAGCATATGACCCAAAAATGCAAATGTCTTTGTATGGTAAAATGAGAGGGGAAGTACGCTGGGATCTGCTTTAAGAAATGGCAACACTCTCACAGCAGGAGCGTCAAAGGGTGATCTCTTTCAAGTCTAATTCCCCCCTGACTTAAGACACCCACCATCACCTAGCCCATGCTAACATTTCCTTTTCTTGTCATTCAAATCCTACTCTTTCAAACAATATTTTCCTACTTCCCTGACAGTTTGAAAAGCATACGTGGCTCTTGCACAAATCCTTTCAAGCTGCAGTCTGATATGTCAGGTTATCAACGTTTTGTTGCAAAGGCTTGGACATACATATACTGCCCTCAGGTCTTTACTGTACTGAGTTTCAATACCTTTATTTATTCTGTGGTCAGTCTCCAGGAATAAACAAGAAGAATTCTATGCATTTCAGAAAAAAACAAAAGCAACCCATCACAAAAACCTGGCTCAGGTTGCAGGAACAAAGAAGATCTCGTTTTGGCATGGAAGCATGAAAGTTATTCTTCTTTCTGAATAGCTACATTATGTTCTACTTTCTGATTCATCTATATTTACTATTTCAATAGTAAAAAGAGTTCCAATTCAGGAAACATAATTCTATTTAAACCCCAGAATATGCATTAGCTTCCAAAACATAAAAGCCAGAAGCTTTATGATAATTGAATCCTTTTTCAGCAAGTATAATTCATCAACAAAGTACTTCTCTAATGATGTTATTGTTTCTTTATTTAACTATTTTTGAGCTCCTGAAGCTTCTTCAATGCTAAATTCCGAATGCTCCATTAATCATTGGTATTTTTGGAGTCCAATTTCCCTAGCAGAGACATAGGTTTCATAACAGTTACTAATGCTCTGGATCTGAAGGAAAAAAAATGAGGCCTTTAAAATACAGGCTACAGTCTGTTAAGATGTCTTGTAATCATTACTTTGTACTATTACATCCCTAATGGAATAAAGGAGGAGTTTAAATTTATTCTAGAAAATAGGATTGCTCTTTTTTTTTTTTGTGTGTGTGTGTTAATATTTATTTATTTATTTTTAAATAGGGACTTTTGTTCTTTTTCTACAGTGCGGGATTAGAAAGGGCCTGGGCCTGGAGCTTCGGCAATCTGCTTAATAGATGATAATGAGCAGGCAAAACGAGTCAAAGAGCAGCAAAGAAATGCTAACTCCAACTCTTGGAGTAATTGGCTTGCAAAGCTAGTTGTAGCCATTTTTTTTTTTCTAATGGATATGTCATGTGGATTCCATCACACAGCATTCTGCTGTGTTCCAGCTTAAATTAAGGACAACAGAAATAAGGAAAATAAATGTGGGTTGTTTTTTTTTCTGCCATTCCAGTGCAGGGCTTATTCAGTTATTGCTTTCAACCATAAATAAAAGAAAAACACCTCCAAGTTAAAGCTGGAAATTTAGGTTTCCTCACACTGCACTTACACAGGGTTCCTGTGGAAAGATTTCAGTTTTCTGCTGGGATTGCTAACAACATGAGAAGCTCAAAGGAAATGTGAATTTTATAGTCTTTTTTGGGTTTACCTCCATGATAAAGTCTTGAACTATTACTCAACATTTGGATTTAGAATAATAGAATCAATCAGAGTTGGAAGGGACCAGAAGGATCATCTAGTTCCAACTCCCCTGCCATGGGCAGGGACACCTCACACTAGAGCAGGCTGGCCAGAGCCTTGTCCAGCCTGGTCTTTAACACCTCCAGGGATGGGGCCTCAACCACCTCCCTGGACAACCCATTCCAGGGTCCAACCCATGCCAGGGTCCAACCCATGCCAGGGTCCTTCCTAGATCCCTCTGGGTCAACACATCTCTAATTTCTCTCATACAAGCCCGGTGGGTCAGGGGAAGATGGGAGCTCAGGTCCCTTTCTGGCATCATGGGGCAGGGACCCATACGCATCTGGGAGGTCAGATATATATCAGGTCCCACTGCACAGGTATAGTTTTTGGCAGCAAGGTCCTCTCACACCACACAGTCATAGACAGGGCAATGCCATCATAAAATCTTAAGCTCACCACAATTTTGGCATAAACCAGTCCTAAGTACAACCCATAATGTTACATCACACCCCAAAACTGAAAGAACTCCTCTTAATTGGTGTCATAGAGAAGAAATGAAACAATACTCTCCTTATCTCAGCTTCTTTAAATCACATGCCTGAGATGGCACATACTCAAGTTTTGTCCCCACAAACAAAAGAAGCTGCCTACAGTGCTTAGATGACCCTGATAGCACTCCCCTGAAACAAAGCCTCTGAGCTGCAGCACATTTTGTACCTGTTTTTGTTCTTCACCTAAGCCGTCCCACATTGAAGCTACAATTTTAGAGACTTCACCAAAAGTAGCATTGGGGTTTTGGCCCTTGATGGCTGCTTGAGTGTCTCGAAAGAATAATGCATACGCAGACACAGGCTTCTGTGGCTCATTTGGGTCCTTCTTCTTCTTCTTTTTGGGAGTTTTGGGTTTCTTTCCCATATCTGAAGCAGGTCTCTTCTCTCCACCATTGACCTGCAACATAAAAGCAGAACAGTGCTATAAAAAAATGGCTAATTTAATTCAGTCCATCCCTTGTCACTGCTTCTGTGGTGCACAGAGATTTTGGATATTGCATACAAAAAGGGAAATTTCAGTTGTCATCCCTGACAGTCCAAATATTGACACCCTCTGACTTAGTCACATATAAAAATCCATAAGCATTCCAGATTAGGTAACGTTCCCCCTCAAAGTGCTTTACACTTTGCTTTCATATAATTGTTATAATCTCATTTATAGTTGACCTGGTCATCTTTTCACCTCTTCTAAATTTTATTGCTAATGGCTATAACATGCATACCATGAGTAAATTGAAATGAAATTAGTTTCATTATAGCCTGACCACCAGTTCAGCCACGTGAACCACCTGCAGGCAGCAGGAACGCTGTCATTTCTACCTCTCCCTCATCCTCACTCTTTTCCAGGCCTACCCAAGACTAGTGTTCAAAACAAGGTCTACTGCAACTGATGGGACACCTTCTACGACTTTGAAGAGGATCTGATGGTGAATAAAATGATTCAGGCTAAAGACATTTCACTGCACATCTTCTAATTAAAATCTGAAGGAACAAAGCTTTACCAGTACAGGCAGACTAGACCCCTTTGGACTACCTGTTCTGATCCATCTGGATTTAGCTGTGTGGCTTTCCCCCTCACTCATATAAAAGCAATATTATTTTCTAAAAGTTTTCCTTGCTCAGAGTATTTTTGGATCAATGAGATTTAAGAGTTCTCTATGTGTTAGGACACCACATCAAACTACCTTCGCACCAGGTGATACGCTGAAGGAACCTGTGCCAGAAGACTTCTGGCAAGCTGCTGTGAGAACAACTCTAAAATCTTACTCTCCAAACTAAATGATCAAGAGACTTCAAGAGCCCACTGTTAAAAAGTGAGTACTCACAGGGGAAATTCTGTTTGTCCTATATGAAAATAACAAAATAAAAAGAATACCAGAATTCCACTACTAATAACCTTGCAAATGGCTGAGATGATGGCCTACCTTATGCTCCCATCAGTCTATCAGCTTCATAGACTCCACTCCTAACCACCAAAGCAGAGACAGATGGGAAATAAAATAAAAACCATATATATTCTGCTAGGCATAGACTTGTGCCTCCAAATCCCTGGAGGTGTAGTTAGCTCATGGTAATCCACCTCCTGTCATGGCTTATTGCTTAATTATGGTGATGTATTTAACTTATTTATCACAAGAAAGCAATAATCTTTCACTTTAAAAAAGTGTGCATTAACCATGTTGCACACATAATAGATCACAAGAATATCTGGAGCAGGATTTAAAACTATCAAGTAAGGCACCTCGTTGATATCCAAGCATCCCCTGAGAAGCTGGAAAATGTCTATAAGCATATTTAAAATAAACTGCAAGGGTACCAAAGCCTTTAATGGAGCTGGGAGAGCTGTTTTATGCACACTATCTTGCAGTAATCGCTGTAGTTTAAAATAGATTTTAATCAAGCACCATCTGCATAATAGGCTGAACAGACAACATAGAATCCCACTTATAACTCTTATCATATAAAGTAAATATTGTAAAACCTCCACCACATAAAGAGAATATGCTGCAGCAGTTCTCCAGCCGTCATCTTTCTGCTAGTTAATTCTTCCCACTTCCCTCTAAAAGACATTAGTTGAAATTCTCTCATAAGTGAGATTCAAATGAGCGTGGAAGAAGCCCTGCTACCCATCTAGGAACAAATACATGCTTGCAAACCAGCAACGCTTCCAGCGGCTCACAATTATGCTTGGCAATAACTGGCTACATGGTTAATGACCCAGCAGCATGAATTATGGCAGGAATTACAGAAAGGCAATACTCCACCGCTGAGGTGGTCAGAATAAAGCACGTGGAAAGTGGCCACTTGGTTTGGAATGTTTTTATAGTGACTTACAACCACTGATTTTGCATTTCTCCCTTTTTAAATCCATCTAACCGTAACCCCACACACTAGATTCAGAAGAATGGAAGAGACATAGGGCTGTGCACCGGTTTTATCCTTCACCTGAGCCTACATTTCATAGTTCCATGGACTTAGAAGCTTTCTGATAGCCTTATCAAAACACTACTGTGGTCACTGATCTAATGGCCAAGTAACCTCGGCTGTCTTGCTTTGAGAGCAACAGTGTATGGGGCATCTGTGATTCTGTGATCTGAGCCCTCTATAATGCAACCCCTTCCCCTTTTCTATTCATCTGCAAGGGAATATATGATATTTAGAGTAAAAAACCAGAAAAGTCTATATGAAAGAGCCTTTATGAGAATGAGCATTGCCAAAAGATATTTAGCAGCTGCTGCCATTAGTTCTGTGTGTGTTGGATACAGCTTAAACCAGTTTGAATATTCACCACAGAGTGAACAGCCAAGAAGTTCAGCACACGAACAGCTACATCAGTTTGGGAAGTTTCCTTATTACTGGCACTTGGAATATGTACATTAAGCTGAAATGGTCATTTCCTCCATGCATGGCAACCAGCAGTTCACCAGGGATTCAATTGCATTTCTAGTCCAAGTGTATACAAGACACATATTTGCTCATACCTTCTGTCATCCTCTTTCTATACGCTCATGCAAACATTAAGAGGACACTGGGACGTCTGTATTTTATTCCTCCAGGTGGAACCAGAAAGGTAGCAGTCAGGGATTTCTCTACCAAACCTGCTAGCAGAGGGCCAGTGGTTCCTCTTTCACACATCAGGCTGGGAATTCAGCCACAGAACGGCTGTTCTATCTCTTCCTGTCCCCATCCTGTGGCTTCTTTTACTGGGAGGGGGATTTCTGGTGTGAGAAGAGGCCTTACAGGGCCCTCCAAAGCACCTCTGAGAAAATGTAATACTGTAGAGAGAAAGATCTCCATAGAAAGCTGAGCTATTCTAACTATCCATATCCATCCTGTTGTGCCTTCCAGGAAGGGCAATGTGACAGCAAGATGCACAGAGGAGTTTAAATCATAAACTCCAATAATACACTCACTTTTAGGCCGATTAGTCAAACCCTCTTGTCTTTTATGGAGGGATCTACTGCAGAACCACTGCATCACATCAGGTGTGCCATCCCATTGCCCATCTCCAATGGTGGCCAACAGCAGGGTTTTCCCATGGAGACCTTAGAAATGCCACCAAAGACAACTGGGGCATAACCTGCCATGCTTTAGTCATGAGGTCTGTGGTGACAGGTTGGACTTGATGATCTTTGAGGTCTCTTCCAACCTTGGTGATTCTGTGATTCAGCCCCACATCAAACTTCCAGTTTCATAACTGGAGATTAACTTAAGCCCTCTGTTATTAACCAAATTGCCCTCAAAACTTTTCTCTTAGCAGAGAAATTAGAATCATGGAATTTTAAAGGCAACACATCAGCAGAGTGAGTTTAATTCTGTGCTGTGCATTGTACCTTTTCTCACCTTTTTCTGCTTAGACTGAGCATGAGAGGATTTTAAAGAGAGTTTTCCAAAACAACATGGCTTGTTAAAAAGTTGCACACTGGATAAACTGCCTTCCAAAAAAAACAGACCAAATCTGACTTGCTCTGCAGTGCTTAGTATTTCTTTATTGAGGTAATTAGCTTCAGAGCAGTACTGGCTGCCCAAAACCCTACACTTTAGCTAGCCCCAAGTGCTGGAGTGAGTAAGTACAGGAAAAAACATGAGTTCAGCAACTGAAATATTTGACCAGAGCAGAAAAGCTGTCTTAATTATTTGAGTGGATGTTTTCTCCAGAAGTCAGAAGCATCTTGCACACTCCCACCAATATATGTAAAAATATTAGCAAAGCAACAGGAGTAGCAAAGGAATTATTCTGACAAAGCAAAGGCTGCTCGGAACTATTTTTACCGAGCTGTATGCTAAAGTCTCCCTCAGTAAGGAAGTGCTCATTTAAAAGGTATGAATTATTCAGTAATTTTGAAACCCTGAAGTTTGTGAAATCAGGGGAAAGTCCTGAAATAAAACTTTAGAAATAGAATTTATTCACAACATGGTAAAGCATACGTCTCCAATTACATGATTATTTTATAGCTTGAGGCATGAAAAACAATATAATTTGAAAACACATCAGACTTACATTTCTTGACTGGATTATACCTCCTCAGTGACTCACAACATGTTTTCTTCACAATCCTCTCAAGTCTGCAGCTTTTCCCCACAAGACATGGCCATGGTACACACTATAACAGGACTGCTCTTTTGCAGTGAGCATAAAGTAGAGCCAGAGAGGTTCTGGATTGCAGCGTGCTCTGTTCCTGCTCTATGGGATGGCTTTGTGCTAAGTCTCAGCCTTTCTGTGTCTCAGCTTTTGTGTCTGCAAAATTAGGACGATATACTTGTGTATTTTTGGGGGAGGTTAGGTTTTCAGGATGTGGGGAGGCTTTTACAAGCAAAACCTGCTGTAGAAATTGACTTTTATCCTGTGAAGAAATTTACTATGTACTGACTAATATGACTTCATGCCTGTACTGACACTAAAACACAGCTTAAAACCGTGCTGACGGAGTGTTGGCACCTCCCAACGTACAAATTCATAGTGGGTCTTCAAGAGTTTTTGTGGTGAGACTTTTTTTTTTTTCCCCAAGTTCATAGAGGGTCTTACTGTTCTGGTTGCTGTGATGTTCTGTTTCCTCACCCTGTGACCAGGTGGCAAAGACTAGCAGATATTGTACAGACTGCTCATACCTTTCACGGAGGTAACTTGATCTTTCTGTAACTGGGAACAAACATCTCCTCTGTGCAATCGAGAGTGTTACAGGATTCCAGATTGCTCTCAGGAAGGGGAATGATGTCATTTACTTGAGCTGCCTGAAGAATTGACTGGGAACTCTAAGTTCTGTATTTGTAACCCTTTATTCACTTCAGTCAACCACCGACGATGCATAAATATCACCTTAATAACTGTGGCCGTACGATTCAGTTAGCAGGTCCTAAAAATATCCACCATTTACACAGCAATCCTAGCATCTAAGCCTACCTTAGAGCTATCTTCTCCTTCATCTTCATGGACTGAACTGGATGGTGAAGGAGTTGCAGATTTGCTTCCAGGTGGAGAGGGCGAGTTGTGAGGAACACTGTTTCCACCCATATTCAAACCAAGCTGTGCACTGAGCTGGGACTGGTTAATAGTAGTCAGCTGCCCGTGCTGCATCATTCCTGGCTGCCTAATATCTGCAGGTTGAACCCTTGGCCTCATGGTTGCCATCTGAGGATGGGAACTATACTGGGCTCCTTCTGTATTCCGTAAATCTTGCATCTACAAGAGGAAAAAAACTGTATTAAGCATATCACTAATAAAGTGTTCTGTTCCTTTAGACCTCGGTTGGCCTGGTTGGCTCTAGAAGGCTTAAAAGAACTGGCAAGCACTTAAATCAACATGTAAATACTGGAAATAAACAGAGCAAGGATATGATTGACATTTGCATAGCACTGACTGTTGTAAACTATTCAGGCTCCAGCCTCAGCCCATGGGGATAGCAGGAAAGCAATGAAAGCTTGTTTCTTCGCAGGGGGAACAAAAGGGTGCTGCTTTCTGTAACCGCGTGCGGAGTGTTTCAGCAAGGCTAACAAACAGGGACAGCTTTGCGCTCCGCACCAGACCACAGCCTGAGGAGCCTCAAAAATTCAAGACAATTCCCAGATCCTACTTTTCCTGTTAGGATTTTTCTGTGTGTAAGCTGTCAATCTGGGAGCTCCATTTGTTTTTCAGAGTCTGAATATCTAGTACTAGGTCCAAACCTGCTTTACCCAGTGCTGCCCGATGGGATACCGGAATGTTCAGGATTCAGATGACTGACAAGAAGGATGCATTGATAGACTGATTAAATGATTTCTGAGTTGATTTGCTGCTAAGACATACATGAACAGAAAGCTGGGAAATAGCAGGATGAATCCATTGTGCTATGTGGGTCACTGCTTCTCAGCATTAACGAGACATACTATTTTAATGCAAGCAACAAATTCACTCTCTGCAAGGATAAAAATTAAAAGCACTGGAGGATGAAACTTTTCTTGTCCAGAGGTCAAATGTACCACACACACACACAGACAGACTGCAGCAGATTGCTTGTAACATCTTTTCAGCATACTCATACAGAAACATGACAAATAGCAAAGAGTATCAGGGAGAAGCTCAAATTCAGGCTGAGGTGTTCTGTGGGTGATTTAAAATTGAAGTGTCAGTTCAGAGCTGGAATGAAATAGATACAGTTGTCTCTCCGTGCATCAGACAAACACACCGTGGGTATCGAGAGGGATCTGACAGGAGCTACCATTGTGAAAGTTCCATTATGATAAGCACATGTGTTAATGGTTCAATATATTAACATACCCACATTTGTTCTACTGACAGTCTTTGTTGGACATGGCATCTGCATTGTCTCAACATCACTCAGATCTATTTTTTCCCTAAACTTTTTATAGCTTCTGGCTTCTCTAACCTCTCTCTTTCTCTCATACACACACTTCCTATCTATCACAGCAATCTGTAAGGTACCTTCCACCCAAGTAATGCACAGGAAAGGAAAAGATAAACCTGTAACTTCCTTTCTTTCCCTCTTGTTATTGATAGTGTAAAAATTTGTCAATTTTAGGGAGATACTTTATGAGCCTGGGGATTGATTTTTGCAAAGCTTACTGGCTGGCAGTAAATCAAGCTAATAATACCATTCGTTATGGCATACTTACCACTTTACATGTGGCTCTGAAAAGTATTTGAAAGGGCTTCTGACAACATGACATCACAATTACACCTGTATTTATATTGCTCTAAAAATTAATAGCTTTTGGTGGAAAACAAAAGGTTTATCGATACAAACATGTTCAGGTTCCGTTAATGACTGCTAAAGGGAGAGAGGAGCAGAGAGAGCACGGTGTATGAAATGAATTGCAGGCTGAAATTGGAATCCTGGCAGACATTTAGATTGTTAAAGATTGCTACTGACTTCCTGTTCCCTTCCCTCCATGATCTGCTCTCCCCTCCTTCTCTGGAGACTTTTCAAGACCTTTCTGGATGCATTCCTGTGTGACCTGTGCTGGATTCTGTGCTCCTCCTCTGGCAGGGGGGCTGGACTTGATGACCTTCAGAGGTCCCTTCCAACCCCTAACATCCTGTGATCCTCACCAAACATATTAGCCTTGAAAGTTAGCATTGTCTCTGCCTCTAGCAGACAACCTATATCAAAACAGTTGCACCCCTGAAGCTGTTACTGCTCCCTGGACGTTTTGTTCTGGATTCAGCTTTTGGAGAATGGAGAATGGGAGTGTGGGCTCACCTGGATCCTCTCAGGGAATGAGTTTTCTGGCTCACCACTCTGCCACACACTGTGTCTTTTTCCATCCCACCCCTTCCTAGTGAAAATCTGGGATTGAATAAGAATATAGAAACTGCTTGGTTCAAGAAAAGCCTCAGCTAAGCACCTAATTGTGAAAAGCTATGAGAGTATGCCAGGGAAAACATGTGATGATGAATCCTTAGCTTTATCAAACAGGATCAACAAATCAAGAACGGTTCCATCCTCCTTGCTGGGTTCAAGAAAAGTCTCAGTCATGAAAAACACACACTTGAGTCACTGCTCTGGTGTGACAGCACATGCCTGCATCAAACACCACCACGGCCTCATCTCTGCAGGAACAGTGGCACTAGCCAGACACTCTCTGTCAACATTACATGCAGAGCATGACTTTTAAACTGCTTCAAAATCAGAAGCTTCCTATTTCTTCTTCCTCCAGATGGAGTTTTACAGAGCCCACTGATGTGTAGCTGTGCTGGAGCCACATCCAGGCTGCAGAAGCAATATTGCAAACACACTGCTGCTGAATGCAGCACTGAATGCAAATCCTGTCGGGTGGCAGAACGCCAAAGAAAAGAACAAAGTTAGAGAGGATAAGGACAGTCTTAAACCAATGCCTTCAATGGTCTCTTTGATGAGCTAATAATGACAATATCTGTCACTTCAACATCATTCTCCATCTGTCACTTCCAGGATGTTTCACATCTTGGGTTATATCCAGCTTTAGAACATGGTTTTATTTTGGTTTTACTCATGGGACACTATGATACTTTTCATGACTATTTTTTACCCCCTTGTATTTTGCTTATAAGCAGAAACTGAGCATCCACCCATAGAAGCCTTTGACTGCAAGTTACAGAATACAGAATTAACCAGATTGGGAAAGACCTTTGAGATCGTTGAGTCCAACCTATCACCCAACACCATCCAATCAGCTAAACCATGGCACCAAGCACCCCACCCAGTCTCTTTTTAAACACCTCCACCTTCCTGGGCAGCACATTCCAATGGCCAATCTCTCTTTCCGGGAAGAACTTCTTCCTGACATCCAGCCTAAACCTCCCCTGGGGCAGCTTGAGACTGTGTCCTCTTGTTCTGGTGCTGGTTGCCTGGGAGAAGAGACCAACCTCCACCTGGCTACAACCTCCCTTCAGCTAGTTGTGGATGGCAACTAGGTCTCCCCTGAGCCTCCTCTTCTCCAGGCTAAAGAACCCCAGCTCCCTCAGCCTCTCCTCATACAGCCTGTGCTCAAAACCCCTCACCAGCTTTGTTGCCTTTCTGCTAAAGACATAGTAAAAGCCACTAATTCTGAGGTGTGTACCCATAACCCTTAGTGCAAAACCAAGCTACTAATGCCCTGCTTGAAGCTCCTAAATTACTAGGAATAAAGCCAAAGTGTTTTAAACATCAGAGCACTGTTCTCCCCATCACCTCAATACCAAAGCCTAGCGATCGATGCAGAATACAATGATATCATCCCTGCACAGAAGCATCTTCCTGCAGGACAATGTGAGTACAGTATCCTAATCACAGAATCGCAGAAAATAGTGCTAGAAGGGACCTCAAAAGGTTATTTAGTCCAACACTTTATCTCACAGCAGGATTAGCTATACCTAAATCATTTCTGACAGATGTTTGTCTAACCTCTTCATAACCTCCCTAGGCAATTCTTGTGCTTAACTATCCTTACAGTGGAAAGGGCTTCTTTTTTTTCCCCCTGTAATGTCTCACCTAAATCTCTTTTGTTGTAATTTAAAACTACTGCTTTTTGCTCTGCTCCCAGTGGACATGAGGAATGTTTTTCTCCTCCTTTACAGAAAAGTTGTACACACTAGAAGGGCTATTATGAATTTCCTTTCAGGTTTTTTTTTCTCTCCTTTAGACTAAACAACTAAACCTGAAGATTGAAAGACTTTTTTCATATGCTGTGTTTTCTACAGCTCTGATCATTCTTCCTGCTGTCTTCTGGACTATGGCCAATAGCCCTCATCTTTCTTGAATTATTGTGCCCCAAAGTCCACAAAACACAACTATCCTTAGATATCTGACGCTGCATTCACATAGGAGCTCTGATTTCTTGCAGGGTTTAGCATAGAACATTAAAAATGAATCCCTGATGATTTGGTTCTTTGATACCATCTGCTTAAGCCATGCAAGGTGCAGAAGCTGCAGGAATCTTGACTAACATCTCAGAAGATGGCTTTAGGAAGTAAATTCCCTTTTCTCTTAGAAGCATTAGGCAGGCAGTTTCAAAAGGAACGTTGTGTTAGCAAAATAATCCCCACGTTAATTTTCGTGCTATAATTAAGACCTGTGATGCAACATCTCTCTGAAAAGCTGTGAAAGTCCAAACTGTCCCTCCCCATTTAAATTGATGTGTAATAAAGGTTGTCACTCAGTGAAAGAAGCAAGGCAGGTTGCCTTAACGGGTTGAAGTGAACACAGCAGATCCAAATATATGCAAGAAAAATTAGGAGTAATGCACTGGAGCTGAAAACACTAAAACCTAAGGAGAAATACACAGGGCTTACTCACTGCAGCAAGTGGAGGCCATGTGTCTCACTACCTTGGGCAAATTCATACCAAGGCACAGCAGGAGTCATTTCTATTACTACCACCACCAGGTTTCAAAATGATTTTTGCTTAGTTTTGTATTAGCTAAGAGGTAAGAGCTCAGCTTTCCTGACGACACTGTGGAAGTGGTTGACAGTTCTTTTGTTCTTGTCTAAGTGGTCAAGGTAAGTCAGAGAGTAACAATTTGTCTCTTTTTTTTCCTTGCTATAAGAAGTGTTGAAGTGCTGAAGTGTTATTTATGAAGATACCCACAGTGTGCTTCCTTCTTCACTGGTGTCACCCATCTGAGTCACCATGCTGGCATCACAGAGAGTCTTTGGTAGCTAGAAGGGGTTTCTGTTATTAGTCATATTCTCATTTATATTCCCAGCACAACCTGTGCCATGTTAAACCTGGATCTCTGTCTGTTCCCCAATAATACTACATCAGAATGCAGGCACTAGCCCCAGTTGTGCCAACTTCCTGGAAAGCCAGGAGATTTGCTTAGAAACTCGACTGGTTTTGTTTTAGGTATTTTAATTGCCTTGTACCATAAGGCAATGTGCATCTGCAAGATGTTTTTCAGTGACACAGGGATGCTCATTAAAAAAAGAGAGAAAAGATAATTGAATTCCTACATAATCACTTGACTCTCTGAGTCAAGGTTTCAAAAGAGAAGAGAAGATAACATTAAGTTGCCAGAGAGGTTTGTGAGAGCTGTCACAGAGAGAAAAAAATTACACTTGGGAGGCCAAGCCCACTGCTAATGATCAAAACATTTGTAAAGCTGAAAGATCTCAAACTTTTTTAATGGTCCAAAATGCAACCAATGGTCACCACGCAGACAGGGCTAGGTTTAAACCTACAAGAGCACCTGGAAACACAGAAATGCTCATTTCTGACACCTGTCACTCAGTTCATACCAACAGCCTAATCTCAAGGGTCTTTTCCAACCTGAATGATTCTACATGCTAGCACAAATGAATGCTGATCAGACCCAAAGACCCCCATATTATCAGGTGTCTGATTCCATTCAGTTGAAGGAGAAATCATATCTGCAACAGTGCCTTCTCTTAGCACAACTAGCAAAGAAAGATTTGTTATGAGAGTGAAGGTTGCTGTAAAATCCCCACCTCAAACAGTAAAGGGAGTAACTCAAAGCCCCACCAGCAGAGGAAGTGATGAGTGCTTTCATCATCTCATTTTTGGAATTGTCTTCTGTACAGACTAACTCCATAACCACAGACAGAATCATTGAGGCTGGAAAAGACCTCTAAGATCAGCAAGTCTTCTACCCAACACCTCCACTATGCCATGTCCCATAGTGCCACATCTACTGTGCAATATCTGTGTCCAGTTCTGGGCCCTTCAATTTAAGAAGGACATTGAGATGCTGGAAGGTGTCCAGAGAAGGGCAACGAGGCTGGAGAGAGGTCTTGAGCACAGCCCTGTGAGGAGAGGCTGAGGGAGCTGTTTAGCATGGAGAAGAGGAGGCTCAGGGGAGAGCTTATTGCTCTCTACAACTACCTGAAGGGAGGTTGTAGACAGTGGGGGTTGGTCTCTTCTCCCAGGCAACCAGCACCAGAACAAGAGGACACAGTCTCAAACTGCACCTGGAGAGGTTTAGGCTTGAAGTGAGGAGAAAGTTCTTCCCAGAAAGAGTAATTGGCTATTGGAATGTGCTGCCCATGGAGGTGGTGGAGTCACCATCCCTGGAGGTGTTCAAAAAAGGCTTGGATGTGGTGCTTGGAGCCATGGTTTAGTTGTCAGGAGGTGTTAGCTATTAGGTAATAGGTGGGACTTGATGATCTCTGAGGTCTTTTCCAACCTTATTGGTTCTATGATTCCACTAATTTTTTTAACACCTCCAGGGATGGTGACTCCACCACCTCCCTGGGCAGCCTGCTCAACACCTCACCACTCCTTCAATAATGAAATTCTTCCTAATATCCAACGTAAACCTTTCCTGGAACAGCTTGAGGCCATTTCCTCTTACTCTGTCACCAGTTCCTTGTGAGAAGAGGCCAGCATTGGTGTGAAAGCAAGCAGGCATTAGGGGAGTGTTTTACTGTCATACACAAATACATTTTATATGCTATACCCAATGTATTTCCAGGATAAAATGAAAGGCTCACTCAACATTTCTGTTGATTAGGAAAGCAAGCTGAAAATTAAACAGCAAAGACCTCACGAGTAAAAAGAACTTTCATGTACAATCCCCCCCCCCCCCCAAACTCTATTAAATTTACTGCTGTAATCTTTTCAGAATCATTCAGCTAAAAACCAAATCACTTCAGGTTGTTTTATACAGCACTGGTTCTGTAAAGTGATCTTAAGCTCCTTTAAAACAATTCCATACCCCAGATCCAACGTTATAGCCCAATCACACGGTGACAAGGAGGCAGCAAGACACAGTTTCTGTAGTTCTTGGTAGACAGTTAATTTGGTGACTGTTAACATTCTTTTCTACTTTATGTTTTAATATCCTTTGAGTCACAGAGGGCCAAGGTCTCAAAACTAATCATAAAAAAACCCCAACCCCAAACCCTACCAACTGCTATTCACTCTAATATAATAACCCTTTATTTAAAACAACCTCCAATAAATTTCATTATAAGGAGTTATTAAAAGGGTTAAAAACCTATTAAATGTCAAAGAATTTGCCTGACTCCAACTTCTAATAAAGAAACAGAATAGGCTTTCTTTCTGAATTATTTAAATCTTTACTGACTGTGCACTGAACCATGAAATTAGAAAAGTGTTATTAGAAGTGTTCTCTGGTTTTCATAAAAGTTGTAGCAGAGAATACATCAAACCACAGCCTTTAACCAGACTAGTTAAAGAAATAGGTTTTTAATCCGGAATCCATGGCTTTCCCTGATACAAAGGGGTCATAATTAAAAGTCTGGCCTGGAAGCTGAAGATAATGCAATTATTATTACAGCAGCATGCACGTTCATTTGGTGCATCCTGGATGCATGTTTCCATTTTAATTTGGACAAATATCTCCAGGTTTTGTTTGATCTTACAAAGTCCACCAATTTGGACCCTCTCAGCAAACAATTAAGCTTTTAATAGTGGCTCATTCTAAAGAATTAATGGTGAATAATTTATGTTATCATTTGCTCCTTTTCTTTTTAAAGTGCCTAATGCTTAACAGCAGGTATAGGTTGAGAGCACACACATGGAATCTAGGAGGTACAAGCCAAGCTATTCTAGCACTCACCTCCTGATAACAGCATTCTCTCTTCCCTGTGTTTCTGCAAACAACAACAGAGCCATTTTCTATTTCACCAGTGTTTACATAAGGAAAACATTCCTGCGGCTCACATGTATTGCAGTGATGCTACAGAGCTTCTGAGTCAGCACCACATGCAGAGGTTCCCTCAAACACACCTCAGTCTATAGCCTTTCATCAAAAGAAATGAAGTCAGAAAGATGCTTGAGAGAGGCTATTGTCTCCCCTTCTTTTAGACAATAAAAACAAAAGGATGCAAGGGACATGAAAAGATTAAGCCTAGGAATACAAAGTAGATCTCTGGCAATCCTGTGAATGGTGTGAAGCTAACCTTGCTGGAGGGCAGGAGGGAAAAGGGGATGTAGGAAGCTACTGGAATCTTGGCAGTGCTTTTCTCCTGTGACTGACCAACAGCACACAGTAGCCAGTATGAGATTGTTGTAAACCTCACTGAGTCACTGTTTTGTTCTATTCCATTCTACTCTATTATGCTCTGTTGTGTTCTGTTTCTTTCTGTGATGCTCACCACAACAGTATTAAATGATTTTCCTGCAGTGAGTTAGGCAATGTGACTATTATCTGTCACATGTGGTTCCATCTGTCTGCTTTAATAGACAAAGGTACCCTGACCACACCATCCATCTCTCCCTGCTACAAAGTGAAGGGATACATTGAATTTATACAGTCTAGAGCACAGGGCTTGTGAGGAGCAGCTGAAAGAACTGTGGGTGTTCAGCCTGGAGAAAAGGAGGCTGAATGGAGACCTTCGGACTCTCTATAACTCCCTGAAAGGACATTGGAGACAGCTGAGGGCTGGTCTCTTCTCCCAAGTAACGAGCTACAGGATGAGAGGAAACAGTCTCAATTTGCACCAGGAGAGGTTTAGGTTGAATATTAGGCAGGGACACCTCTCAACTAGATTTGGTTGCTCAAGGCATCATCCCAACTGGCCTTGAGCACCTCCAGGGAGGAGGCTTCCAAACCTCCCTGGGCAATCTGTTCCAGTGTCTCACCACCCTCATACTGAAGAACATCTTCCTAAGATCCAGTCTAATCCTACTCTCCCTCAGCTTCAAACCATTCCCCCCTTGTCCTGTCACTAGACACCCTTATGAAAAGTCCCTCTCCAGCCTTCCTGTAGGTTCCCTTCAGGTATTAGAAGGCACTGTAAGGTTCCCCCCAGAATCTTCTCTTATCTTCCCTGTGCCAGCAGGCCTGTAAAACCCCTCATAACCCACACAATTCTACTTTTTATTAAGTCCAAAACCATAACAAACCCCATAATTTAGTCTAATAAGAATGAGTCAGGCTGTTTAAATTCAGTTACTGAAAGAATCTCTTCGCAAACCTTCCTGTTGCTGTGCTGCAGCCCTGTAAATCCTCAGCGTGAGTGACAGCACTAATGGAAGTTGAAACAAGAGGTCTGCAGAACATTTAACTGGGAAGAGATTGTTTTTCATACTTAGGATCTTGTTATCAAGTGATAAACTTACTGATATTTGTAACTGTGTTGTTGCCATTTCCCCCTGCAATATAAACCTGACGCCATAATCAAATATTGGGGAGGGTGTGTGTGTAAATGTTAAGCAGGTTGTCACTGCTAAGCAAGCCACTTTTTCTAGGTTATGAAAAATACTCTTGGCTGGCAGAGGGGGAAAAAAAAAGGGATGTAATGATATGCTAATAACTCCATCACTCTTCTGTATTGTATTATTTACAATTTTGTCTCTAAAACCTATTTAACATCGCCAGTGTAATTATCCATCTGCAGCTTGCCAAGTCCAATATTATAATTCTGAAACAAGAAAAATCTCAATTATTTTATTTTCAGCCATGCAGAAGATGAACAGATATCCAGCAGCCTCAAAAGGGTGAAATTAGCAAATCTGTTTTGCTTAGTGTCCATTATGCTGGCACGCAACAGAAGGACCTTCCTAGGAACCTTCTCTTTCCTTTGAGGATGTATCTTTATTTCCCTGCTTTGATATTGCTAAATGTTGGATGTCTTCCTTAATAAAGCCTGATCAACTTACCAAAGCAATTTAAGAGAGGAGGGGGTGGGGGAAAAAAAAAGTGAAAGCCATAACTCCTTGAAAAAGAACACTTTGGGCAATCACAACTTATGATTCGGTTTTAAACTCATTTGGTTGTAAACTCATTATTCAGTCTGTGCCTTTTGATCATAAGGCTTCTTATTGTCCCATTTATCTTTAGAGGAAAGCAGCAACCCTGGTTTGGCTGAGGAAAATTTCTTTTGGTTTGTTTTTTGTTCTTCTTATCTTACAAGCTTGTACTGCCAACATTGCCAAGCAGCAACCAACAGCTGGGGAAGTGAATTTTTTATGACCATGTACTCAGTGATTTCGCTTTACTCCTGAATGCCAGGGAAGTGATATTGGAGCCTGTGGTAGGAATATGCTGTCACAGAAAGCTTGTTTTGCAGATCCTGACAGAGAGAGCAGCAAAAGCTGAGGTACATCACCTGGTTTCTATGGAATCCACTACAACAGAGAAGAGTTTCATAGTGGAATTTAGGGAGGAACCAACTGCTATTACAGTCTCACAGTATAACTTAGGTTGGAAAGGACCTCGAGGATCATCGAGTCCAACCTATCAACACAGACCCCATGACTAGACCATAGCACCAAGTGCCACGTCCAATCTCCTCTTGAACACCTCCAGGGACGGTGACTCAACCACCTCCCTGGGCAACCCGTTCCAATGACGAATGACTCGCTCGGTGAAGAACTTCCTCCTCACCTCGAGTCTAAACCTCCCCTGGCGCAGCTTGAGACTGTGTCCCCTTGTTCTGGTGCTGGTTGCCTGGGAGAAGAGACCAACCCCTTCCCGGCCACAACCACCCCTCAGGTAGTTGTATTAGCAAAGGAAAAAGAGGTAGCGAAAGAAGACATAAAGAAGACATTTAGACAACATGAGCCCAGAACACAAAAAATCCCAGTTCTGAAATACAAGAACTTTCAAGCTTTGGATGACTTCATGGGAAAGAAAGAGAAGGATTCGTTGGTAACACAGCAAATTCATGACAGACCCCAAAGCTGGGCTCTAGAGAGAATTTTTCAAGCTAGAGAAGGCCATAACCACTGTAAGTTCAGAGTGATGTTGTCCGAAGAGAAGACAACCTGTCAAGAAGAGATCTCTGGTGTTTTCTCAGCATAGCCTCATGGATTCATCAAAGTGTTGAAATGCTTTGGTCTAGATGAAGAATTGCATCATTTTAAAGAAAATCTGAACGTTTCCAGGATGTTTTGCCCTTCCTCTTCTTCCCGGATGAGGGTCTAGTCATATATACTTTGAATACTGTCTTCAGTGTTGGACCTCTCATTACAAGGAGGACATTGAGGTGCTGGAACGCATCCAGAGAAGGGCAATGAAGCTGGTGAAGGGTCTAGAGGACAAGTCTTATGAGGAGCAGCTGAGGGTACTGGGGTTGTTAAGCCTGGAGAAAAGGAGGCTGAGGGGGAGAGGGCATAGCGAGATGGGGGTTGGTGTCTTGAGGAAGGTATTTCAGTGCAGTCACTGTGTGTGCAGAAGTGCATTCATGACTGTTCACATAATCACAGCAATCACAAATGCAATCCAGGTAAATATGCAAGCAAACTACTAGCTAAGCTTCTAACTGGTAATTTATATGTGCCTTTACCCAATTTCCATGGGCAATTGTCATAACTACCTCCCCAGGTTCAGTACACAGATCTCAGGACTCAGCTTACACAAAATCTGACTGAATAACTAACAAAGGACTGATGAAGGATGTAGGAGTGACTACTGGAGTAAGGAAATTAGAAGCATATGGAAAGAACACAGAGCTACAAAGTTATCTTCAGCTTATGCATTGCCCTTTGTTTACACCACATTTTGAGAGAGGAAGATGTGAATAACGCCCTGGAAAGGTTGAGTTCCTTCAATCATCTTTCCTTCTCCTGTTTTCAATATGCAGCGAGGCCCTTCTGGTAGTCAAGCAGCACTGTGATTTTCAGCCAGACAAGCTACATATGTGTAGTTGAATTTACAGTCAGTGAGGTTGTTGGTTTAAGTGTCTCACTCCTCATCTGAGAAAAACAGAGGAGTTCCTCAGGATTGTAAAACCAGAGCAGGGCCCCAGCGGTGTTTACAGATAAGCAATTGAATGAGCTTACAAGTGTCCTCTTTCTCTGAAGGATAAAGGAAACATGCTGCATTCCACTGACAGGGGCACTGCAACAAATTATACTTCTGCTGCTAGACTTAAAACATCACAAACAAACAAACAAAAATCATCTTGGCTTGTTTGTCCTGCCTTTGAAGAGGAGAAAAGAATAAAAGTGGGTTTGAATGAACAAGAAAAACATAACCTAGCTACTTCTGCTAACCTTGATCATTTGCTAGGGAAGAAGTCATTGGCATCACACTCACATTCTAGTTTCTAAGGAGAATTGCACCAAAATACATTAAAAATATGGATGTGTTAGGGAAGAAAAAAAAAAGGAAGGATTCCTAAAGTGCCTTCTATGATACTGTGTGAAAATCACTTCCCATTATAGAAACTCTAAAGTCAAGCCCACACATTTAATTACTTTTATGCATTTAGAAAGTTAATTTGAAAGAATTAAAGAGTTTTAATGCCAATGTCTGTATTAGTTAATTTAAAAAAAAAATTAAATATGCAGAACTTAATTAAAAAAAAAATAAAGAAAATTAAGTTTTCAACAGATGCAAATGTAAAGATTTCGTTAAAAATTCGGAGCCGGGGTGCATGTGTAATGCTGTGGTCGGCCTTTATGGGTTTAAGTTGTGCCAGGGGAGGTTTAGATTGGACAGGAGGGAAAATTTCTGACACAGAATAGAATAGAATTAACCAGGATGGAAAAGACCTTTGAGATCATCAAGTCCAACCTATCATCCAATACTATCTAATCAACTAACCCATGGCACCAAGCACCCCATCAAGTCTCCTCCTAAACACCTCCAGGGATGGTGACTCCACCACCTCCCTGGGCAGCCCATTCCAGTGGGCAATCACTCTTTCTGTGAAGAACTTCTTTGCTGTGACAGTGGTGAAGCACTGGAAAAGGCTGCCCACGGAGGTCGTGGAGTCTCCATCCCTGGAGGTGTTCAAGAAGCTGTAGATAGGGTTGGAAGTGCTGGGTGTGAGGAGGAAGTTCTTCCCCATGAGAGTGGTGAAGCCCTGGAATGGGTTGTCCAGGGAGGTGGTTGAGGCCCTGTCCCTGGAGGTATCACAGTATCACTAAGGTTGGAAGAGACCTCAAGGATCATCAAGTCCAACCTATCACCACAGACCTCATGACTAGACCATGGCACCAAGCACCATGTCCAATCTCCTTTTGAACACCTCCAGGGATGGTGACTCCACCACCTCCCTGGGCAGCACATTCCAATGGCTAACAACTCTGTGAAGAACTTTCTCCTCACCTTGAGCCTAAACTTGACTGTGTCCCCTTGCTCTGGTGCTGGTTGCCTGGGAGAAGAGACCAACCCCTTCCTGGCTACAACCACCTTTCTGGTAGTTGTAGAGGGCAATGAGGTGTTTAAGACCAGGCTGGATGAGGCTCTGGCCAGTCTGATCTAGTGTGGGGTGTCTCTGCCCATGGCAGGGGGGTTGGAACCAGACAATCCTTGTGGTCCCTTCCAACCCTGATACTATGAAGTGACCTTGAAAGATCATCCATGCAGTCCAACATCCCTGCCAGAGCAGGGTCACCTAGAGTAGATCACACAGAAATGCATCCAGGTGGGTTTTGAATGTCTGCAGGGAAGGAGACTCCACAACCTCTCTGGGCAGTCTGCTCCAGGGCTCTGTCACCCACACAATGAAAAGTTTTTCCCTTATATTCATGTGGAGTGCTCCAGCTTGCACCCATTGCCCCTTGTCCTATCATTGGACATCACTGAGCATCCTGTATCAGTGGTATTATAATGTTCTGAAAAACAACTGCAGTTTGCAGTATTTAAACTTACAAATGTTTAGACTTCTGTTTGAATGAAAAATATTTTGCATGCAGCTACCACTACTAGTTAAGGAGTATGACAAGAAGCAAAAACTTCTTCCTTCTACACTGAGACCTTATATCCTCTGTCTGCCTCAACCTGGAGCTTGGCAAGTTGTCATAGCTTCCAAAATGCTTTCCTTAATCTAAGAAAAAGCTAACAGAAGACTTGCATCCAATTAGTCTTCATGTATTTGCATACAAGTGAACACACTGGAAGTCCTTCAGAATGATAAGGCTGTTATCAATGTGATGCTGAAGCTTTCCAGCTTTCAATTCATCCTGTAATTTCAAGACAAGCAAAATCAGACACCCTCATCACGAGGGGATGATCACTACGAGGTGTTAAAATTCCTTGGCTACTTTTTCATTTCTCTGGTTGAATTGTAGGTTAGTAGTTGTGGCAACACCTAAGTCCCAGCCATGCTTTTCAGCTTCATCTCATTTCCCTCATCCCATAGTGTTTAATGACACAGCTTATTGTGGCAGTATGCTAAGGAATGAAATTTTGGAATGGGTAGATTTAAAATTTGGAATCATCAGGGCATCACTTGATTGCAGCATTCCATGGGATATCTACACTTAGTGGTTGTCAGCTCTGATAATCTTAGAAGCCTGGCTGGGCCACTGTGACTGACAACTACTGTGGAAATCTTTCCTGACATTAAAGAAAACGTTCTGTATTTACTGACAGCAGTTTAGCAAGAGGCATCTTCCTGTTACTGTTCCCTAGCAAATCCAAATGCTGTAATTAATATTGCAGAAAGTACAACAGGAAACTCTCCCCCTTCCCTGGCACAAACTATTAGAATCTGCAAAAAAGATGAATTCAGGTGGTCCTGCCTCTGAGAGTGGTTCCTTAGTCCATGATGAGTTTTAGCACAGAGATTCCAATTCAGGGACAGAAAAACCCCCAGCATTTTCCCCCCATTGTTTTGACACTGACAGGATCCAAACCAGGGTTATAGTTTCCTTATATATACTGAAATATTGATCTTAATGGTTTATTTGCATAGTATGTGG
Source organism: Melanerpes formicivorus (assembly GCF_026170545.1). Lineage (NCBI taxonomy): Eukaryota > Metazoa > Chordata > Aves > Piciformes > Picidae > Melanerpes > Melanerpes formicivorus. The sequence continues at coordinate 433,916 of NW_027142417.1, forward strand.
AGATCTCATTTTCATAACCATGCTGCTGAGATGCAAAGCACTTACCTCTCCCACACAGAATATTAAATGCACTGTTTAAAGAACCAGGACCAAAACCAAAAGTACTTTAAATCTACAGTCTATGATCACAGTTCTTGTAACAACAAAGCAAGTGTTTTCCTAGAGCAGAAAGAAAAATGTTCCTTTACTTAGAATCATAGAATTGTTAGGGTTGGAAGGGACCTCAAGGATCATCCAGTTCCAGCCCCCCTGCCATGGGCAGGGACACCTCACACTAGATCAGGTTGCTCACAGCCACCTCCAGCCTGGCCTTAAAACCCTCCAGGGATGAGGCTTCCACCACCTCCCTGGGCAACCTGTGCCAGTGTCTCACCACCCTCATGCTGAAGAATTTCTTCCTAACATCCAATCTGAATCTACCCATTTCTAGTTTTGTTCCATTCCCCCCAGTCCTATCACTCCCTGACACCCCAAAAAGTCTCTCCCCAGCTTTCTCGTAGCCCCCTTCAGATGCTGGAAGGCCACAATTAGCTGTCCTCGGAGCCTTCTCTTCTCCAGACAGAATAGCCCCAACTCTCTCAGTCTGTCTCCATAAGATCATTAACACAAGAGAATATTTAAAGCTAAATTATGCATAGAATAATACATATTGATGGAGAGATGAGAGACGGTTCAGCAAGGGGAAAACAGATCACACAAAGTTAGGGGTTGGAAGGGACCTGTAGAGATCATAAAGTCCAATGGCCCTGCAAGATTACTTAGCACAAATCACACAGGAATGCATCTAGGAGGGTTTTGAAAGCCTCCAGAGAAGGAGACTTCACAGCCTCTCTGGGCAGCCCACTGCAGTGCTGTCACCCTCACTATAAAGTGGTGTCTTCTCCCACTGAAACTCCTGTGCTCTAGCTTGTTTAATAACTAAATTATACCCTGATTCTAATGGAGAATTCAGCAGGTATGATATAGCTGTGCATTTTCAAGAGGGCATTTTGTTCCCTTGGAGTACACTGTTGATGTCACTTGCTCTAGGAATAAGAGTAAAATGCATTACGTGGAATTAGAGCACAGCTCTCAATATCTGTGATAACTCCTGAGAACTCTTTAATTTCTGCAGCAGATGTTCACTAAGTGCCACACTACTCAGCCTTGTAAAAACTGCTGATTGAAGCAGCGATACCTAATCACCACCCCACTGTTACCTCATTTGTTCCTCCCAAATCACAGTGCCTAGGCTGACCTCAACAATCTACCCCCGTGCCCTTCTCAGAGGCGTGGGTCTGCGACACACGGCTTTGGGTTGGTTTGCCAGTGTGGTTCTGAGATGGCAGGGCTGGGCAGTTCATTTGAGCAGTTGCAAAGCTTGATCTCATCTGACATGCTTCAGAAACAAAGCCTCTCTGCACTACATATGAATCGAGGAGCTAAGCTACACTTCGGCTTCCAAGGCAAAGTCAGGATCAGAAAGGGATGAACTGCTATGCTACAACACATCAAGATGATCCCCCAACATAGCTCACACTTAAACATACACATTGGTTTCCAGTGTTGTAAGTGGTTTTACTTAGCTCTAATATTAGTCTAAAATATTCTGCAGGATGAAGCTTTGTGTTTTTGACGCCAAGCTGCTGCCACTGGTGCCCATCTTCAGACTCCTGTTTTTAAGCACGGCTGTTCTCACTGTCTTACAAGTCCAAAGCTGCTTTTCCTGCCTCTTTGGAAGATTGTATTCTGCATATATTTCCCACTAGCACATTACCAGCACACATAGACACTGAAAGTGAAGCCACATTCTAGTTATCACCAAGTTTCATAATGAAGCAAACAGCTACAGCTCATGCTCCAAATAAGAGCAAGAGACTTTGCACATCTTCAGCAGGACCATGTCTGCCTCTGGCACTGTCATGCCTGGAGCAGGAAGAGAGGTGGGGGTGCTCCTGGGGGTGCAATATACCCTCTCCTTGAGACACCAGGGAAAACACTTAATGCTGGTTTCAGCCAGACCTCAAGGGATGTGGTAGTGCAGATGCTGGAGGGTAGTCTTGCCTCTTTCCTGTCACTTTGTGAATCCATACAGTGGTAGCTCTAAAATCCAGCACTAAACCAGCAATTTCAAACAAGTGTCTTTCAGATGGATACATTAACAAAACTGATGCCAAACCCAACCCCCAATGTTTCCACCTCAAGTGTACAAATTCTTGCACTACCAGCGTGGTCTTGCCTATCCTTTTCCTCATCAGAGGATATATGGGCAAAGGGATGGATTTGAACAACTTCTGGGTTTGTTTCTTAACATGGATTTAGTTTTTAGAATCATGGCATCATGGAATTGTTTTGGTTGGAAAAGACCTTTAAGGTCACTGAGTCTAACCACTGACACCCCCTGCCACTATGGCCATCAAGCCATGTCCCCAAGTGTCATGGCCACATGCTTCTTGAACACCCCCTGGAACTCCACCACTGCCTGTTCTAATTGCTGTCCACTTTTGCAGGTAAGACATGTTTCCTAATCTCCAACCTGTGGGCTAACAAAGGCCCCTGTGTTGCAGCAGCAGATTCTACCACTGGCCTCCAGAGTGGAAAACACTGATCAGAAGGATCATTTCAATACAAAGTTATGTGCATGAAGGTCACATTTTGGCTTTTTAATTTTGAGATGTAATTTTGAAGTGTGATTTCCTCCTCTAGATCAGTACATGAAACTCTAGGAGTAGTTTCCCACTTATTCACATAAAATAATAACAACTTCAAAGACATTTAAAAAGCAAAATCTATTCACGCTCTGAGTTTGCAGAGAACATTTGGAAATGGTAATTATAGAACTGTGATAACTAACTTAAAGTTCAAGAAGAGATGATTGGCACAATAAATAATTGGTTTGCTTCTACTTAATCTGCATTAGTGTAAACAATAAATCTTCTCTTAAATAAAGATTGGGCGAATCTTCATTTATCTTTTATGACAAGAGAGCAAAGGCTGCAGCTTAATGAATGGAAAGAAGCAACAAGGTCAGATTTAAAAGCCTCAAAGGTCACATTTTTGACATCTCTGAGCACTGAAAAAAAACCTCTAACATGGTAATTACTATTTTGGTCAAGTCACTGAGGTCTATTTTATATTTCAAAAAGAAAGGGAAAAAAAAAATCCCCCACAATTTGATAACTTAAGAACCAGCACTTGGTGCAGCCTGTAACAAATACCTCCCTGTGTTACAGACTCCTTCCACCACAGAGGGAAACTAAAGGGTACAGCAGGAAGAATCCCACTGGAGACCTCATGTATCTATTAAGCAGCCAGCATGTATCCACATCTGGAAAGTGTTTAGGTAAGAAAGGAACACAACAAACAGCCTCTCCTGAAAACAGAGAGATTGCCTCATTTTGAACTTCAAATATTCCCAGGGATTCCTCTTCCTAAATCACCCCAGCCTTGGTGGTGAACTTACAAGTCCTTCTGAATCTTGGCAGACAACAGGAACATAAGCACTGATAAAAGGTCCAGAGAGCCACACCGTTTTCTTTTACATATGCATTGATTTTTGCCCAAATGGAAGACCTCTGTCAGCTAACAGGGTTATTCATAGATTCAAAGAGTTGATCTGGGTCATTAATAACAATAGTAAACTGATCATCATTCCAATAGGATTTGACAATGGCTTTTTTTCAAAGTGGATACTAATGTATTGATGCCTCTGAAGTTCATTACAGCAGTAATAAATCATTAGCCTCCAGAAAATGATTTATAAGTTGGTTAAAATGCATTAGAATGGACTGTCAAGCTACTCCACTGAGAAGATGAGGCTGGTACTAAAGAGGATTTTTTTTCTTTCCCCAGGTTCTCCAACCCAAACGGTGATGACTCAAAGCAATCATATCACAAAGACAAAAATAAAACAAATCACTGCAATAATTTACTTTAATAGCATGTTTCAATCTTCATAAAAGGCTGAGTGAATTTCACTTTGAGCTGCTAGATGCATTCCTTTTATTCACTGCTGGCAGCAAACTCTTAACCTCCAAAGCTCCAGCGCTGACCCTGATGATTATATTTGTGTTTACTTTAACCAAAAGAAGTGTACTCTGTGTGTAGCTATGGTTACTCTGCAAGGGGGCCTGTGTAATAACAGTTTATTATCATGTAGAAGCAGCCTGTCAAGCATGCAGTGCTAAGCCACAAGATTAGTAATGATAATATCACTAGAAGTCTATGGGAATGTTTATGTCATGCAAATCTGTTACTGTATTATACACTGCTAGTTACTACTTAAGTAGCTTAACTACAGCTCAGACCTGTCAATACACCACTACAGAGTGTTTTTACTTTCATAGGGGCTTTTAATTAACACCCATTGCACAGAGAACAGTTTATTCAGGATATTCAGCAAATAACTCAGTCTCACACATTCCCCTGCAATATCACTGCAGCAGTGCTAAACTCTGTGTTAGACTGGGCGTCCTAACCAGTCCCCTCCCTGGCTAACGTTGCACAAGCCTGGTATCCTTTTTGGTTCCTGCCTGCCCTAAGCATCACACAGCATGGGAGGGTGATGCAAAGTTCCACACCCACACAGGGCATGACAGGATCATGGACCTGCTCTCTCTCCCTGTGGGGCTCTGCTAAGGATGACAATGATGGGTTGGAAGAAGCAGAGGTGGTCATGCTGCTCCTACCTACATTCTGGCTAGTATGGCCAACACTTGGACAGCCACAAATGCTATAGCACCACCATGGCTCTATGTTCCCACGAAAAGACTCTTGGAAGCGCTCTGAGAACTGCTGGGACCAGTGCCACCAAACAGCCATTTCCATTTGCTCCTTCTTCTTGCACAGTGTTGTGCCTAAATGTCAGAAATAAGCCCTGGATGATTTGTCTTTGCCCATCTGAACAGTCCTTACTTGAGCAAGTAGCTCTCACACAAGGAGCCCTTCAAGATTAAGTACATTAAAGGCTTGTCAGTAATGCCAGGAATAAAGCAAAATAATGTCTTCTGGAAATATATGATAAGAATTATTATGAACCCTCCAGAAGACAACACAATAACAGGTTATCCTCTCAGTATAATTCAATTAGAAGTGTGCATTGTGTAAGGGCCATGAAACATTTAGGGCCAGATACTCAAAAGGCCAAGTTGATGCGTTTACAAGCTCAATTTTGTGTTTGCAGTCTGAAATGGGAGGAGCTGGGCCTCTATCTAACTCATCTGGCTTTGTTAAGGTATCATTAGAGGTAGAAGTACTTTGGAAATAAGGAAGCCTGCAAACAAAAGAAGGAGGTACTCTGAATAGCTCTGAATAACATTGTTAACATCACTAATGTTATAAGCTAATTTCTCTGTCGAATCTCTGTAGGCCAGCTCTCCTTTCTTTCATTTGGAAGAAATCCCCCACAGAAGGATGACAGGTTCCTCTGAAAGCAGAAAGAGAGGGGTGGGCATGTAGTCAAACTTACAGAAGGTTGGAGGATTTGTATATATATATATAATTTTTTTTTAATTGCAAATTAAAAATGCCATTTTGCACAGAATGGAACTCTTCAGACCAGCCAGTGGGGATGGGTAGAATTAAAACATCCCACTGACAATTTAATCCCAAGTAAGCTTCCAGGGAGAACCAGAAAAATATAACCTTAAAATGTGATCATCTTCCTCTTAGTTAACATTTCTGTGGTGTATTTTAAAAAGCTTTTCCTCCACAGAGGCAAATGGTGAAATAAGGATGCCAGAAGAATAAATGAATACTCAACATGTGTTAACAAAGGAATCACCAACTGAGTAACCAGCACAGAAATCTTCCCAAAGCCATGGAAAGATGCTTTAAGACCTTTCACAAATGAAATCATCTTCTGTTAGAAATTCCAGGAGAAAATGTTTATCTGATTCCAGTGGGATCTAGCTGATGTGTATGTTTTGGAACAAACCCCAGCATAAATTAGCACAGAGAGAATAAACTACCGGTGGCCAACACAAGCTCGGTAGCTCGTGATGGGAATCTTTGCTCGTTCATGCCATGGCACACAACATGCAAGCCAGGGAAGGAGTTTCTTTTAGCATGGTGCAAATAGTATAACTCACAGCAACCTGTACCTGGCAGGAGCATCAGCTAAAATTTGTCTCACTCTGATACAATTTCAGCAAAACAAACTTTCCTCTACCACTCTGCTTGTGTCCACAACTTTTTTCATGGAATGGAATGGAATAGAATAGAATAGAACAGAATAGGTTGGAAGAGACCTTCAAGATCATTGTGTCCAACCTATCATCCAACACCACCTAATCAACTAAACCATGCAACCAAGCATCCTATCGAGTCTCCTCCTGCACACCTCCAGTGATGGTGACTCCACCACCTCCTCAGGCAGCCCATTCCAATGGGCTATCACTCTCTCTGTGTAAAACTTCTTCCTAACATCCTCTAGCCCCTCTTCTTGAGCCACAGCAGCAAGCAGGAGGATTTTGGTTACTGTGCCCTAGGCCAGCAAAGCTCTTAGTGGAGTCTGACTCTCTGGAGACTTTCAAGGCCCATCTGGATGCGTTCCTATAGAATCTGCTTTAGAGGATCCTGCTCTGGCAAGGGGGTTGGACTCAGAGGTCCCTTCCAACCAAACCTTACTATTCTATGATTCTGTGACTCCCTTGATGCCACCTACAGCCTGGGGAAAGAAGGGATGGTCCATGAGCAGAAGTGTGTGGATATACACCAGGACAGAGCACAGCGCAGATCCACAAAGGCTTGCATGTTTTTATAGGCTATTCTCTACAGAAGGGAAAAAAAATCCTATTTAAAAGGAAAAGAAAAGCCCTTTGTACTCTAACAGCGATGCTGAACGCCACGTCCTCCAAGTGGAATATGCACCTGCAATGGTTGGGTGATAAAAGACATTTATCTCAATCTGCTCTGGCAAAACTGACAATGAATGAAGATGAAAAATCCTCGATGAAGATGTGGGAAGCAGAGACTCACACAAATTTATGAGCTTTTTTATAATATCTGTATTGTTTGGTAGTGTGTTTGGGTAATTTTTTTCCCCCTCCCCTACTCAAACAGATATAATAGAAATAATCCTTCAACTCCAACTCTGCAGTGAGAAGAATGCAGCAGCAGAGTCACTTCTGCTTTCTGAAACAAAACAGGTACAAGGTGAAGAAAATGCATTAACTTGCACAATGAGAAAGGTAAACTAGTTAATTTATTTGTACAAGGCACCCATAACACAGGATTTTTAAGTACAAAAGGCTTTTAACATACTGTATTTCCAATCCCACCAGTCTATTTTACTGCACTTGCCAAACACTTACTAAGCCCTGGTAATGCAGATAAACAGCTTTGTCCTCAGTTCAGACAGAGAAACCGAGGCACAGACAGAAGTTTCTCCAGTGAACGTACGGCTCAAGATCAGAGCACTTCTGTGCACACACAGAGGTACTGCTCAAAGCCCATTAGAAGCATTGCAAGCCTTCCCAAATGTTTAAAAGGGGATTCATGACCTAGAGGATCTAGGAGAAGCTTTCACTGTCAGTCATTAAGCCCTTAATCTGATTGCTTCCTTCATCAATCACTTTAACCTGGCTGTATCTTGGACTGTGACCCTGTCAGAGGAACTACATGGATTTCATGGAAGGGTTCTAGAGACATGATGGCTTCTTTGGAGGATCTTTCAAGCAGTTCACCAGAGACATCAGGTTCCCATTCTTGGGCTTAATGCAGCAGGCAGTAAGGTTAAAGACAGATATACACCTCTTCTGAAAACATCTTAACATGATTTTTCAACTAAAAGTAGCTGTGCAGATTGCATACACCTGAAAACCTGAAGCTTCAGGGGTGGGAAACCAAGCATGAAAGATCTCATATTCCCCATTATCACTAAATGCTCTTCATTAGGTTTTTTTTCTCCACCTGTAAATGGAAAGGACAGATTTGCACTTGATCTTCTCTATTAGCACCCAAGGAACCACACCACCTTTCAGATACATGCTACTGTTGATTGAAATGCTAATATGAAGGCAGAATTCAGTTCTAGCATCCAACTTGTAAATCCATGTTTGACTGCGATAGTCCCCAGCTCTGCATGCCCAGGAGCATACAAGATGAATGCTATGACTTGCGTTTTCTAGTAGCTCTGTATCTATCCAACTGCCTAAAACCTCACTTGTCACTGTTTGGACAGCTCAGAAACTTACCCAAACAAATGTTATTGCATGCACAAAATAGACACACAAAATTTCATCCAGCTCTAGAGCCCTCAACACAGGAAGGACGTGAGCCTCATGGAGTGGGTCCAGAGGAGGGCCATGGAGAAAGATCAGGGGGCTGGAACACCTCTGCTATGAGGACATGCTGAAGGAGCTGGGGGTGTTCAGCCTGGAGAAGAGAAGGCAGCCTTCCAGTACCTGAAGGGGGCTACAAGACGACTGCAGCAGGACTGTTTGCAAAGGCTTGCAGGGACAGGATGAGGGGCAATGCTTTTCAATGACAGAAGAGGAAATTTAGACTGGGTGTGAGGAACAGGTTCTTTACTATGAGGGTAGTGGAATAGTAGAAGAGGTTTCCCAGGGAGGCAGTTGAGGCCCCATCCCTGGAGATATTCAAGGTCAGGCTCACCAGGGCTCTGAGTAACCTGATCTAATGGAGGATGTCCCTGCTGACTGCAGGAGACTTGGACTGGATGACCTTTGGAAGTTGCTTCCAAACCAAACCATTCTATGACTCTATTATTTGCAGGCAAACTAAGCTGAAACATGAGAATCAATTCCTATTTAAAAAGAAAATTAAATACCTCAGTAGGGAAAAGGACATTAAGCTTATGCCATGCACAGCTACTTTGTGTTTTGGGAGAGCTGCTTTTCAAAACTTGCCATGGGCAGATTTTCCTCTCTCTCTGCCTCTAGCCATTATGTCAGTTTTTAACCCATATCCTCCACCAGGCTCGAGATTTTTGTTTACACATTTTTACCTACCATATGTCTCCTTCTGATGGCTAAATTACAACGAGGTTTTATAGCCAATATTTTAAGGGACTTGGCATAGACCTGAACAGCAACTGAAAAGATGGTAGGAAAAAGTTCTCTTTGACTAAAACTGGAGATATTAAAGACCCTAATCAACATCTAGGTTGGCAAGAATTGGACTGAACACAATTGCCCAAGAACTCCTCATTTATTAGCGCGAGTAGTTGTGTCAGCTACCAAGCAGCACTCCTCGCCGCCTTTCTGATTGCTCCCTAGAATCTCCCAACCTTTCCTGGTTAGCAGTGCAGCATTTCTTGGCATGTCTGTGCAAAGTGGAAAAGAATATCACAAGGTGGTTTTCTTGGCTCTGACATTCCCAACAGACTGCAGCATGTGTCAACAAAAAAAACACCCAGAGTGACGTGCCTTCCACTTTAATTGACAGATACATCACTTGCCAGAGAGCAGCAGAAATATCCTTTTTTAATGTAACTTCTAAAGAGATTGATGAATTTTGATCTATGCAGCAGCTCAACAAAATAAACCATGTTTGCTCAGGATGAGTTTGACTGTATTTAGATTACTTTTTTATATAGAAAGATCATTATCCACGGGATAAAAGTGTCACATGTTAAAGAAAAAGACCCTCTATGCAGATAAAGGTTCCCCAGAGAACATCTCAAAGCCACACCACATTCCAGAGCTCTCTATATCATATCTGGGGCTTCTGAGTTAACCAGAAGTCATACAAAAGAACATATAAGCAGACAGCTTGTTATTGACTTTTGTTTCTGAGGAGGCTTATAGACATCATTTATTCAGGCAGCTGTAAGGAGCAGAGTGCTCTTATGCAACATGCTCCATATTTGACAGACTCCCATCAAAGCATGCAGTGGTTATGTCAGTGCAGCTTGGTCAAATCACACCCTGGTTTTATTAGATTCATGCAAAAAATGCACCAGACACGCTGCTCTGCCACGACAAGTTCTTCTGGAAGAGGGCCACAGCTGAAGCACTGCAACAACTCCGTGGTTATTGCAAGGTTCACACACAAATGTGTGCTTTGAGTCCTGTTCTGGGGGTGGGTTTTTTTTGGTGCTATGTGTGTCTGGGTATTTCATGAAATAAGCCTTCTCTACTGCTTTAATTTCACTCATTGCTTTATAGCAACTGGGGCTTTGCAGCGGTGGTTAATTTCTCATTCAATAACTCTTGGTGATGTGCAACAGCAGACAGGATTCACTCTGTGTTCTCCAGCTGGCACAATTGTACATTTTCATAAATTAAATTAATCTAATTCCTTATATAATGTAGCTGTGAGCAAGAACTGCAGAGCTGGAACTCTACCTTTTCCTACAAAGCCTGAATAATGATTACTTCTGAGGTAGGTGTGTGCACATTCTTGTTTTATTAGCTCAGCCTCACAAAAGAAAGGTTGCACCATGAATGCCACAGTTACCTATCAAAACCTGGCAAAATGACTGGCTAGCTGGGGTTGCTAATGCATCACATTTTAAACCTAGGTTTATCACCCCAGGATTTGCTTGTTTGCTTGTGTTTGTTTTGTTGTAAGTGAACATCTGTGAAGTATCCTAACTAAAATAAGGAGAATCTTACAGAGAAGTCAAACTTAGAGCCTCTACTTGCCCAGCTCTTGAGGGTCAGGGCTGGGCTGGCCACTAGACAAATGACAGAGATTCACTGTGAACCCCTCTGCCTTCCCAATGGGGAAGGAAAAGCTAATGGGGCAGAGACTGATGGACTGGAAAAGAAAACTAAAACAGCTTTTGTGAAGCAATAACAATCAAATGAAACAGATACCAACACACATGAGTCAACATGGAACCCAGCTCCTGATGGCAGGGGTGTCACCACTGATGCTGTGGGCAGGCACTGGGAAAGTTCCAGGCTTCCAAGACTTGGCAGCAGATGAGAACTGAATTTGGGAGCTGGATTCTGAAACCAAATTCAGGAACTCATGAATTGGGATGAAAGGCAGAACGGATGGAGCCCTCCTGAGACACCAGCCATTGAAGAAGAGGCTTGACCCTGGTTATGTGTGATGGGATCTCTTCTTGGTCGCTTGAGGGTCACTTGTCCTGCCTGCTGATCCCTACAGGTGCCACCTCTGACTTCTTGCACTCCAAGGTGAGGCACAAGCTGTGGCAATGCCCTTGGTCTCCACAGGAGCAAGTCTCAGTTAGAGCCTGTCTGCAACCCAGCCCTTGGCAGGAATTCTCCCATCAGCTTCTCCCTGCTAGAAGCAGCCTCTGGCTGAGCAAAGCCGCCCTGAACTGCAGAAAGTGGCTGAGCAGAGGCTGAGCTGAGAGGTGACATCACTGAACAGAACCAGTTCTGGTCTAACTCAACCAGGAAACCACCTAACCTTAAAGACTTGAACATGCCACTGCACCTGGTCTGGAGAAAAAGAGGTGACAAACCCTGACTTTGAAAACCTTCTCACAGCCATTTGAGATGTTCTGTAGGGCTGCAGTTCCTTTTCTAAACTGCTCTGAATTTCAAGTGTCGGCTCAATTTTGAGATTTTCCTACACAGACTCCATAAATTAAACCCTCCAGAGGGTACTGAAGAGTGGAACAGAACACAGTAAGTAATACTGCTACTAAATCATGGGAATCACAAGTGGAAAGAAACAAACATCTGTTCCTCTATAGGTATGAATGGAAACAATGGGACGTAGTAAGCGAGCATGAAAATATCTCCTTGAGAAGTAGTATTATTAATCCACCAGCTTCAACTGAATAATCTCCTCCTAACACCTTAATACTAATAACAAAATAAATTATCTGTTTAAATGGAACATTTAGCCTGCATTCAGTGCAGCCTTGTCATGTTGACACTGGTAAGTTAATAAACAAGTGGGTATTAAATTAGACTGGGGGAACACACTGCTTGAATCATCTGAGGGGAAAATACATATTTTCAGTCATCATTCTCCATTGTTAAAAACCTATTAGACAGGGAGATCACAGCAAATACACAACTTCAATATGCTCTAATTCTGTGCAATTTATGAGATTTAAGCAAATATCAGGGAGAGTTTTAATTTGGATCTCCCAACAGCTAGACAGGATTATTGTGAGTGTAATAGTTTTATGTTCAAGTGGGATTCTGCTGTATTAAACTCTTTGTTAAACAAATCAGTCAAGCTCTCTCTCTGGAATTTTAATTTGCACCTTTGTAGATGTGCAGTGTTTCACTTTTAATGTTTGATTATCAGCATGTACTTGAAAGAGGTAAGATCTTACCACTTCATATGAGTTTTCTTTCATTTTCACTCGAGCAGAATTATATTTCAGTCCCCAAAGGTTATTATTGCCTTCGGTTATGTATCTCCCAGGGCGTTTCACTTGCAGTGAAAAAAAACCCCTCTGTAAAAATGCTGCCATGTTGTCAACTCAACTAAAATCTGATTTCTGTGAGGCTGCCAATGTTTGCTGTCATGTTCACTGCAACAGCCCCATGCTTTACCAATAAGTCAATAGTGGTGCTCTCAGCAGCATCACCAGAATCAGTCTGGGTACAGCAATACAGGTCTCCAGCTTCCACAGCAAGGCAGCTCCCTGCAAGGCCCTGCAAGTTATCCTTTTTTTTAATGCTGTCTCTAATTATTTCCTGCCAAATAGGCAGCACACAAATAAGTCATTTACCTCATTCTGATCTCTAAATTTGCTTTCTTACTCTAGTTCCAGTCCAGAACTTGAGACACACTTCTAAGCCAAGGACTTCTCCATCCTGCTGGCTGCACAGACATTCCTCTCAGCTGCTACTCAGACTCACCTTGCAAAATGCACACACATCCTTGCTTGCTTGCACAGAAAGCTACAGGTTACACCAAGGGCTCTGCACTCATGCAGACCCCAGGACACTCGGTAGATCGTGACTGACTGATGGATCATGCAGCAGCAGGGGTCAATTGCTCCTCACCCAGGTGTTCACCTGGGAATGAAACTATTTTTGTTATTAAAGTAAGGTCTGAAGCCTTTTAGAAGATCATTATTACACTGTATAAGAACAATTATGTCACTGTCTGAAGCATCACAAGAAAGACTAAAGGAACATGCACTAACAGTGACCAATCATTTGGCCATTTTATGGACTGCAAAACCAAAAAGTTAAGTTCTTGCTCTAAACAATGCTCTGTAAAAGCCCAAGCTTTGGTCTCATACATCCGGATGGATGTTCTGGATATTCTGGAGTGAGCAAGTCTCTCACTCCCTCTCTTTTGGTCTCCCTCTGTCTCACGTTCTAACCAGACAGTCCCAATTCTCAGAAGGTATTGCCAATAAAAGATTAATCACAACTGATGCACTCCCTTCACCTCAGCTTTGGTTTGACTGTCTTGGCATTTTCCATTAAAAGCCTTCTCTGCCAAAAATGCTCATCCAACTCTGGCTGCTGCTGAATGCCTGGAGAGTCTCAGTGGAAAATTAAACATCCCCTCACTCTTGGATGGGAGCCTACGACGAAGGTATTTTTAGCATAGAAACAAACAGTGACTGCTAGGTATGAATGTGCAACCACTTCTGACCTTCTCACTCACAGCTTCCACGCCGTGGGAAGGCAGAAGGCAAGCTGCTACTGATAAAACCACCAGACCAGCTCCCAACCTCTCCTTTTATCCACTGCAGATTGGCTCAAACTTTCCTCCACAGGTAAAATGAAGTTTATGCCCCGGCTAATGTCACTCTTAATTAGAAATGAGTAATGGCATACCTTCCATGAGATTTTATTCCCAACTTCAAAAGGAGCTACCTGGGTTTGTTTGCCGTCTTTACTTTGAAGAAAACGTCTTTTATTACTTATTTTAGTACAACACATTAAAATCAAATATCTCCTGTAGCAAAAGGGGGGAAAAAAAAAAAAACCTGATTCAAGTCCCTGGAACTCAAATAATTTTCTAATAAAAAATGCATGAGACAAATAAATGCACTTTATGTTCCACAAGAAAAGGCAGTTTCAACAGGCTAATGCTCAGAGAAAATTCATTTTATCAACCAGCCATTTCATTCTTTGGTGCTGTTACAAGCTCCTCGTGGTTGCTAAGCAACCATAATTCATCGTACCTTTTAATGGATACTCTGCTACTGCTGAGAACATTAAGGTGAAGAGAATAAATGCCTTGGGTGAATCTTGAAATCTTTCATTATGCATGTCATTCTATTTCTGTAATGCTATAATGCTGAAATGTTTCTGTGGCAGGAAGCTGAGTTGCGGTAATTGCATATTCCACTCGTATATGTTTTGTAAGCAGAGCAGCACGTACTTGTCTAAAATGAGCTATTCCTAACATGATTGAAATTGGACTTTTCTACTTCTAAAGGTAGTAAATAAATCTGAGGGAAAAGGAGGGGGGGGGAGGGTAGGAAGAAAGGAGTCTGGAGTAAAATATCTTGAAATTTTTCAGCAAGAGTGACAAAATCCTGGGGTATAAATTGAAAGCAATCCAACAGGCTTGATTGCAATGCACAGTGGTGTGTGGATAGATGGCATGCAATTGGAAATGCAAAAACCACAATAAAGCAGCCATATATCCTCTGCTACTTGCATCTTTTTTACAAGGCATGACAGCCAAAGACAGGTCTACGTGTGCCAGATCAGGCACATCTCTGTTATTAAACTAAGCCTCAGGTTTCAGCTGAATGCAAATGATGAATATGATGATGCGCGTTTCCCACCTCGTTGTTTAGGGCCTTTTCTCCTCTGGAGAAATATTTCCTTACAGCAGCCAAGGGGGCACCAGCACCAAGGCAATTTCACAATTAGGTTTGCATTTTGCAAATAAATAGTAAGGACATTATAGGGTAAAACAGAGCACTCGGATACTTCCAGTGATGGATGGCGCTACAAAACCCTAAGATGGATCTGGCTTATGGGTTCAGCCTTCATTTCTGATCCTGATTATCTTCTCTTTCACACTTGTTTGTATCAGCTGATGTGCTCTTTAAAGAGCAGCTGTGCCCAGATGAGACATAAATGAGTTTTTCCTTGTTTTAAACTTTAGATTCAGGTTTGCATCTTATTATGTTAGAAAGAATACAATTAGCCTTGGAGAGGAACTTGATACATTTTTTTCCTAAGTACCTTTTAACTTCAATTTCCTCTTTACATGCCCAGGCTTGTCACTAGAAATGCCAAGTGACAGCAATATTTGCAGTTCTCTTCCTCAACCATTTACAGCACATCCCCCCAAGAAGCTGTGACCTCAAACTCATCATGAAGCTGCACGGGCAGTAATCCTGTTTTGGACAGGGAGGACTACCAGGGCAACAAAGCTGGTGAGAGGTCTAGAGCACAAGTCTCATGAGGAGCAGCTGAGAGAACTGAGGGTTGTTAACCTGGAGGGAAAGGAGGTGGAGGGAAAGGAGGTTGAGGGAAGACTTTCTCTCTCACTACTACTCCCTGAAAGGTGGTTGGAGCCAGATGGGGGTTGGTCTCTTCTCTCAAGAAATAGTCAATAGGGCAAGAGGAAAAAGCCTCACATTTCTTTCTCCCTCTTTTCTTTTCCTTACCTCCTTATTCTTTCTTCTACTACTACTGACATCCGGAATCAAAGACCTTTAAGATCATTGAGTCCACCATCCATCCTTCCTTTAACTCTACCAAGTCTGGTGCTAAACCATGTCCCTCAGAACCACATCCCTGTGTCTTCTGAACACCTCCATGTCTTAGATGCAGGAATATGGTGAATGCTGCTTATACCTTTCAAAAACCAACCAACACAACCCAAAACCAAACCCCATAACTTTCTCCTGAAGCATTGAGTTGTGAATCACATCTGCTGACAGCTGGGGGGGCTGGACTAGATGATCTTTCAGGGTCCCTTCCAGCCCCTAATATGATCAGACCTATAGTTCCTGAAGTGAAGAACATTAAATACCGAGGGCTGAGACCTTTAGATTCCCAGAGCTGAGACCTTTAAATACCCAGGGCTGAAACCATTAAATACCTAGAGTCGAGAACGTTTAATACCTAGAGTCGAGAACGTTTAATACCTAGAGTCAAGAACATTTATATGTGGGTAATTTTATCTTTTCTTTGGTGCAAACTTGCTTTGGACAGCACCTTGCACTTCCAACAAGGGTCAAAACGAATACAATCAACTCATGCAAAATGAATACTTGCAGCTTCACTGTGAAGCAAAGCCAGACGATACTTAATATCATTTATCAAAGCGGGACGAGAACAGCGAGCCGAGACCTAACTGCTGGAAGGTCACAGCCAATAACATTTCTGCAAATAGAAATGGGGCTGCAAGAAGTATCAAATGCAAATTACTGTTTGCTGGGGAAATTTTAATAGAGCTCTACGTCACGTTATGAAATGCTTAATTGTAACCCCATTTTAATAACACCATCTGATTAAACGAGAAGACGCCTTGCCGATCGCAATTGCAATCTGTCACGCTGCATATTTATTTACAGTTTGGTTTCCTCCAACCACAAGATAAAAAATAAAAAGGAAAAGGAAACTCTATTCAGCTTGTCAGCAAACTATAATTATTGTGTATCCTTCTGTCACTTTCTGCATAAAACTTTTGGGTCTAAAATAGATCTAATTATAACTACATCAACATTTTCTGAAATGCTCTTGCTTTTCCCTTCCTCTCCTCCACCTCCCTCCCTCCCTCCCTCCCTCATCAGGGAAATCTTTGTTGCAAACTCAGGAGGAAAAACTTTTTTCTAAGTAAGCAACATTTGTTTGTTTTATCTCTTTTGTTTGTTTTATCTCTTCTGTCCCAAGTTATTGTTAGAACACAGAAGGCACTATTCAAGGTAAACGTTATTTACGGCAGTGCACCTTCCCCGCACCGCGCTCAAGCAAAGCCATGGGATTAGGACTCTGTTGGGGTTTGTTTCTCCTTTGGCATTAACGTCTGGAGTATCAGCTGAGAAAACTCTTTCCAAGTATATCATGTAGCTCATCTTCCACAAAGTCTATTTATTGTAATTTATAACCTTTCACGAGAAACAATTTGCCAGACAAACAAGAAATGAGTCCAAATGTCTGAACACCAGTGCATGTATCAACCAGTTACAGAAATTACATCTCAAAGAGAGGTCTATTAAATCATCCAGCCCATCTCCCAGCCAGCACAGGCTTCTCCTGCACTTGCCTGTTCCAGTGCTTTAACACTACCTGGCAGACTACTGGGATGACATTACAGGGTTTGGGGTTTTTTTTCCCCCCCTCCCCTTGCCTCCACTCCCCCCATCCTTCACCCATTCCTTATTTCTATCCCATTATCTGCAGTGCCATTCCTTACAGCATCACAAACATCTATTCCTCCAGCCTAACTTTCCAAGTAGTGGATGATGATAAATAAACAGAATGCTGAAAATATGCACATAAACAATTTGGTAGAATAACACACTACAGCTGAACCTTCAAGAAGAGTTATTTTGTTCTCTGCAGGTTATGGGCTAATACAATCTGGATCATGATTACATGCTAATAAGATTTAGGAAAAGCTGATTATTTTTCTACTGTTTCTTAAATGGTCAAGTCAGCTGTGAACCAAAACAGTCTGAGTTAATACACATCCTCTTGATTATTTATTTCCTAGCTGCTCCATCAACATCAATTACTTATCATTCATTCTTAGCTAAATATACACATTATAAATACAAATATACACGCAGAGAAGAACATCTGAAAATAAAGAAATAACTAAAACCCAGCTGAAAAAGATTAAATGCTCTGCATTAATCTCCACTGGCTGCTGGGGTTTGTGTGTATGGGGAAGCAGGTGAATTGTTGAGGATCTGTACCCAGAGCTTGCCAGAGGAATCTGTGCAGCTGCTGCTGCAGGAATTCTCCACAAAATATTAGACAAATACCTGTCAGAAAGGACAAATGTATGCAGCATGCTGCTTTCAAGGAGGTGACCTTTTTAGGTCTTTCCTTGGACTAGGGCCTTGGAGTTCTTGCTGGACCAGTTTGCTAAGTAACACAACGTTAAGGCTGACCTGAGCCAGGATTCAAGAGGTCAGGTTATTCCTGGAATGTTTTCCTGCAGCACAGCTTTGCTATACTGTCTTTAATTAGATGGTAATCAAAATGATAAAAACAGTTTCAAGCCATGAAATTTCTTCTCTTCAACATGGTTGCAGCTTGTATTGGTTTCCCAAAGGTTACCAAAACCCCCATTTCAGGATCTGGCAGCAGAGTACAGGTCATCACTGACAAACACTTCTGTTGACACATCCTTTATCTGATATGAACTAGCAAGCTAAATGTTCAGCTCATGAACAAATTCAGGCATCTGCTATAGGACAACCTCTGTTTATGTTGAAGTTGTGGGAAAGCCTTTGCTGGACTAAGACAGGCTCAGCATCAGGCCAGAAGCTGAGATTTTCAGCCAGTTACAGAGCTCCTCAAATGCTGCCCACAAACAATCAAGTTAGTATAACAACATCAGGCACAATTACACAGACCAGATGTGGGGCAGAGAATTTCCCTTTTGTGTGTTTTCTCTTCCCTGCATTCACAAAAGCTGATGGCTAATGAGAAGAAACACATGTGCTTTGGTCTCCCAAGCAACAAGCGATAGAACAAGAAGAAATGGAGTGGTTTGGGGAGGAAATTAGGTCCAGTTTCTACACTGCAAGGGTTGTTGGTCCCTGGGAACAGGCTATCCAGAGAAGTGGTGAAGGCTCCATCCCTGGAGGGGTTTAAAAGAAGCGTAGATGCAGTGCTGAGGCACATGGTTTAGCAGCAGATTTGGGAGGTTTGGGTTAAAGATTGGACTTGATGATCTTAAAGCTGTCTTCCACCAAAAAGAATTCTGCAACTGTGCTGCCAGCCCTTAAGGCCTGGGACTGGGAGTCTGGGGCAGTGGAGCACCAAACTCTGTGGTTAAACAGATTCTTCTCCCCAGAGCTGACTGCATTTCAAAGGCAGGTAAAACAACCCTCACATCCTTCCCATGGCTCTTAAGCAAGGCTGCTCCTCCAGACTGCATGACTGCTTAAGGGTCTCAGCTATGATTACACACAACCACCATAATCACTTCATAATGGATGTGTAACATGTGCCAGCTAATTCCTGCTTTTATTACATTCAAGGACTTCTGTGAGTTCTAATACCAAAAGTTGTGTCTCCCCACACTGCTGCCCACCTTTGTGATCATCAGGCATGAATCCAGCTCCTGATAATACTTTCCTTATTATGGGTCCCAGAATGTAGAGTCATCTTCCTGCTCTCCCTTCAAGGTCTGCCTCCATCAGCCTGGGACTCATCTGTTTGTATTTTGTGAATTACATTTTATTGGGTTTTTAATAAAGTAAATGTCTCTGTATTCTACAACATAGTACTTGGCAGATATGAGGAGCTGATATTGCAAATACCTCCTTGTACTGTTATTAGTACATTGCCTCCTTAGCTAATTATTAACTACAAAGCACTTCAAGGCAGGATGAAGATGCTGCAGAAGCACAGAGCACTGCCAGGATGAGTCTTCAAATGCTGTGGCTGATTTTCTTCTGGGGAAAAAACAACTTCCAGAAGTTTTGCCAGTGGTGATTTCACACTGTACACTTTGCCAGGCAACTTAAGCTGCACTTAATATCCAGATCAGCACTAAGCCTATTGCACTAAACACTTTTTATGCAGCTTCATAAGAAAGGGGAGTGTAATAAAATTCATTAAACTGAAATCCCACACTGGAGCATTAGGCCATATGTAGGAAACTGAATCTTAGTTACTGAGTTAATCTCTGAAGTTCTTTATGTGTGAATGAAGGCAATCTGGAAGTATATTAGAGAAGGAAGTCCCATCTCTGAATAAAAAAACCCAGTGTTGCATTCTTAGCAGGGGCCTGATCCTCTAAATCCTCCTTTGCTAAAGGACCAGAACATCTCCTTTCCAATTTATGTGCCTGTTTGTTTGGTTTCTTTTCAGTTTAGATCACTTTTATAAGGATGAAGTGAAAGTACCTGTAGCCCAAATATCATCACTATGAGGAAGTGGAATTTCAGAGACCTCATCTTGTCACCCATTAGCTATGCCACGACTCACACAGAACCACAGGTAGAATGGTAAGGTTTGGAAGGGACCTCTGGAAATCTGCAAGTCCAACCCCCCTGCTAAAGCAGGATCACCTAGGGCAGGTCACAGAGGAACACACCCAGATGGGTGTAGCAGCCAGGCTACCTCCTTCATCAGCTCAAATGACAAAGGTCTCTGTGATTACAGTTACCAGCTGCCAGGCACTGTAACACCACTCAGAACCCAGGGATCGGCTGTGATGCAGCCATGTGCAGGACATCGGTTAAAGCTCCTGACTAGCTTCAGTCCCTTGAATACCCAGTGTGGGAAGAAAGAGGACGTTGCAGCTGCTGCATCCTGACTTTTTACATTCCCTTTCCAGCAGAGGGCTTCAGCGATTAACAGTGTGTGCTACATATATACATTAGAGCTATACATCCATACTGAGGTGTATCAACCTGTGTGCATGCAGGCACCCTGAGCACTGCAGTCTGCATCATCTCCAGGTCATCACTGCCTGTAACCTCCCCCTTGTCTCCTTTCCCTCCCTGTGGGTAGCTGAAACAGCAATGTTGTACATGCTGATATGCAAGATAAACTGTGATAGTTTTGTTCAGCTGACTGCAGGTGGAAAGGGCTCATTTTTGTGGGGTTTGTGACTGAAGGATACACATCAGCATGCCTTAGAGTTGTTCCTCACTCCACAATGCTTCTTGATGTCTTTACCTACTTTAAGTCCTTTCCTATAACATTACCCACCTATGATATGCACCAAAAATGAAGAACATTCATTTTTCACATTGTTATTGTCCAAATACAGAGGCAGCAGCATGTAAAACACGGGCAATTAAATGAAGTTTAAGGTGAGTGAGGTTCCAGAGACCCTAAATTGCAATCATGTGAGTGAAGCACAGAATTAGACCAGAAGAGGAGGTCAAGGATTTACACTCTGTCCCCAGGGAATCCCAACATGAGAAAGGTCATTTACAGAGTGCATCTGTACAGACTCTGTATAAATGAGGAGGGGAAAAACCAGAGGCAGACATCAATCTAAAATGAATCTTCATGCCATTGAGAGGACATGGGAAGGAGGAGCCATCTTTATGCCATAAGCATTTCATAACTGCCATGAAAGAACAAGGGAGGAAATAGAGTTATTTTCTACTGATGACTATTTCTTCAAATCTCAAAACACCACCAAGCAGAATTTTTCCCCTTCCTGCTGCAAAAACGCAGTGTGAAACTCAAACAAGGATACTTAAAGTTCTGTAAAGCCATTAAAAGAGAGAAAAACCCTGTGGGACTCTTAATGGGACCTTTAAAATTCCTTTAACTCAGAAAGGTCAAGAGAGCCAAGGATGTGGTTTTTCTCTCAAAGTGAATTAAAACTTTTGCTAAGCATCTATGACTCTGCCTAGGTGAGAGCAGATGAGGCAATTCATACTCCATCCTAGCAGGTGACACCAGTATGAAGCACTGGGTTGCAGGTGTCCCAGCCTTCAGCAGAGTCATGTGCAAGTAGAGTCAGCACATCTGAACTTGCAGCATACAAAATATACCTTGAGTTAAGGCAGTGCCTGCCACAGTGGGACTGGTTTCATCCACACAAGGGATCTTCCTAGTCACTGAACAAGGTGGGATGGGACCATGGATGCAGTACAGATCTATGAAGGGTGTGCAGACTCCTCAACTGCTTTTGAGTTCCAAGGAATGCAAATCCCTGCACTGAAATACTGAACCAGGTGGAAGGAAAGGCTGCTCCACCTGATGCACAAAACTCTCCCTTTCATCTCAACTCTGGGCATCTCTTTCCTTTTTGTCATCACAAAAGCATCTTCACAGTTTTAGAGAAAGGTATTTTGCTTCTATTCCATCTAGAGGCCTTAAGATCACTGAGGGTTTGGGTTTTTTTTTTCCCCCTCCAAAGACTGAGTCTTCAGAAACATTTCACTATCTTGCTGCTCTCGACAACTACACACAACGTTAAAAGCGGCAGATTAAAGTCAACAATCTCTGCTGCTGAAACCCCTGAATTACTGACGTTTCCCTGAGAGTTCTGTTTTCTCTATTTGCATACTCTATTATCTGTTTTGTTTGACACTTGCAGCTATGATGCTCCTTATGCATTAATCACTCCTGTGAGTACTTCACATGCGAGGTGCTGCATAACCTACCACCTGCAACCAAAGGCTTTCTCTCCTCGCCACATTGTCCCGGTTTGAGGCCAGGCAGAACCTCTCTTGCCCCTGAGAAGGGCAAAAGAATGACACTCACACAGATGGATTGCAAAAGTCATGGAAAGTTTAAATGGAAAACCAGCAAAGGTTTTACAGAAGCTACAAAGCACAGTGACAAAACAATCCCAAGCATACAAAGTCCCTTAGAGCACATCCAAAAGCCTCCCAACACTTCCCATCTCCCAACCTGAGGGTATACCCAAAACCCCCAGGGTTTTTCTTCCCCCCCTACTGCTCAGCTAGTCTCAGGCTGGCCAGGTTTGAGACTGAACCCCTCCCCTTTGCCTCCTGGCATTAGGCCTAGACAGACCTAAGAGGCATTAAGATACTCACCCACCGTTACCCAATATGGAGCATCTCCCACGGGAGAAGAAAGAGGAAGAGAAGGACTTTACAAATGGATTATAGGGAGCAGGATATTATAGGTATGAAACACACAGCTTCCTGTGTCAACCTTATTGGGTTGGACGCTCTGGACACTGGAGGTGTAGCTTATGTGGCAGGAACAGGAGGGACCCAGCCTAAACTGCCACACACATTCACCACATCTTAACCCATGCCCATCTGGTTGAAGTCTAAGGAACAATAATTAATATCATTACAATTTTTACATCTCCCTATGCTTTTTCCTCTAATGTAGCAAACAGATTCCTAGCAGGCACTAAAGAGAATGGTGAAAAAAAAGAGATCACCAAAGCATTTTCCACAGAAAGCAGTTTTCCAAAAGCAAAACGTGCCACCTTGATATTTCTTCTTGAAGTGAGACTGAAGTTGTTTTTCTACTGTATTTGGGGAATACGTGAGCCACACGGAGCCTCAGCAACCACACTCAAATAAGCAGAATGCTGCATTCCCCCAGTGGACAGTAAATCAACAGCTTCATTGGTATTTGTACAAATGAGGCCAGGAATTATTCTAAATAGAGCTCTGGTCATTTGTGTACAAATGTTTTCCTACATCAGTGAGCAAATATTTACTTGCTCTATCTTTAATGTGAGTTCTTAGTACTTGCAAACAGAAAGAATAACTTCACCAGACACTTTAAGACCAGGGGGAAAAAAAAAGCTCAGTTCATGAAAAACACCAACCACAAATATTTTCATGGCAACTCTAGTACCAGTTGACCTCAAGGAGGTGGAGTCCATCAATAGCCTGCACTATTCTTCCACTCTGCTGAATTTCTCTTGGGAGGGAAAAACGATGGAGGTGGCACTAGGTGAGTTGCTATGATGTTTCTTCTGGAACATGGAAGGGTGCTTGCTGCCAAGAATCCCTAAGGGACAGTGTGACCTATGGCAAAGTTCTGGTCCCCTGCACTGTAGTGGGATGGTATCACAGTATCACAGTATCGCCAAGGTTGGAAGAGACCTCAAGGATCATTGAGTCCAACCTGTCATCACAGACCCATGACTAGACCGTGGCACCAAGTGCCATGTCCAATCTCCTCTTGAACACCTCCAGGGATGGGGACTCCACCACCTCCCCGGGCAGCACATTCCAATGACCAATGACTCTCTCAGTGAGGAACTTTCTCCTCACCTCGAGCCTAAACTTCCCCTGGTGCAGCTTGAAACTGGTCACTAGACCAGTCCCAGATAGAGCAGATCTTCTCAAGAGATGCCCCATCTTGATTTCAATCCTTAAGCAGAGAGGACCAACCATCTTCCAGAGCCCATTATCTAAATGGTAAAGCCCTAGCATGGTTAAAAACCAATTCTTTGCTGCCACTCTGCTTTCCTACTGCTGTCATTTCTAGACATCAGGTGGCTGAGGGTTTTTTGGCAGCATGATGAAGAGCACTCTAGCAGCAAATATACAATATGCAAGTAGTTTTAAAGCCTTGATCAACTTCCATCTTAATCAGCTCCTCTGCATATCCTTTCTGATGTTTTTCTGATGACAAAAGAGCAGAGCAGACATCAGAAGGAAGGAAAGATAAACATGATGTCCCAGAGGCCTTGATGGAATAAATCATCATCGTTCTACTGAAGACAATCAAGTGATGCCAACTGACATCAGCTGAAGACGTGGCCACACATGCCTCGGTGGGGCTGTTTGACACTCACTTGTGTAGCATTTTGCCACGCAAGGCTTATTTCAGTGAGAAAAATCCAGCTTGTCAAATATGCTGGTTTGGGGGGGTTTGTGGAAGGAAAAGAAACACAACCTGCAAGGATGCAAAGTTGCTTAAAAAGAGGGAAATAAAAAACCCCAAACCCCGAGCTCACAAGCCATACTGTAACACAAGATGTTCCATGACCTTCGCTTTATGATTTGGTGGTTCTGATGGCAGTAACTCATAGCAATAAAATTTGGGGTAGCAGCAGGTCTGTGTAGCAGAACAGTAAATTTTGATGTAAACTGAAGACCTGAGCCTGGTAATGAGGCACAAATGTGAAGTATTCACCAGAGACTACCTCCTAGCACTGCCATGCAATACAAGGTAGGGAAAAAAACCAGTGTGTCCAAGCTTGAGTCAAACCTCAGCACTTAGCTAAGAAGGGGCAAACCTTTTGTTTTGTTATGAAAATTATTCCTCTTGTCAGAAAGAAAAGTTTCTGTTTGACTCAGTACTATTCACTAACACTTAAAGTGCCAAAAAAAAGATAGCAGAAAAAAATCCAACCATATAAGGTCAGCCTCAAGATGAGTCATGAACACTGAGTTTAATGTGTGTGTAACAAAATCTCTTAAATACAGCCCAGCTACATCATCATCATCCTGTACTGGATTTATTGGCCACTGCACTGTCAGAAACACTAGCTTCATCCTACCTGAGATGAAAAACTAAACCTGGGAAGAGGGCAGGAAAGGAGGGAGAAAAAAGAAGAGAAGGGGGCAGGAAAGGAGGGAGGAAAAAAAGGAGAGAAGAGGGCAGGAAAGAAGGGAGAAAAAAAGGAGAGGAAAGGGCAGGAAAGGAGGGAGGAAAAAAAGGAGAGAAGAGGGCAGGAAAGAAGGGAGAAAAAAAGGAAGGAAGGGGGCAGGAAAGGAGGGCGAAAAAAATGGAGAGAAGGGGGCAGGAAAGGAGGGAGAAAAAAGGAGGGAAGGGGGCAGGAAAGGAGGGAGAAAAAAAGGAGAGAAGGGGGCAGGAAAGGAGGGAGAAAAAAATAGAGAGAAGGGGGCAGGAAAGGAGGGAGGAAAAAAATGAGAGGAAAGGGCAGGAAAGGAGGAAGAAAAAAAGGAGGGAAGGGGGCAAGAAAGGAGAGAGAAAAAAAGGAGAGAAGGGGGCAGGAAAGGAGGGAGAAAAAAAATGGAGAGAAGGGGGCAGGAAAGGAGGAATAGAAAAGGAGAAGAGGGAAGGAAAGGAGGGATAGAAAAGGAGAAGAGGGAAGGAAAGGAGGGAGAAAAAGGGGAAAGGACAGGAAAGGAGGGAGAAAAGGAAAGAAGGAAAAAAAAGGAAAGGAAAAGGGACTTCCTTCCCTGTTCTGCAGTGCCACAGTTTGGTTAAGATATTGCTCTCTTGTGGGCTGCGTATCTAAAAAGTATAATTCAGGAGAAAATATAATGCAATTGTTCAGGCTTTGATGAATTGGGGCATAATGTTAAATAATTATTCATTGCCTTTATTCTTCTGTCAAAGTGTGCAGAAGGAAGAAGGAGGAAAAAAAAAAAGCTTTTCATTGCCTTTTTTTTTTTTCCTCATAAGGACATGGGCCTTTGTGGCATGCATTTTATTTTAAACTAATGCTTCTATTATTCCACATCTGAATAATTATAGCTGGCATCATCTACTCTTCCATGTCCTGGAAGATCTTTAGCTCTGAGTCCACTGCTGCATGTTTCATGCATTACATGAAATAAAATACCTCAAGATTCTGAAAATATTTATTTAAAGGAAAGAAAACCCAGCAATGAAATTGTCTGTAATCACATTTTCTGCTCGCCTTTGAAAGCAGCATTATTCAATATGCCAGTGCTCTCTTTTCCATAAGAGCAACATATTAGAAATTCATGCTGCTCTAATATATCTGAATTCATTGATGTGCTGCACTCCCTGTAGACCTAAAGAAACATTCTTGCTTCAGTTTCATATGTCCTGCACATTACCTACTGATGTGGTGGTTGTCAAAACAGTGGTACAGTAGCCTTTGAATTCAAAGTGTGCCTTGACTGGATACTAAGAAGGACAATAAGCCCAAGTCTATACATTATGCTGCCTTTTGTTGCCAGCACAAGTAAAGCATTTGGGGAAACAAATCCCTTGATTTTATTGCCTTTTAACATCCTTTCCATTTTAAACTTCAAACCCTGAAATTTGCAGCATTTCAAGAAAGGAAAAAGAAAAATCTTACTTCTTTCTGGTCAGTTTCTATAGTATATCATCATGAGCCCATGTGTCCAGTGTCCAGTTCTGGAGCCCCTATTACAAGAGGGATGTGGAGGTGCTGGAACGTGTCCAGAGAAGGGCCACAAGGATGATTAGAGGGCTGGAGCACCTCTCCTATGAGGACAGACTGAAGGAGTTGGGGCTGTTCAGTCTGCAGAAGAGAAGGCTCCGAGGTGACCTAATTGTGGCCTTCCAGTATCTGAAGGGGGCTACAGGAAGGCTGGGGAAGGACTTCTCAAGATCTCAGGTAGTGATAGGACTAGGGGGAATGGAATGAAGCTGGAGGTGGGGAGATTGAGGCTGGATGTGAGGAGGAGGTTCTTCACCATGAAAGTGGTGAAACCCTGGAATGGGTTGTCCAGGGAGGTGGTCGAGGCCCTGTCCCTGGGGGTGTTTAAGGCCAGGCTGGATGAGGCTCTGTCCAGCCTGATCTAGTGTGGGGTGTCCCTGCCCGTGGCAGGGGGGTTGGAACTAGATGATCCTTGTGGTCCCTTCCAACCCTGAATGAAACTATGAAACTATGAGCCATGTTTTCACAAAGATTATCAATGAAATCATTCCAAAAAAATGGGGTTTTTTCCCTTTTATTATCTTTTCTTTTCCTCTTCTATGCAAAACCAGCACTGTGATTTTTAACCTGGTTTCTGGAGGAGGGGAAAAAAAAACCAAACCAAATCATCTACAGGATAAAGAAGCTGAAATGTCTACAATTCTGCTGATAAAATGAACGGAGAGAAAATAATTTTAAAGAATATATCCAAAAGCATTTCTACAGCTAAACAGCCTCTCCCAGGGCTGGTAAACACAGGCATTTGTTTGCAAATGTTAGAAGGGTATTTCCTGCAGTCCTTGGAATATTTCAAGGCAGCTAATGCAAACAGAAGGGCTGGCAGGTCAAGCTCCAACTAAAACTGAACCAAACCTACACAGAGCTACCTTCAACTGTAGTAAGTCAGGAAGGGATCCCTATTTCATCATACAGAAATAAGCATGCCTACAGGACCATCAGTCCACCTCCATTAAATAGCTTGATCTGTATTTAATTGGGATCACTTAAGGAGCAGGAATGGAAGTCACATCCACTTTGAAGCAGGACTTCAGAGAGCTCACAGAGTGTGAGGGGTTGGAAGTGACCTCAAAAGATCATCCTATTCAACCTCACCTGCCAGAGCAGGATGACCTACAGTAGGTCAGGGATGAACACATCCAGGTGGGCTTTGAATGTCTCCAGAGAAGGAGACTCCACAACCTCTCTGGGCATTCTGCTCCAGGGCTCTGTCATACTCACAGTGAAAAAGTTTTCCCTTATGTTCAGATGGAACCTCCTCTGCTCCAGCTTGCACCCACTGCCCCTTCTCCTATCACTGCACATCACTGAGAAGAGCCTGGCTCTGTTCTCCTGACACTCATCCTTCACATTCATAAACATTAAAGAGGACATCCCTCAGCGTCCTCTTCTTCAAGCTAAAGATACCCAACTCCCACCTGGTGGTGCCTGACCATGCTGGGGCTGGACCATGTGTTCCTACCACCATGTGTCACATTCTGCATACATGCTCTAGATTTGTGAGCCCTCAATATCCAGACATCACAAGCACCTAAAGACATGTGCTTGTGACAGCACACTATAAACTACTGTGTGTGCACCTGCATGTCACCTAGGCAGAAAACAGAAATACCCAAGCACAGAAGCCAGTACATGAACTGACAGAATAAATGAGGAAAGTTGAGAAATCACTAAAATGTCTCTAATGCTTTAAAAGAGGGGGGAAAAAAGTAGCAGGGGTGCAACAGGACCTTCCATCAATCAAAACAACTTCAAAGAAGACTAATTCCAAATTTAAGTACCAGGCACAGTAAATGGCAGTGGGAAATTTTCATCTCCCAGCATTGTAAAATTTTTCAGAAAGAATTCCCACAGTGTAAGAAATCTGCAAGAAGCTGATCCCTAATAAGAATTCACCGAGCTGGTAGCGGGCTCTTATTGTGTGTGTTTAAACACTTCCACAGAGGAGAACTCTTCCAGGGCTCGGGGCAAATCCTGCAATCCTCATTCAAAAGGATTTCATCTGCAGCTTGCAGGGAGTGCTGCACAGTAAGAGACCAGGACTTCTCTTGGGGGGCGAGTTTTGAAGGGGTACAGCCTCAATTTTCAATCTGTCCCAAAAAAATCACAGAAATCCTCATCTGAAAACATCTGCTGCTCGAGATGAAAGCAAAATTCAGAGCACAAACTCTCTTCCTACTTTGTTTCCGAGCTCGCTGTTCCCTTTCTCTCGTTCAGCTAGCGTTAATTAATGACTGGTCTATAAAAACACCAACTGAAAACACTCACCACTTCTAACAGACAAAAACTAAGCAATTATTGCTGAAACACCAACACGGGTGCCAGAGTGGCTAAAATAGACCAAATTCAGAGGCTTGTTGCACTGCAGCTGAATTTGTCCCCACACAAGTAAAATTTGCTGAAGATACAAAATTAATTAGGGTTAGAGAGCTGCCAACAGATTCATTTCTGAGAAGAATATTTCTGAAAGTACTCATTAGTGCCCTGAAAAACGAAGTGAGATACAGTTTCCAAATACACTAAGTGGCAGTTGATATACCAGGAATTTTATGGCACCGAGGGTTTAGATGGATTAGATGAACTTACACATTATTTTCTGTGTGAAGCAATAGAAAAGTGATTTAGGCAAGCACTTGTTAAATGGATCGAAGCTTGATGAGATAGTAAAAAGGAAAGTTAGAGATGAGTAATGGCAGGGGGGGGAAAAAAAAAGTCATATTGGAGACAAAAATGTAAAAGGTTCTGGATTATAAAGAAGAGCTTCAAAGCTAAGTAAAGAATGCTAACTCTACAAAATCCTCTGTCCCTCAAACAATGCAAAGCCAAGAGGACAATGGGGTCATTCTTCCCACTGAATTCACTGAAGAATTTACTTACATTATCTCCCTCAAGCTAATTTCTCTCAAGCTATCAAATTCAAATCAGAGGAGCTCGAGTGCCAAGCAGCGTTTGAACTGTACAAAATCATGGTGTTGACATCCTACCGGTTGCACTAACATGAGATGTAGCCTAATCTCCTTGACAGACAAGCCAGCTTGAGTTAAAACTATTGCTAGTTAAGAGCCCCTCTTGTGTGCAAAGGGCATGTGAGTTAGGGATAACAGTTGACTTAGCCCACGATGCCTCAAGGATCACGCTTTGTTGAACAAATCCTCACAAATGACTGTTAAAATTTAACACACATTTTCTCCATCTCTGATTCTTGGGTGGTTTTTTTTCTTCCTGATCTTCCCTAAGTCCCAAGAGCAAAATTTCCTCATTATGATATTCAGCTTTTTTTTTTTTTGGCCTTTGTATTTGCCCTCCATGCAATAACTCACTGTGATGATCTCCAAACTCTCCAGGCCCTTTGTTCAGAGCTTATTGTGAGAGGTTAATGTGGAACATCAGGGCTTAAAAGAATGCATAGTTTTGCGCCACAGCCATGGCTCAGAAGGGGTCACTTCAATGAAATACTGCTTGTCTTGACAGGAGTGCCAAGTGTTTCTCTTAGTTCCTTAAGTCATTTCATAGTTTTGGTGCTCAGAACCCCACACCAGGTTCAGCTCCCGCTCTTTAGTGCGCGCCATCAGCCTCGCAGAAAGGCGAGGGAAATTCAGAACGTTTCCCTGGAGTGCATTTACAGATGTGAAAATAAATCAATTTATAGATATGGGGGGAAAAAAAAAATAAACAGAGGAGAAAATATTTACATCTATGAAAAACCTACCCCTCCTCCCCCCCCCCTCCCATTATTGAACATGACCCCAGGGTCAGATTCTGACCTCAAACACAAAGCATGCAACATCCTAGTAAATCAATAACAGCTAAGCAGTGCATAAGGAGCCAAGACCAGTGCCCCTGCAGTAGAGCTCGTTGGACATCCTCAGAGGGAACACAGAACTCCTCAAAATCAAGGCAGCTCTATTTTAATTAAGTTGCAATTGTGACAAGGCAGATTTTTGTTATAAACTAATTGTTTCCTAGCCCCTGGCTCCAAGGGACTGATGGGGAGCTGAGCCTGCCTCCCCCAGCCCCCAAACCTCCATATTCTGCCTCAGCAACCATGCTCCCAGGAGCAATCTATTTCTTTAGGAGGAGGGAAGATAGAAAGCTGGAATATATAGGAAGCTAGAGAGCTAGAATATATAGGAAGCTAGAAAGCTTAGAAGCTGAAAAAGCTTCAGTCTCCTTAAGCACAGAGACTCCCAGCTAGGACACAGAACCTTTGGATCTCTAGGAGTGGCAGATTCTGACCTTCAGCTGCCTGAATCTGCAGTTCCAGGGCAGCCCATCTAGCAGAGTGCCCAGAGGCCTGTGGACCCCACACAATGCCAGGTCCCATCCTTTTCCATGGGATGTGTGGGGTTTTTTTTAACTCTTTGGCTTAAAATTGTACAATCAGCATGAAGTAATCTTGTCTGGAGCTGCTATGCAAGCAGTATACTAATTATTTGTAGAGCCCACTTGAAAATGTAACATGTAGAGTAGCTCTGCAGTTGTTGCAAGCAATTTAACATTCAAAGGAGTGATTTATAATATCAGGCTTCCCAAGATTACGACCATAATGACTATCTGACAGACTTTATAAGCAAATCGTCCACTCATTTCAATTGGATTCTGGCTGGCTAAGGACTGGGAACTGTAAAAAGGCTGCAAGATTTGGCCTGGAATCAGAAATAACATTTGCTGTTTTCCAAACGTGCGGTAAACAAGAAAGGAGATATTAAATTTTTGTACATCTCTCAGCACATGCAAATGAGAATGGAAAGAGCCTCGTCAGACAAACACAGAACAACAGCCATCTGGAACCAAACCCTGCTCCAGCAGAAGTCAAAGCCCTGAGCCTCCTTTTGTCATTAGCTACCTCCACGTAAAGAGGGAGGAATTTTACTCCAGGCACAGGGTAACAGCCTGGTTTTCAGGGGCTCAGCTCTATAAGCCCCACTGGCTTCACTGAGGGTAGGATTTGACATGGGGAGAGCGATGTAAAGCCCAGAGTCAGGCCAGCCCACTCTGTGGCTTGAATGGTGCAGGAGCTGCCCCCTTGGAGGATTCCTGTGGTGGCCCTGTGGAGGTTTAACGGGACTCTGAGCAACCTGATCCAGTTGAAGATGTCCCTGCTCACTGCAGGAGGGTTAGAATAAATGACCTTGAAAGGTCCTTCCCAAGCCAAACCAGTCTGTGGTGGTATGATATCACAGAGATTTGTATTTCTGCTATTTCACAGCTTAAAGCAGAGCAGCAGTGAAAGGTTAAAGCCACTTACCAGAGAGAGCGAATTGGAAAGCAGTGTCCCATCTTGGCCAAGCATGTTGGAAACTGTAATTTCAGGTAGATCCATGTTTTGTGGGTGGAATGGAAGGAGGCCATTGTGGTTCATGGGATGACACAGAGAGTGGTACCCAGACTCTATCTCATTCAAGTGCACCAGGGAGTGGTCAGGCAATGATGGAGGAGTTATAGGAGGTATGTTAAAGTCTTCGCTTTCAAGACTCGGGCCAGGAAAAGACTGGAAAAGAAAGCAAAGGGAAAAGTGCTATGAAAACCATGTGAACAGTAACAAAACATCACACAAACACACACACAAGGAGCCCAGCTCACAGGCTGCTAAGCAGGAACTTCAATTTAACAAAGAGACTATTTTAAACACCCATGTATTGCAACAGTGGAGTTTCACCACCATGCATGGAAGGAAAATTACCTCTAAGGCATAAGAATCTCTGATACTTTCACAGCTTCAATTACAAAGAGGAGTTTTTTAACCTTTATTTTTTTTCAAGGGAGCTAAATTCAAAGAGATTTCAAGGGATTAAAATTTTCCAAGAGTGCCCATCCAGCTGAATACCTTTTTCGTGGGAATTGTGGAAAAGGGAATGCAACTTATAAAATTAACATGGGCTCCAAATGGTTCATAAGGCTCCCTGCTTCTCAGATCAAGAATTACATGGTGAAGAAGCAAGCTCCTGCTTTTAGCCTTGTTCTGCTACAGAGGAAGACAAATAGACACAAAGATAGTGCCCACTTTGCACAAACATACTTTGTGCCTACAAAAATACATTCATGCTGTCTCAATATCAGTGTTTTGCTCCTTTTGTAATCCATGAATCCACAAAGCAACTGTTTAGTCTGTTGTTACCTGCTGTCATTAAGTCATCCAACTCAATCTGATCCAAGGAGAAGGCAGTCAGAATAATGCAGCAAGGTGGATGATTGCTATTCTTTACCTATGTTCTTCTCTATTTATCTACACTCTTTGTACAGCAGGTAGGCTCACGGGAGGGGATAGGGGTAGCCTTCATTACTGCTTAAATGGAAAGGGTGAGCAGGGTGAAGGGTCTAGAGAATGAGTCTTAAGAGGAGCAGCTGGGGAACTGGGCTTGTTCAGCCTGGAGAAAAGGAAGCTGAGGAAGGACCTTCCAGCTCTCTACAACTACCTGGAAAGAGGTTGTAGGGTGGGGGGCATTGGTCTCTTCCCCCAAGTGTGATAGGACAACAGGAAGTTGTGCCAAAGGAGGTTTAGGTTGGATGCTAGAGGAAAATTTTTTACTGAAAGAGTGGTCAGGCACTGGAACAGGCTGCCCAGATTGGTGGTGGAGTCACCGTATAAAGTGTTCCAAAAACTCTGGTTTAGTGGTCATGGTGGAGCTGGGTGGACAGTCAGACTTGATGATCTTGGAGGCCTGATCCAACCTTAAATATTCTATGATCTAAATGAAAAGAGGCAGGGATCGGTTACAGTGGTTCAGCCCAAAAGCCTGCTCTGCTTTTCCAAGAGCAGGAACACTTCTCCTCTCTCTGCACAGCGACACCCGCAGTCATGAGGTTTACAGCACTGAGACAGCTTCCACCCCTCCTATTCCCCTGCAACAGCACAGCCCTGCTTTGAGAGCTGCTTTTATCAAGGATTTAAAAACATTCTGCTCACACAAAGTGTCTTCAGGAAAGACCAAAATGAGGGCACAATTCCACAGAGCAGCTATTAGAAGAAAATGTATTCCCCAATGCAAGTTGGCAAATGGAGGACAGTACAGTGCATGAATTCATGCAGAAGAAGGGAAGAATCAATGGCCAATTATCAACAAGGGGTTGTTTCATTAGTCATCATAGCAGTGCTGTCCTCCTGCTGCCTGAGGTTACTCTCCTCTGTATGACCATGGATAAAATAACCAACACCTTAAATCAGACCAACAGCAAACACTGTTTCATGTTTCCAATGACCTGCTGAACACAGAACACATTGCAGTGCACACCACCATGGCTTGGGCTGCTTTGCTTGTTTCCCAACCAGGTTTACAGCTCTGTTACCAAATATTTTGGTGTGAAATAGAAAAGGATTCTAAACTAAAAGAGGGAAGATTTAGAGCAGATATAAGGAAGGAATTTTGTGAGGGTGGTGAAACACTGGCCCAGGTTGCTTAGAGAATAGTCACTTCCAAAATGGTGAAATCAATTGGACAGGCATTAGAACACGAGCTTCACTTAGTAAAAAGGAAGTAAAGCATTAAAGTCTGCAGCCCAATTTGTATCCTGGGTGTGTTTTATACTGTTACATGTACTGGGGGAGCTAACCATTTTAAATAGCAGCTCTCTGATTATTTAAAACCAAAACACATACCATGGCTATTGTTTACCAACCAGTTAGAGAGTATTAGATCCCACACCACTGTCCTGTATGTTTGCAGCAAACCCAGCACAGCCCAGAAACAAGGCTGCTGGCAACTGCACTTGGGAGGAAGGAGTGAGGAACAGGACTTGTACTTGTCCTAACAGCAGCTACAAGCTTCCACCATCCATTTCTACTTTCCTGCCACATCTCCCCTTGCCATTGGGAAAGACTCTCTGGATTCCTCTTGATGTATCTGATCCAGTGCTGGCAGTGGGCTCCTCTGGAACACCATACTGTTACCTTCTTCCTCCAAATGACATAACATGGAACTCCAGTACAAGGCCAGAGCAGAGTTTTTCCTCCCACTCCCAGACCAGCCATCAGCCTGTCCTAACCCCTGGACTTTCTCACAGCACCTCTTCTTCCAAGCCCTTTATCTGGAATCTACACTCCCTGTATCCAATTACAATTCATAAGTACAGCTCATGCCTATTAATAATACATAGTGGCCTGTAGCTGCAGCTCTATGGGTTGAGGTTTTGGGGTTTTTTTTGGGGGGGGGAGAAAGGTTTGGGTCTTTCTGCCCACTCCAAGGTTATTTTTCTTTCATAGCTGTCTTTATGATCAGCAGGACTCTTGAGAAAGAGATGGAACAGCTCCTTTCCATTCTACTGGCCAGAGAAATAGCAGCAAGCTCACTTTTTCACGTCTGAAGCAAAAAAGAGTAGCAATAAATGCTTTATTTACTTTAAAAGAGAGCTGCTAGGAACTTTGCCAGTGGTTTCATCTCATGACTGTGGGAGTGGGTGAGGTGTTTATCAGCTCTTCAGTTTAGGGGAACTTCTTGGACCTTTAGAACATTGCAGTGAGAAAGCCCTCTGCAAAGTAACACCATTAAACCCACGGCTAAGCACAGCACAGGCAGAGGCTTTAATTTTACTCTATAATAAAGAGGATTCTCATTACACTTCTATTCATTATAAACAGATTTCAGTATGTTTCAGATGGGAGCTACACAGTAGGAACCTCAGAACTGAGCAGCCTTAAATTTGGACCATTTACAGGCAAATCTATGACAAAGCTTTACGAATCCAGGATGCCTTCCCAAATCTAAAAGGCAATATTCTGTTTCTGGCTAAATATTTGTGACATTTCTGCCTCAAATGATGGCAGCTTCATAAAGTAGATGATCATTGAGATGTCCTCTCTGAGATCCAGAGATCTCATTATCTTTGACACCTTAGCTTCTAATTTTATGAGAGCAGCTTACCAGAATGAAACTATACGAACACTTAACTCTCATTCACTGTCCAACCCATGTCCCAGCTTTTGTTCTTGAACAATGACCTCATTGGTCCCCTTCCATTTACCTTTTATGCCACTTAGCCTGGCCAAATCTAGTAACAAGCTATGGAAGTGGGGCAAAACTGGGAGGCTGAGGTGTGTGTCAAAGGTCAGGTCTTTATTTTAGCAAAACAGAACCCAAGCTAGGGCTAAGCATCCTGCTGTGCTAATAACACACACACACACTTTCAGATACTCATTGGTATCAGAAAACTGCAGGCAAATCTTAAGCTGGAATAGAGTAGGTTGACTGGATATTAGGAAGAAACTCATTAGAGTGAGGGTGGTGAGACACTGGAACAAGTTGCCCAGGGAGGTTGTGGATGCCCCTTCCCTGGAGGTGTTCAAGGCCAGGCTGGATGAGGCTTTGAGCAGCCTGGGCTGGTGGGAGGTGTCCCTGCCCATGGTTGGGACTAGATGACCTTTAAGGTCCCTTCCACTCCAACCCATTTTGTGATTCTATGAAATGCTTGCATAGCCTGCTGCATAAGAACTGAGAAAAAGGGGAGTCCAGTGAAATAAAGAAATTAAAACAAAGCCATTTTGCTTAAGTTCCCTACAGTGATGACTGCAAAACTTCCTTAGGTTTCAAAAGAATTTTAGTAGAACTTCAAAAAAAGTTATCAGAAAAGGGAAATCAAAGGAGCTACCTCCAACAGACTGACCACAAGAGGCAGCAAGCATTCAAACATCCATTGGAAATCCCTCTGGAAAGAGCAGACCCATTACTGGTTAGGCCACACCTTGAGTCCTGTGTCCAATTCTGGGCCCCTCAGTTTAGGAAAGATGTTGAGTTGCTGGAAGGTGTCCAGAGAAGGGCAACAAGGCTGGGGAGGGGTCTGGAGCACAGCCCTGTGAGGAGAGGCTGAGGGAGCTGGGGTTGCTTAGCCTGGAGAAGAGGAGGCTCAGGGAAGACCTCATTGCTGTCTCCAACCACCTGAAGGGAGGTTGTGTAGCCAGGTGGGGGTTGGTCTCTTCTCCCAGGCAATCAGCACCAGAACAAGAGGACACAGTCTCAAGCTGCACCAGGGGAGATTTAGGCTGGATGTTAGGAAGAAGTTCTTCATTGAAAGAGAGATTGGTCATTGGAATGTGCTGCCCATGGAGGTGGTGGAGTCACCATCCCTGGAGGTGTTTAGGAAGAGCCTGGATGTGGCACTTGGTGCCATGGTTTAGTTGATTAGATTAGTGTTGGATGATATATTGGACTTGATGATCATAAAGGTCTCTTCCAACCTGGTTAATTCTATGCTATTCTATGCGACAGCACACCTCAAGCCTGATTCACATGCACACCATGCACATACTCAACAGAATCTGGTATCAGCAGCAGCACCTTAGAAATTGGGGACCTGCCTATAATGAAAGGAGTGGCACTGCCAACCATGTGGAGCGTGTCTTAATTTTTCATTTGCACCAAGGCTTCTGCATCTGAACCGTGGAGAGATGCCAGTTTTTAAAAGATAGATGCTTCAGGCTGTCTCCTCTTCTATTATTGAACACATTGTTACATAACTGAAATACTTCTGGATGGAGAGCAATGCAAAAAAACAATGAGCTCGTCAGAAGAGGGGAAAACAGCAACATGCCTCACGCAGGCTGGAAAGTTGGGATAATGTATCTGAGAGCAGGTGTTCCAAGGAGTTTTAATAGGATCAACCTTATCTCTAATTTCTAAATGGAAGACCTGCAGAAGCAAGTGGGGGGGTTAATTTTTTTTCCCAGCTTCTTTTGTCTCTGCATGAACAAGGCTTGATAGCTTGAGACTATAATGCATTGCTGTGGAAGCCTCCGGTCTGTTGCATAAATCATCTTAACACTCAGCAAGAATTGTCCAACAGTGCCATTGATATGTTCAAGTCAATGATCCTGCAAACAATTTTTGTGTGTGTGTGTGTGTTTCTTCATATGGCAGACAACAGCAATAAATCACATTCATTTAAAAACACACACACTATAGTAACTTATCAAGCAGCAGCTATCAAAAATATAGTACAGGGGAAGGTATAATTTTTTTCCCTCCTATTGTGTTAATCAATTTCTCTAATTTACATTAAGTAAAGGGCAAAGCCTCAAGCAAAAACATTAATTTTCCAGTACCAGATGAATTCTGGTTTCAAGAAAGAGAATGTGCTGACAATGATATTATTGATTTAAGACAATCACAAGTTAAAAGTTAACAGCATTAGACAGAAGATATTTTTCTGTTAAGGATTCCAGCCTTGAAAGTTTTTGTTAATTACATTAAAACTTATTTCAGTTTAAAACCTACACACTGTATGTGTACAAAATTAAAGATGACAATTAGCAGAAGTACAAATGTTATGAAAGATCACAAGATTTGGGCTCTGCAAACACCAACCCTGTTGCTGAAGAATTTAAACTTCCCTGCAGTCCCAGCTGTGCACTTCTCCTGTTTAGAAAGCCTGAACAAACCTATAAGAGAAGTGCAAGTCTTGGGAATTCCTGAACATTCCCCCCTCAAAGCAACTCTCTAGGAATACCAAAGGGCTTTAGGCACACACAGGGCACCCTTAAGGCTTCCAATCTGGAGCCACCTGCTCTTGGAGGTTCACCTGCACCATTGTTCCTTATGAGAAAAGGCTAAGAGTGCTAGGTTGGGAGAAGAGAAAGCTCCAGGGAGATCTTCTGGAGGCCTTTCAGGA
This sequence comes from Melanerpes formicivorus, assembly GCF_026170545.1. Taxonomy (NCBI): domain Eukaryota; kingdom Metazoa; phylum Chordata; class Aves; order Piciformes; family Picidae; genus Melanerpes; species Melanerpes formicivorus. The sequence continues at coordinate 472,097 of NW_027142417.1, forward strand.
CTTTAGGAGGACAATAAGAAAGATGGGAACATTCCTTTTATCAGGGCCTGTTGGGATGCAACATTTCAGCAGGGTCAGTCACAACAGGACAAAGGATGATGAAGGAAAAGGTAGTAAATAAGGTCTTCCCTGAGCCTCCTCTTCTCCAGGCTAAGCAACCCCAGCTCCCTCAGCCTCTCCTCATAGGGCTGTGCTCCAAACCCCTCCCCAGCTTTGTTGCCCTTCTCTGGACACCTTCCAGCAACTCAACATCTTTCCTGAACTGAGAGGCCCAGGACTGGACACAGGGCTCCAGGTTTGGATCTTATTTGACAGGTTTTTGTCCGTACTGTACCTCAGGCAGTGTCACCTTTGATATAATCATGAACTTCACACTACAAGATACACTTCTGTAAATAAGTCAC